>NW_027225567.1:1717500-2074375 GCF_038994185.2 Dermacentor albipictus | reverse complement strand
CGTGGAAAAACCCCTAAAAGGGGGGCAAACTTGCCGAAATTAGGTGTCCGCAGGGAGAGGGCAACTTCCTGTGGAGAATCCCACCAAAAGCAAGTCCACAGCACAGGGAGTTCCACCGAAAAACGGTTTCAAAGCGGGAGCCCATGCGAAGCACGTCCGCAATCTTCGACTTCGTCGTCTTCCCCAAATTAGGGAGAGAAACCTGGCAGGTGCTCAAGACAGAAGACGAAAAAGTTAATGGCGCGCGAGCGTCACTCGAAAGAGGTCGTGACATCGGCGCGCGTGCTTGTGAACGTTTGGAGGAGGACTAACGAATGCCCGGCGTTTTGGCTTCCGGAATATCTCAAGTTCACATTTCTCACGCTTTTTTCTTTGTTTAGGTTGTTAAACATACGCCAAGACACGTGTCTTTCACTCATCTTCATGTATTGTGCACGCATCTTGAACAGGAAATTAAAAAGGAATCTGTTAAAAAAGCTATGCAGGCGGCCGCGGCGACTACCGTATATGCGTCGCCTTTACAGTTTTTTTTTCCTCTATCACGCACATGATCAAACGCATTGGTATGCTGTATCCTCAATTGCTAAAACTAATAATAATGCAAATGAGCTTCCTTTCTCTTGGCTAAGATGCAACGTAGCCATTCGTTTTCAATGTGAACGCCTCTGTCAGCAGCGAAAACGCCTCTGCACGTTGAAATGGTTAATCCGAGCGCACTTGTCACCAGCAATGCAGCGTGCTCCTGATGTAAGAAGAACGCTAGAACTGCGTAAGGTATTCACAGCCTTTATAAAAAATTGCCGGAACTAGTGTTACAGAGCGTGAGACGCGTATTTACCGAACGGCTCATCAAGTTCGGTCACTATCCTGAAAGAACTTCGAGAGGACGCCTACCGGGTGATCTGCAGGCTTTGCAAAATATTTCTTAGGAAAGTACTCGAAAGCTTTTCATGGACGTAATCTTCAATGTTTCTCAGTGTACGGGGAGAACTAGCTGTACGTGACACTGCGTGGGTTCACGTTCTGCGAAAATGGCAGGGTGTACGTACGGGTTGCGTGGTGAAAGCTGAAAGTTTCTGGCGCAAATATCCGCTTTGCCAACATTTACTGAATTCTCGTTTTCTCGCTATCTTTTTATGCGTAACAAGAGGCGCGTCGTAGGTTTCTAGGATGTCCTCGAAGAATTGGGAGTGGAACCGACTTCACATTTGTTGGAAACAGGAGAAATTTGGCCATGTCATGTGTGAAGGGCTTTTAAAGTGGAATGTACAAGCGTGCGTTAAATACTGCGCTACATAAGCGCCATACGCCAATTTCTTTTCGGTGCCCTGACATAACAAAATGCGCCACCAAGGACAAATTTGCAATAAATTGAGTTTATGCTACGACTCATAAGCAGTTTAAAGTGTGTGATTTAATTACTGGTCATCGAAACGCCCAGTGCAACTGCCGGAAACAAATAGCTTCGCTGGAAATATGGCTGTCACCCCGGAAGGTCGCACACTTGCCACATTTAATCTCTGCCGTCCAGTACGCGATTTGCCTTAGTTTTGAACTTGTGCACCGAATTGGAGATGTTCAAAAGGCGAAGTGATTTGGCAATGGTGGTCACGCGTCCGTCAAATTTCCTGCAGTGCGCCAGATCGAGGGGCGGCTGCCGGTTGTGACCTAAGCGGTTATCGTCGCGAAGGTTTCCACGTCCGCCACTTCGTCATCCCGCTGCGAGTCGTAGGCGAACTTGATTGCACAACCGCGCATTCCCGCTGGTGACTATTCGCACCTTCCGAGAGATTCGTCCGGACAGCCGCTGCAAATAGGCGCAGTGTCTTGAAACGGAAACCCAGGCTCAGCGACGCGCGCACTGGTCTTAAAGGGACACTAAAGTGAAAAACGATTTCTTCTGCATCAGTAAATTACCGTTCTACAACACCAAAAACACCCCTCTTACAACGATAAGACGTTTGGTAAGCCAGAAATAGCGCAAGAACGAAATACGGGTGGCGACGCCTACTTGAGTTCCCGCACCTGGGGGCTGTGACGTCATGGATTTTGATGGCATCTTCTAGGGCCTACTAATTATATATAGCGGTACAGATTGACTACATTGTGTTCTAAAGGAATGAGATATTAAACATGGCAAGTTTCGGGAACCTTTATTCAGCCAAGGCGGCCCAAATGCGAAAACATACTTTGGAATCCCTGACGTCACGCTGACGTTCGGCGTTTAGATTTCGGCGCGAAATTCAAATACTGATACTTCAACCTCCATTTTCTCATCTAATAATCAAACTATTATTTTGAAATGACTGCCTGCAGGGTTCTCAAACAATACTCCATTAGTCTAAACTGATTTATTGTTTCCCTTTAGTGTCCCTTTAAGGTTAGTGCTCCTCGCAATCGCTGAAGGTTGACGCAGCCTGCTCGGATGACAGAAAAATTGCACGAAGGGACCGGAGCTGTCCCCGTTTCTGTCCTCGTGCTATCGCAATGCGTCAATATTCCATCCGCATGAACCAACTTGCCCGAAATTAAGTTGTTACTATGACAACTATTCGTTCTTTCCGAGATTTCTATACCAAGCTTCCAAACCAGTTTTACCCTGCAGCGAAGCGCTAAGAATCGTTACACCCACTACGCGTAAGCAAGAAAGAAAGAAGCAGCAACGCTGGCGCCGTTCTACCGCGCGCACAAGTGCTGTAGCTTTTTAAAGCAAATTTTTACTATATGCGACGTGACGCGCGCGCACCCTCTTGAAGTAGTTTAGCTTACGCTTACGTGAAAGATGGTTGTACGCCTGTTGTTACTTTTACATGTTACATAACAAGAGAGAAAAAAAATAATACGTCCGTGGCCTAATGGATATGGAGCATGGGGATATTATGCTCGTGGTCCATGGCGCAGTCCCGCCATTCTAGAGAAATTTTTTCTCTATAGAGAATCCCAGAACGAAGCCAGGCAGGACCTGCTTACCGCGAGAGAGCTGGCACGAGACAAAAGAAAAAATAATGTCTTCACAATACATGGTTCGAACACCTCCATAGCGAGTAACGCTGTCATTCCATTCAGAAGCTCCATGTCCGAGAGAGAGAGAGAGAGAGACGGAGAGAGGGAAAGAGAACGACGGCGTTTGGATTATTCGTTAACTTCGACATTTTCCGTTACGCAGAAGGCGCCGTTCTTCTAAATACAACCGCGCCTCCTCCCACTTCTAGTTCAAACGCCCTGTTTTCTTTTTTCGGCACCTCGCCTGTCATTGGCTGTATTTGTCGAGCCGGGTGCAGCTGGCGCTCACTGATGCACGCGCAGGTATAGTAGATGCTCGCCAGCTGCATGCATGTTGGGAGCACGCCACGTGCTATCAGTACAAGTTTACAGGCGAATAGGGCGAAAGCAAGAGCGACGCGTTGCTGCGCTTTCTGATTCGCCTATTGTTTGTAGCGATGACATTATGAAAGTTATGAAACGTATGTTCTTTATCTTTGTCTTAGTGCACAATGATCACGAACCGGCTACGGAACGATTGAACGTCGTGCTCATATGCGTATTCACACGTGAGACGCATTCTGATCAGCGTTTTCTACTTTGCGTTTCTGTTTACGCTAACGGCAGGTTAAATAATGTTGAAGGAAAGGAATAGTGCAAACTGATAAAAAAAAAAATGTTCGCCAGCCAAAAGCAGAACTGCAGAAGAGACATTATGGGCCAAACAATGATATCTTCCTTACCTCAGTAAGGAAGCCTTCATTGCGGTGAGGCTAACTTATGTCACTCTGAAAGCTTCCTTACTGAGGGGCTCTCGGTGAAGGCTTCCTTGGTGCTTCCTCAGCATAAGGTAGCTCCAAAGCTACCTTCATGCGTCCTTACGCCGCTCCTTGCCCTGAACGAACGCTTCACCTCACTGCTTAACCATGTGACGTTTGCTTGCGCATGCGCGCTGTCGCCCACCTGCGGAGAAGCGCGAGCACAGTAATGGTAACTTCGACTGGTCGCCTGTATGCCCCGAAGCAGAGTCGGGTAGATCGGGCGTTTCCCGAGCTCAAGGGTAGAGGACGAGCGCGCAAGCCGAACGTGCGACTCACTCTCAGAGGAGGAAATTGCCGATGCGAAACCACGTGACTACTGCCAACGTCCGATGATTCGCCTATCCAAAGCTCCCGGCGCTGCCGAAAAAACCGGCGGACGTGCCGGCAGGACGAGCGTTCGTCGAGACGCCAGCATGCAGTGGCCTAGGTTGCCGAGGTTACGGTGGGCCGTCGCCAACAGCAGCGACGTGGCGCTGCGATGACGTTTCAATCTCGATGACTGCTCCGACGACAGGGCTCGGAGCGCCTCAGAGCGCTCGAAGATGGAGGAGAGCAATCGAGAAGAACCAGCCGAACGCAGGGCGCGCACCCTCTTTCAACCAGCCGAAGACAACGCCGCTCGCGAGAGCGCTCCAGAGCGCTCAGAAACGACCAGCCGAAGATAGCACAAGTCTTGCCAGGAATGTTCGTTTCAGTCACGCGTGCGGCATGGAAGCGTTGCGTAGCGTTGCAAAGTAGCGCACTGTAATGCGCTACTTTGTTTAAGTTTAGTAAACAAAACTAGCAGAAAGCGTCCACGCTTCTCTATATTAGCTCTTCAATTTGAAGATTGTGCGACGATGCAAGATTTTTTTATTGAATAACTGTGTACGCGTAAAGCTTTTAAGAGATAATATCGAACCCAGGCATGCGGCAACCGCTCCTTACGTGAGGACGAGTGAAGGGAGCGTTCAGCGTACGCTTGCTTCCTCCATCGGTCCTTCGCTCTAAGGAGGCCTCACGTAAGGTTAAGAAGCGCTCGAAGGAAAGGAACGTTTTATTGTTTGGGCCTATAGCTCTTAACTGGGCACTGAAAAAAAAGAAAAAGTCAGGGACAACTGCACTGAAATGTTGTGTGGGCACACAGCCCATTTCACCCACATATACAGTGACAGTTCATTGAATCGTCGGAATACCTGTCGCGGTGCCTCTGTGGCTATGACATTCTGCTTTCTAAACACCAGGTCGAGGATTCGATTCATGGCGACGATGGCTGCAATACGATGGGGGGGAGGTGTAAGAACACTGCTGTGCGTAGTTATAGTACACGCAAGTGCACTTAGTAAACCAAGTCTTGTCAAAATCCATCCGCAGCTTTCCATTACACCGTTTCTCACCGCCACTGTATTATTTTGAGGTGTTACACTCGATGATTGAGTGATCGGGGGAAACAAATTAAGATTTCAATATTGAGAGCCATATTGCAAGCTTAGTCGATCAAATTGCCCAGTCCGATTATCACATTAGGCATGACCTTGACATTCATGTTTATTTTCGCCCACATTCGGTGGAACGTAGTCGTGAATTAAGCATAATGATTATAACAACCGCCTACACATGGATGAATAAATCACATCACAATATCTACAAATAAAGGCAGCCTCCTGTATACTGCCCCCCTCTCTTTCGGAATTGCATGCAGGCAAAAACACTTTTACGCCGGCAAAGCTCGCTGTCATTCTTTTACTGTAAAGACCTATCTGTCGCAGTTTAATAAATTGCGAATAAAATGCGATTTTTATTAAGGATATTGCTAAAAACAGCCAGTCGAACTTACGATTGTACGCAGATGACTGCGTTGTTTACCGCTCGATAAAGAATCCAAGTGACAGCAAAATATCCCTTTTCAAGAGGACCTTAATAAAATTTAAAACTGGTGTGCCACTCGGTGCATGACACTAAATGAATCAAAATGCAACTATGCGGGCTTTTCTAGCATAAAACTGATGTTTCCCATTCTTACAGGCCATATATTTCGACCATTTCGAGCGTAGCAAGGGCCATGTACCTCGGCGTTCACTTCTCAAGCGATCTTACTTGGCAGGGTCACACTGCCGAGATTGCCGCGAAAGGGAATAACACACCAATGTTCTTGGCACGAATTTTTTTTCACCCCTGTCCTCTGGCCACCAAGAAGTTATTATACACGACATACGTAAGGCCTATTTTTGAGTACGCCTGCACGATATGGGACCCTTATCAGCACAACCTTAAATACATCTTAGAGCGCGTACAAAACCGAGCGGCACGTTTTATCATGGGAGCTATCGCAGATCTAGTAGCGTCACAGAAATGAAAATACGCCTTGCGCTTTCGACGTTAGCCGAACGCCGGCGTCGCTTGCGTCTCAAATTTATTCGTAAGATGTTTCACAATACTGGCATTACTAAATAAAAATACATGCTTAACCCGCATTACATATCCCATCGCTGTGAACACACATTAAAAGTGACGCCGATGGAGTCATGAACTAAGTTGTTAAAGTATTCTTTTTTTTCCAAAAACCATCAATGAAGGGAATGCACTTCCTGAGGACACCATTTCTAAAACATCAAATTCAGCCTTTTTCAATGAACTGCTTGACGTGTGATCAGTTCGTGTGTTTTGCTGTTTTTTTTTCGCGTTTGCTCGCCTACTATATATATTTATGAGAGTGTATACGTGCGCATCTGTGTTTATTTATGTAGGCCCATGTATGTGTATATATGTATATATGTACACATAGTTCTTTTTCTTTCTTTTTCCTTGTTGTTTTGGAGATAGTTATACTACCGGCACTGCATCATTCGTCTCCGTGTTTTTGGTACGTGACCTTAGTTACCGCTGTTCTGCATTTGTATTATTCCCCCCCCCCCCCCCCCACTGTAATGCTCTCTGAGCGAATGTAGGAATGTAAAATAAGTAAATAAATAAATAAATAAATAAATGTTCACGATGGATCTCACGCAGTTCATTGGCACGATACAGATAACAATAAAAGCAGCAATCATGAAAGTATCGAACAAGGAATTGCAAAAGAAAGGGGAACCTTCTAAGATATCGTGCATGCTACAGGTGTGGTGAATTCTTTAAGACAATTAGTAGATCTCGCGAACTAGAAAACCACGTGTACTTGCATAGTTATTGCGATTCAGTCACACAGTATATCACTAAAAGACGAACCTAATTATCCGACCAGATGACAAAGTAAAGGAAACAGTGTGTTGCGCGGAAATAGATCGAAATAGTTACCGCAGAGGTTGTACGGACAAAGGCGTCAACACCGGTCGGCCTCGCAACCGCGGAAGCACACAGGACGCCGGTCGGTACTTCTGCGCCTCACGTTGGATCTCCCTTCGAACCAATCTTTAAATTCGGAACGAGTGAACCGCAGCAAGTCTCCGCGGCAACGGAAGGCTGAGCACCCTACGGGATGCCGACAGGACTCAGTTGGCTACGTGCAGCTACGGTGTCATTTATTCGCGGAGGCGCTGCCTTTGTTAGTCGTAGCAGTTGGCGACGCTCCAGAGCCGTTTAATGCTTGCACACCGCGTCCGGGAACTGCTTTTCTCTTCCCGATGACGTCGGCGAGGTAAGTCACTGGTTGCTGGGGCGCCGGAGGACGCTCTGTGTAAACCTGTCGTACCCGACTGAGCTAATACCCCGCTTGTTCGCGAAGTCTTCGTTCCGCGTCCACTGCGGTTTCCGACTTGAAAAGTGGCGACTGCGGTCTCTTTCTCGCCTGGTTTTGTAACCCTTTCCCCAGCACAGGGTAGCCAACCGGTACTTACACTGGCTAACCTCCCTGTCTTTCCTCTCCTTTTGTCTCTCTCTCTCTTTCTTTCGATTTTTGTGCTGCCCACGTACAGTTCCGCGACAGATGTTGGCGTATCTATATCTAGTCCGAAGAAACAAAGATGTTTCATGATTATTTTGTTCTTTTTTTCTGTCTCTGGACTTTTTGTCCTTTCTCTCGTCTCTTATCACAGGAGCAGTGGCGTAGCTAGGTCGTCTGGCACCCGGGGCCCATAGGTCTCCTGTCACCCCCCCCCCCCCCTCTCCCGGGTGTAGTCAAGGAAGGCGAGGATATCGAGAATTTCCGGGTTTCAGCACCAATAAAGCCGCCTTGGATACCGCGCACGTTCCCCGCGTCCCCCTCTCCTTCGCTTTCTTTCCCAGAGATCGCGAATGCAGCAGGTATTGGCGGCGAGGAGTTACGGAGTCGCCATCTATCGGAAGCGCCTCGCTGGCGTAGTATGAGGGATCTCGCGGCGCGCTCCTCATAGGTTTTGCTGTCAGCGCTCACTGAAAACACCACGCGTCAGCTCTCCCGCACATTTCTCTAAGTACTTTCGAAACGAGAGAAGTTTTTTAATGTCTCAATAATAATCATGGGCAAACTGAAAGCACAGAATCGTTTACAAACGCTATCTCTTTACCGAATACGTACAGTGAACGCCACTGCGCGCGGTCGCCGCAATGGTGTCTCCCGAACCGGCTTCTTGCGTGAAAGGTAGTCAAACGCTGAGAGCAAAGTATGTGAAATATGTTCTTATTGTGTTTGTATTACTAAAAGGAGCGTAATAGAATGAAGGCTCAATGCAGCGATCGCACAGCTTCGCAGCGACCGACTGCGTGTCTGCATGCATGCCTGTCCGCGCACTGCTTCGCTTTCGGCGCGTGCGCGTTTTCTCACCGTGCCATGAGCTTTAGGCCCCAGAATATGAGCATTTGACAGTATACAAGCAACATTGTTGCGTGGGCGCTATGAGAGCTGTTCAAAAATGATTTCATTGTAGAGACTTCGACGCCTACTCCCCGTTGCGACGACTCAATATTCTTTTTTTTTCTAAATTCTTGTACGCTTCAATATTATTTCTCGAGTTGCGTCGCACTATATGTTTATCGGTGTTCTCAGCGTGCGATTTCCCGCTGCTTCCTTTTTTGTAATCCAGTGCATTAATTCATAACGCAAACATGACCATATGCCATGCTTTTCTTTAATGTGCTTCTTACCACTCCCTTTCCACTCCAGTGAACTTGCCAGTATCAAGTTCATATACCAAACCGTCATGACGTTAGTCGGGCAGCGGACTCGGGCGAGCGTCTCAGTGCGCGTTTTCCGAAGATCGCAGACTCGGCGCCGCAGCAGAAATCTTCGCGCCTGTGCTTGCTGCATACCCGAGTTGTGGCTGATGACTGTTTGCCGGTTTTATGTTTCGCGAGCCAAGCTTCACGCGGCATGTCCTGCGGCTACGTGTGAATAAGGCTGACACCGGGCTCCGTTGCGTACGTCCAGCATTGCGGCACCGAGCAGTAGCCTACCATGTTGCGCGCCTTCAAAGGGAGCCACTACCTATTGTAGTGCTTTCAAGCGTTGTAAAGGAGACACTCGAAGCGGGAAAATCTCTCCACTAAATGAGGACCGCAGCCGTACGAGGGAACTTGACCTCTCGTTTTCAGCTCGCTTCGGCGCTCCCGAATGTTGCGTACTCCAGGGTAGCGTATCGTGCTGCTGGCGAGTAGTAGCGGCGCCTGCCTATCGAAGCTCGAGCGACGTTACTTATTGGGGAGCGTGGCGTTGTCGGCGGGCTGCAGGCATCCGGTAGACCATGGCGACCAAGCAAGGGCGAGACGATTTTCTAGTGCGAAACTTGCACGGTTTATTCAAAGGTAGATGAAAGAAAATGAGAAGAGCATGAAGTGATCAAAAGTACATTTCGGAGCCCCTTAAATAGGCTCTCTACAATCGTGAGCGGGATCTTGCTTCCGTCGATGTCACGTGACCGGCACGGAAAGAGGGCCCCTCCTCCTCTGGTTATACCGAGCCTGCTGAAGGAAGAAGTCGTCCTGCCTCCCGGAATTACACGCACACACACACACACACACAAACACACACACACACACAAAGAGGCTGTACACTGCGGGGCTTCCGGCAGACAGGCACACTCGAAACGGTCATGGCGAATTAGAAGTCACGCCTCATTTCGGCGAAGATGGTCGGATGAAATTCCTTTTGCTACGTGGTGTCAGACGCCAACCCTAACACGAAGCAGCCGACGCGGCCGCTGTCCACGCGATCCCTAATAGGACGTCACGCCGACGGTGGCGCCGGCTTTTCCAGTGGTGGAGCTCGAGGCCAATACACGCTGTTTTTTCTGCACCAAATAACACAGGGTGCTGCACTGATAACTTGTGATAAGCGCATGTGCACATCTTCTGTGGGACTGTAAGGCTTGGCAACCAATACAAATGCGGCATCGTGGCAAATACGGCTCACGTCACAAGTAAAAAACATTTTATAAAGTTTTAATTACCAGTTTTAGCGGCAACATTGCATTTGCAAAATTGAAGGCCGACATTCATATCTTGCCCAACAACAACTTCACAAAAATCGTCGTAAGTACTATGGCCCGCAGTATTTTGGCTGTGGGCAGCCCTGAACGAAAACGAAAATTAAATTGTGTCTCAGTGACGCTGATGTCCCCACCATATTAGAAAAACGGAAAACGCCACCTGCCTCCCTGCTGCGCGGGCGCCAATGTTATGGCAATTACGAGTTCTCTTCATTGTGATCAATAAAGACCTGTGTTTTTATTTGCTGGTATACGGACAAACGTGATTATCCAAGTTTCAGTACCACCAAAAGATTCGGAACAGAATACAGCACGCTTCGCGTGGATTCTTGGCGTCACAATAAAAAAAAAAAGAAGACCGCGATGAAGCCCGTGCCAGCGAAACATGTTGGTCTGCGCTAGCAATGGAGAGGGTTGAGGGATCAACCTCACTGGTCCACTATTTCATATTTCTTTCGCTACTGCCATACTGGGCGCCGCCCGCAGTGCCAAAGTATGCTGTCGGTTGTAGCACCCAAAACGATTTTGTATAAGAAGTTTTTGTTGAGTTAATAATATGACCTCGAGTCCTCAATTCTGTAATTGAAGTGCTTCCTCTATAAGTACTAATTAAGGAATTATTAAGGATATGGTTATTATCTGCCATATTTTTCACGCGACCAAGTTCCTAGTAATCACAAAGACACATAACTTCATAGAATACCGGGAAATATCCTTACAAAATTCACGTTTCTTTTTGTAAGATTCTGTGCAGCTGACGCAGACACTGTACTTGTGACATGAAATCACACAACAACAACAACTTTCTGAAACTTTCGAGGGTAAGAAGGAAAGCGTGAAACATAGCGGCAGGTTTCGCGGCGGCTTCTCGGAGCCCTCGTCAGTCTGCAACGCAGATACAAACACAACAAGGTCAATCGAATGCTCAGGAAACGTATTAGTACTCTCACCCTTCACATCGAAGACTACGCACAACAACTTAGTCGTCAAAATTGGCCCAGCACATGCGACAGCATGGAGCGGCAACCAAACCTGCCCAAAACGTGGAATATCCTCCGTTGCCTCCTCGATCCGGCCAACAGCAAGAACACACAACAGCACAACTTGCAAAAAATTATTCACACCCATGCGGGCACGGACGCACAAGTTCTTCAAGAATTGATAGCCCGATACATAGGACTTCAACCTACTACACCCGCTCCGGTCAGCATCCACAGGCACCGCTAACGACCACCTGGACGCGCCCATACAAGCAGCAGAAGTACGTGAAGCCATCCTCGCACTTCGCCCTAACTCAGCCCCGGGACCTGATGGCATTACTAATAAAATGCTTCGCAACCTAGATGAAGATTTCATACTAGCCCTCACAGCTTATTTTAACGCATACTGGGAAACTGGAAACCTCCCCTCACAATGGAAAGAAGCCAAAATTATTATGATTCCCAAACCCGGGAAGCGCCTCCTACTCGAAAACCTCCGCCCTATCTCCCTGACTTCATGTGTCGGAGAGGTCTTCGAACACGTCATCCTCACACGCTTGCACAGACATATGAACGACAACGACTTCTTCCCCAATACCATGGTTGGCTTCCGCCCGAAACTTTCTGCTCAAGATATCATGCTTCAGCTCAAGCACGAAATTATCGATGGCGACAAAAGCTCCAGGCTGGACACCAGAGCCATCTTGGGGCTAGACCTAACCAAGGCCTTTGATAACGTCACTCATGAGGCCGTACTGAACCAACTGCCACAACTCCAGGTTGGACATCGAACATATAACTACGTGAAAAATTTTCTTACAGGTCGCACGGCCACCATTACCATCGGAGGGTTGCAGTCCCCAATTATTCACTTCGGCAGCAAAGGCACGCCGCAAGGATCGGTTCTATCCCCTTTTCTGTTTACCGTGGCCTTGCTCGGACTACCGCCTGCATTAGCTAGCATCCCCAGCCTCAAGCATAGCCTCTTCGCAGACGATATCACCCTGTGTGTCACCGGGGGCAGTGACGGGGACATCCAAGACACGCTGCAGCAAGCCATTAACGAGATTGTTGCATACATAGAACTGCGCGGCCTGACGTGTTCCCCACAGGAATCGGAGCTTCTTATGTACAAGCCTAATTGGTGAAGTCAACGTCTAGGCCCTCACCAACCCGAGATAGAACTCCACGTGCACCAGCAAATTAACGCATACCTACAGTACCTAGCATTCGTATTCTTGGCTTAAGCATCCAACAAAACGGCAGAAACACGGAGATACTCAAGCAATTAGATAATCAAGTACACCAAACCACTCGCCTCATTGCACGCATCGGAAATCGACACCACGGCATGAAAGCAAGCAACCTTATACGCCTGTTAACCGCCTACGCCCTGAGTAGGATCACCTATGTCGCCCCGTACCCTAGCCTCAATGCAACTGACTAGCTCAAGCTGAATACCATGATCAAGAGGGCCTATAAACAAGGCCTACATCTTCCCATCACCACCTCTAACGTGAAACTGGACACCTTCGGCATTCATAACTCCATAGACGAGCTTATTGAAGCGCACCGTATTAGCCAATACGAACGACTCGCCAATTCCACCACGGGCAGGCACATTCTAGGCACCCTAGGCATAACCAACACCACCGAATTCGGACCAAAAGTACCCATCCCTCCAAACATTCGTGCTCAGCTAGTTATCCCGCCCATAACTCGCAATATGCACCCTGAACACAATCCGGAGCGACGTGCAGAAAGAGCTAAGCAACTACAAAAGCGCTACGACCAGGCCGCTGACGTAACCTACGTGGACGCGGCAGAGTACCCCAACCAAAACGCCATGGCGGTCGTCGCACTCGCGGGTTCGCAGTACCGCCTCTCCGCGGCCGCATCAATATTCGCCACGCAACCCGAAGTAGGAGAAGCAACGGCCATCGCTTTGGCCTACGCGGCTACCAATGCACACTGCATCATCAGCGATTCAAAAACGGCTATTCTTAACTACACAAGAGGACTGATAGCACCCCAAGCGCAGAAGATTCTCTCTGGCACTCCTCCCCCAAGGCAACGCCGCGTGCAGATCATCTGGGCCCCTGGTCACTCGGGTTAGGCTGAAAACGAAGCCGCCCACGATGCCGCCCGAGCTCTCGCACACCGGGCGCATCATCCTTCACCTGCGTCTTCCGATCCCGACCAGCCCTCTGTTCTGCATCGTGGTCACGCGCGGGACCGAATGATTACGTTCAGAGAAATTCTCCTGCAGTACCGTTAAAAGCGTTTCCCCAAAAGAAATTAGTCGCCGTATGGCTTCCGTGTACGTTGAACATTGGATTTCATTGGCCACTGTGAAGCGTTGGAGCAAACTCGTCAAAGAAGGATGTGAAAATTGCGAATACGATCCAAGACCGGGACAAAGCCACCGTGCAGTCACCCCCAACGTAATTGCAAAGGTTGATGAGCCTATTAGACAGTAACGGAGGATAAGCATCGATGAATTGGCAGGGCGTGTGAACATCCCCTTACAAATTTTTTTATAGAAAGTCTATAGACAGTCTACAGACGTCTACAGACTGTCTATATACTTTCTATAAAAAAACTTTGTAGGGGTCAGTCACGGTTCGGTTCACACCATAACTCATGAACATCTCGGTTATCGGCTCTTGTGTGCGCAATGGATGCCCAAGATTTTGAGCCACCGCCAGAAGACGGAGAGGTTCGGCGCTTCCTTGACTGATATGATCCGGTATCATGCACGATGAGGGTGACGACTTCTTGCCTGCAATTGTCACCGGGGACGAATCATGGGGCCACTATTACGAGCCTGAAACACGACGGCAATGCATACAGTGGAAACATTCGAATTCATCCCCTCCAAAGAAAGCAAAGGGCGTCATTTCCGCCGGAAAGGTGTTGTTGACTTTCTTTTCGATCGTCAGGGGACAGTACCGATCGAATTCGGTAAACCGGGAGAGACTATCAATCGTTTCCGATATTGTGAAACGCCGCATCGGCTACGTGCAAGAACAAACGGCGTGGAAAATGGACGAATGGGGTCATCTTGCTCCACGATAATGCCCGTCGCCACGTCGCTGATGTGGTTAATATAAAACTGGCAAAGTTCAAGTGGGAAACGCTGCAACATCCGCCATACAGCTCCCTGGCGACTTCCATATTTTGGAGCATTTGAAGAAACAGCTCACGGAAACCAGATTCGTGTCAGACGATGAAGTGAAAGAGTCAGTTACAGACTTTTTGAAGCAGCAACCTAAGGAGTTTTATGAGACGGGAATCAGGTGACTCGACTCTATCAAGGCAAGTCAGTGGGACAAATGTCTAAATGCTCATGGAAACTACTTTTACATAAAGTGCCCCGTTTGTCATATATTCGCATTGACTCACTTTCATTTTACTCGCCCTTGTATATTTTGTAGAACTGCTTTTTAAATGCGCTCTCTGTTGCGACTATAAATTCGGTGCAATTACAATACGCGACCGGTGACAGCTGCTCCTGCACAATACATTGGAACGAAGAACAACATCATTGAGATTTTTCCCTGGCCGTTGCATATGCACAAAAATGGAAACAGGGTTCTTGAAGGACAAAGTTTCATTAAAATATTTGTCTTGGACTTCTTCATTTCACGGTCTTTATATACATTTTTCACATCGGCGGCATGCACTGCTTTGCTGGTTTCGAACTGATATAGTTCTAAAGTTCGTGTGATATTTTCTTTACCTATTAAATATACAAAAAACATCGAAGCATTGATAACAGTTATTTCGGGCACAATTTTTGGGACATACGAGTATATTCTTTTATGAAAAAAATACGTATTTTACTTCTCTTGACAATGCGTAGTGTTGAAAAATTCGTTTGCTGCCTCTTTTGCAATTGCAATGCAGTTATTATTCAGTATTTGATCCCTCGACAAATTCTATAAGGAGGAGGCCGAGTGTGTGTGTGTGTGTGTGTGTGTGTGTGTGTGTGTGTGTGTGTGTGTGTGTGTGTGTCTGCGTGCGTGCGTGTGTGTGTGTGTGTGTGTGTGTTTGTGTGTGTGTGTCAGTGAGGCGTTGAATCACAGTAACCGGATGTGAAACAGGTTAAAGAATAGAAGCAAGTAGGAAAACTACCGGGAGATTGCTGAAATTTTGACCAGGGACTTTCCACAGGCCACATCAGTTGTGTTTGGGACCTTAACTTTTTGATTACTGTATTAGCGCGGAAAAACCAGTTTAGTGAAGCCAACGTACGTTCTCTAGAATTAAAAAAAAATTTAATGCGTAAGTATTTCTGTGCCTACCCAACGAGAAATTTGCCGCTCATACTGACTCGCTCATGAATAGCTGATACCCCCGTAAGGAAGCAAAAAATGGAATGGCTCATTCCCACGTTAAGGCAGAGGCGACAAGCGCTCAGCAAAGTGAAGCAGTGCATACATTCATTGAAATCACCCATACGGCACACGGGACAGCATACCTTTCAACAAAGAACAAGCTCAGAACAACCATCCGAAACGTCAGTAAAACATTACATACCCCCTATACCCCCTTAGCAAACGTAGCGGTGGTTTTGCTAGAGCTTCGTTACATTAATCTTAATTCAACTTAACACCAAAGGTCGTGGGTTCGACTACCACCAAAGGTCGCGGGTCCGAGTGCCTTAGTAAAATATGTCTTAAGTAACTGTGGCTAATTATCTTCACCGTAACTAACACAAACAGACATGGGTTCAAGAACTGTAATGAACTCTAAATTAATTAAAGCTGCCTTAGCATGGTTGCTATCGAACATGGTAAGGGAACGATCGATGAAGGTTGATAAGAGTTTATACTGGTCCGATCAAGTTTCATAACATTGATAATGACTCCGGGCTGTGTGGAAATGAGCAAGTGGCACAATGCTTGCGCATACTTGGACAACTACCAGAGGAGTTTCAGCGTAAACTTTTTCATGGGCGTTCTGTATATAACTACATTATTCTTATTGTGTTTCGGACATTTACTTACATTAGCACGATACACATACAAGCTGTTTGCTTCGGCATTACCTTTTTGGCCTGTGTACAGCAATAATATATGAAAGGGTTCGCATAAAAAGAATGCGATGGCTAGTTCTGAGCGCAAATTTTCCGTAATACGTGTGAGTTTGTTCATTTCGATGGGGGCGAAATGCGAAAACACCCATGTGCTTAGATTTAGGTGCACGTTAAAGAACCCCAGGTGGTCAAAATTTCCGGAGTCCTCCACTACGGCGTGCCTCATAATCAGAAAGTGGTTTTGGCACGTAAAACCCCAAATAATAATAATAAAACGTGTGAGTGTGTCGTAGAGAACTGAACGAACACAACCGAAAAAAAAATCGGTTATCATCCTCTTTCTCTAAAAAGCAAGAGAAAACGGGCTAACGCCGCACAACGTTTATAAATATATAACCGCTGATGCCGTATGCTTGGACCATGCGCTATATAGAACAAGAATATCTGTAATCCAGCACCTACTACTGCTTAGGACGCTCGCGCAGTTCGTAAACGGTCGCTTTGCTGGACAAGCTTAATTCAGACGGTAAGGTATGCTGCTATTACTAGCCAAAACTGTTTTATTCATGGGTGGAAACCTCATCCATCCAACCAAGTAGTCACGGAATGTAACCTGTAGCGAACAGTTTGAACGCTTGTCAAAGTATAACAGCACAGCTCCTGTCGTAGCAGAACGGTACCCACGCTGTTACGATCGTCGCGTATGTTTCATGGCTCCTAAACCACAGCTTAGAAATAGAGGATAATACTGCAATAAGGTCACATTAGTATTTAAACATTCGGAAATACACAACTGATCTCCGAGGCTTACTGTAGGCTCGAATATGCGCGCGCACATCGCGCTGCGTGTTCCGTCCACCTCAACGCCAGCAGAAATTCTGGCCATGACGCCTTGAACCACTTCAGCACGTTTCACAGAACCGTTTACCATGTAGAAGACGCACGTCATACTAAACAGACTGCACGACCGCGAAAACAAACGCCAGAACCTACCGCCGAGCACATACCTGCCATGCAAAAGACCGCCTTCACCCAAACCAGTATGGCGCTGCTCATAGGTGGCGCCACTGCGTTCACAATATGGCGGCGCCTACGAAAAAACGGTCTATATCAGAGAGGTTCACCGTGTCCGGCACGGAGGAAGGAAACTAAGGAGAGGCCCTGACGTCACTCTTTGTGAAGCAAAATTGAAGCCGGACGTTGGCGTTGCTCATGGCGATGCTCCGCCTTTTGTGCACCCTCCTCTCTTGTTTACATCTTTCGCGAAACCACGCCGCGCTGCGCGTGGTTTCGCGCGCGGAGCGCGCGCGCTCGCGCAACATCCGGCAGAGCACGGTGCAGGTAACACAGCGCAACAAGACAGGGTGACTAACGCAAACCCGCCCACAGAGCGCCTTTGCCACGGCACGAAACCTACCAGAGCAACGCGTGTGAGCGCTCAAAAAATCAGAACAACGCCGCCATTGTGGCCCAAAAGACGTGGCCATGCAGCAAAAAAAATAAAAAAGCAGCAAAAAAATGAGAACCTACACGTCATTTCCGCCACACTTTTCTCCTAGCGAGCGGAGGGGGTAGGGCCTCTCCTTAGTTTCCTTCCTCCGTGGTGTCCGGTATTCGGTAAACGCAGGCGGGGGGGGGGGAGTAAACGGGAGCGTCCTGCAGGGTGCATCCACCTGGTGGTGCAAAGCTCAAACGGACAAAAATAGCTAATATTGCCGTAACCAAGTCTATTCTACTTAGCTGCTGGTGTAAATTTTCGGCACTGGCGCAATCGTGTTGCTGCCAAAAATTTACATGCGCAGCAGAGTAAAATTCCCTTTGGTTACTGCAATATTAGCTGTGTTTGTCTGTTTGAGCTTTGCGCCACCAGGTGGCTGCACCATGCAGGCAGCTCCTGTTTACGGCTCCGCCCCAACCTGCTCCGCCTGCGTTTAACCGAATACCGGACATGCTAAACCTCTGTATTAACTGCTTTTAATAAGAATAGTTTTATGTGCTTATTCATATGCTTGATTGCAGTTTTAAGAAATGATAACGTAGCAAAGATCAGACGTTGATGGCGCTGCGAGCGCATGTGACATCACTGCGGATTGCGTTTGGGGCCGCTAACCTATAGCGTGTTTCCGCTTGCGTACGGAAACGCAAACGCACCCAAGTGCTAGGGGCCCCAACGCCTTGCGTCCCCCTAAACTAAAGCTCTCTATTGTGTGCGCACATTCGTCAGGCGTGCACGCACGTGTGCGGAACTGCAGCATATGTCCTCGTCCTTGCAGACCATCTACCTAGCGCAAGTGCGTTGTCGAACTAATTGAATGTCTCAAAGTGAAATGCGTCAGAAAATTTGCAATGTATGGCTAGCACACAACCTGCAGACATGATATCACTGAATTGTAATTTGAGTATACGAGAGAAGATAATTCGTAATTCGAATACACGAGAAAACATAACTCAAACACAAAGCACTTTTTCATCTGCCCTTTCAGGTCTGTTTGAGCGGCCGCGGCCGCTATGTGGCGGTATTGTCTTTTGGGTGAGCAGTCCACGCAACATCCCGATCAACTAGAGGCTAACAGCTTCGATGTAAATTAAAAAGTCGCAGTTCCGCCCTGCAGGCGAGCATTGCTTGCAATAGGAAATATTAGACAGCTACACAAAATAAGTATAGTACTATTATCAGCTGCACAAACTGCTGTAAACATTCGCTTGCTAACTAAATTAAGAAGCACGTAGTTACGCACGCACAGTCAAACAAGAACACCTGTCACTTGATGACCGCGGATGCTCTCTGTCACCTACAGAATACGGAGCGTGGCCGCCATCTTATCACACTCGGACTTAGTAGGGAACATCACGGCGACGCCGATGGCAGAAATTCGCCTGGATTGTTCATATAATTGCTATGACAATAAGAAAAGTCGCAGTTTCCCCCGGAAGGCGAATCATCGATTGCGATAGCAAAGTTGTAGGCAGCTACACGAAGTAAGGATAGTAGTTTCATCGGCTGTAGAAACTTGTGAAAATGCACATACTAACTAAATTAACAAGCATGGTGTCACGTGCGCGCAAGCAAACATGAACACATCTCACTCGATGATTCCGAAAATTCGCCGTGAAAACGCTGGAGCGAGGAAGCGCGGCAGCAGCAGCGAGCGAATTCGCCTTTGTGCTGCGTCTCGCATCAGCGCATAGTAAGCTGCGGAAACACAGCACGCGGCCGATTTTGAACCCTTCGCAGATGACATTCAAGATACAGCGGCCCAGGTGGGCGTGCGCTGCCGCCCGGAGTAAAACGCCCCCCCCCCCACCTTTTCCCTACCCTCCACCCGGAGCCTTGCGCGATGATGACGGTGCACTTCCTCCCCGCTTGCCTTCGTTACGTTCGGAAGATTGAGCCGCGATCGCCGGCTTACCATCGCACGCTTTCAATCACACATGTGGCATACGGCGCGCGGTGACGATTTTATCACCCTTGGACTTTGTACTGAATCTCGCGGTGACTCCGACGGCAGAAATGCGCCTGAACTGTCCGTTTAATTGCTATCGCAATAAGAACATAGCCAAGCGCAGTGTCCTTGCAAGAATATTACTAACACACGTTTTCTCCCAATGCAATAAGCGACACATATGCTTTACTGACCTCGACCACACACTAGTGAAATTTGGCTTTTTCTTATGTCATGTCAGAGAGGGGCCACTTCACCAAATAGAGAGCGACATCGCGACTCCCGAAGACCTTTTAGTGAGATCCAAAAAAAAAAACGCATCAGCTGAACAGCACTTGAATGCAAATATCTGTCGCTTTTTCTTTGGGAGAACAGGCTGTTTTCATCGAGTGACTCGCGATTCGTTGCGAACAGGATACAGCCTAGCACATTTGTCTGGTATAGCCATTATGCAGGGTGTTTGAGACGACACGTATTCTGTAGAAAGAGGCTTTGTGTAGAAAGAGGTGTTTCTGTATAGGAGTTTGCGATATGGATATACTTTGCTACATACAACGTAAGTTTCAGAATATTAATTACACAAAAACCTTCAATTAATTTTGATTAGAAGCTTCAGGGTGGTTGTTTATATGGAAAATTTGGAGGCAGTCACATTTTAATGCACTTTCATTAAGAAGGCTTGGAAATTGCAGCTAATTCGAGATATTCATCATCGAATTTCAACGCTCAATCGAGGCATTATTGAAACCAAGCGTGCCGGGAGCGTAGAAGAGGGAGATCTGGCATGTTAAACATAAACGGACCCGCGACGGAAAGCGCGACGAAGTTAAACGTGAACGTCGGTCGCGGCAATACTGATGCGGCACATTTTGCCCGGCAAGCATCTGCCCCAAGCATCCGTATTAGCATTTGCCGCGACATGCCATCGTTCAATATTCATCAAACAATTCGTCACGTTGCGCTTCCGTCTGTCATAACCGCAGGGCTACGCCTTTTCTGCGCTGCTGGCGCACTCGGTTTCGATATTGCCTGGACTGAGCGTTGAAATTTGTGTTTGACTATCTCGAAGTAGGAGTAACGTTCAAGATTAAAAAATAATAATGAAATAAGGGGAAGCCTTAAATAGTTACAATTGCCCAAACATTTGCCCTTAAGCATCTAATATTATTTTGTATCCAGATAAATGTTGGCCGTCTCGGCTGTAACAAGGTGGACACAGCAAATTTGCACATAGCACTGAAAAATAAAGCAGGTGAATAAATGAATGAATTCTGCAATTTACGTGCGAGAACCATGATTTTATTCTGAGGCACGCCGTAGTGGGGGGACTCTGGATTAATTATGACCACCAGGAGATTTTTAACGTGCCCCTGATGCGCGGGACATGGGCGCTTTTGCATTTCGCCCGCCATCGCAATGCGGCCGCCGCAGCCGGGATTCCATCCCGCGACCTCATACTTAGCAGCGCAATACCATGTAAAGTAAGAGTGAACAGAGTATGCATAAAGAAAATCTGAAAGATTGGACACTATTTCGGATAACATACATATCTGTAACACTATGACAATGAAAATGTGTGCAACCTGACATAAAAACACTGCAGGATATATTTTAGAATTACGGGAATGTCCGCATGCTAGTTACAAAATGCTTATTTTATGAAAGGTTTTTTAAGATGTTCTCTATAAGTTTCAATATAACTGCAATCTAGAACAGACAGTGGTAAACAGTAGAATTCTTTTATTTTTCGCGGAAAAAAATGAATGCGCGTATACATCAAGAAATGCGCAAGTAATTGCAAACATGCAAATTTTGCTTGATTTGACATTTCTAGCTTGCCTGGAAACGAGGTAGGGTGTGGTAGCAGTATTGAAGTAACCTTTTGACAAGACAAGTAATTTAGGTCTACTTCGTAATAACAATTAAATTAATTTTTTTGATTAGTCTGCCGAAATACGTTATTTGCGGTAAAGTATTTCCGTATCGCCTTACAACTCCTCTATAACATCGCCGCGTTGACTGTGCTCATAGGCGTTTTGTAAATAATCGATATAAACTAAAAAAAAAAGCCAGACAGGCAGACAGCCTTAAACGGGAGGAAAAAATAAAGAAGGCCGTTTTGAAATGTTATTGACCGTGGAACTCTATTAAGCTTCTGGCTATGCCGATCAATGAAATGACCAGCTTTCCATTTGAACCACGTTAGCCTGTTGTAATACTCGGCAATGAGTTCACATTGCCATCCGAAATTGTTCTGACCTTTTCCAGTGGCGCACGTGTAGTTAATTAAAGTGCCAGTTTTATTTATCGATCAGCTTACACGCCCCACCAACGCGAACCAGGGGCCAGATTTTGTAACGTTTCATTTCATTTTCTGTTCTCGCTCTTTCTCCCTTTTCATGATCCTTCATGCCGAGTGGCGGATCAGAGCGATAACGGCGAAGTTTCAGTGTCTGATCCAGTGACGAAGGGCCAAAAGAATGGAAAAATGAAATGCATCTTTAGAAAACTCGGCTCGAAGGAGCCAGTTTTTTTACTAACGTTTTATTTAATTTTCTATTATTTCCGCCTTTGGTCATTGACTCGCACTCTACTGTAGCCGTACTACCATTATCACCGGCGTGGACCACTCGTCGCGCAAGGTCGTAAGGAAAGAATGCAAAAATTGCTGGCTCTACCATAATCGAGGGTAGATGTAAGCATGAAATTGCAACCAGCAAAGCAGATTGATTGGCGGTGATGCAGGCCACATTCTTAAAATGGGTCTAGTGCATGTTCACAATGGCGCACGCCACCACACCGCAGCGCACTACGCCATATAGTGCACTGATCCATATGGACGCTGCCCAGCTCGGGTGCTCCTATCTGAATACATGTAAGAGGAGAATCAGTTTTTCTCGACAACCACTGCACTAAATTTGGAGAGGTTTGTTGTATTTATAGGATAAGCTTAAAATCTAGTGAGCGTTGGTTTCAGATTCTTTGATTTAGGTCGTCAATTCTTTATTAAAAATTGGCAAAAATCGAAAATGTTAAGAAAACGAAACAATCAAGTTTACAACTATGTGATTCAGCAATGAAAATTGATATCAAATGTCTGTGAATTGTACCTCATAGTACATCTAATGTGGAGAAATTTGATTGTTACACATAAATTTGAAAGAAATGTAGTACTATGGAAATACAGCTTTTGCAGAAACGTTGTACACAACGCAACAAATTCGCGTAAGATATAAATTGACATAAAGAATTGGTCCGCTTTGAATGATCTAGTGGATGCCGTTTACAGAACCGCGATATCTGTTTTTGATACGGAGCTATTAATTTGTAAACTTCGTGCTTCTATTTTTTTTTCTAACTATCGAACTTCTAAAAATATTTTGTACAGAATGCAGGCCCTAAATTGAAATTCCGCTTCCAACAGTCACTAGAATTTAACTTTGTCTCTCAAATGCAACAAATATCATTGAAATCGGTCCTGGGGTTACCCCAGAAAAGCGTTTTTGCGTTTTATACGTATTTGAATAGGCCGGGTCGGAGTTGGGCCCGTGCTAAAGCTTCTTCTTAAGGCGGCATCACAGGCAGCGAAAGACGCCAGGGAGACAGAGCGTATACTGCCCAACTAGAAGAAGAAAATCGCCACGCAGCATGGGGTCATCTCTCTCGAGGTGACGCAAAACCCGCGCCTCGGAGCTGACGGACCGCTGCCCTTCAAATGAGTACAGGCAACTCTATCAGCGCCAAAAGATGAAGATGAAGTGTATGCCATATGCGGAAAATTTCATTTTTGTGGGGATGGAGGAGGGGGGGGGGGGCTGGGGCCCGACCATCGTTGTGAATGCCACACACACACACACACACACACACACGCACACACACACAAACACACACACATATATATATATATATATATATATATATATATATATATATATATATATATATATATATATATATATATATATATATATATATATATATATATATATATATAAAGCTAACTAACAATGAAACCAAGAAAAGCATCTGGGAAACTAGCTGTAGTTGAAATTGAAATGTAGAAAATATTGAGGAAAGGGAATTGAAAGTGGACGAAAAGATTACTTCTCGCCGGTAGAAGCCAGAACCCAGAATCTTCGCATAACGCGTGAGTTGCACTAGCAATTGTGCTACGGTGGCGGTTATCAAACCGCCCACTAACTTGGGTATTTATGTTTACTAGGTCTAGCCTTAGAAGTGCTAGAAGGTGGGCGAATGTGGAATATCCTTTTTTGCCCGATGGCATCACGTAACTCGTGATCTTAGGAGAGCGAGCGCGTGGCTAGAAACCTTCGCAGGCGACTACTCGCAATAGCAATCGCAATCGAAGAGACTTTCGTCTGACGTCGAAGAATTGTTCACTGAAGTGAGAACTTTATATGAATAGTTACAAGATCTCATAATAAGAGACAGTTGAATTGCATAGCCTGAGTCCCCTCGCACCACCATGAGACTGGCGTTTCTCGGATGAGCCATACGACAAGCGGATTCAGTTAAACATGTTACGAATTGATATGTGTTTTGTGCTTATTAAAGGTCGCACGAATACACATAAATGAAAAAAGCCATGTACCGCCTTTTGAAAGCTATAATACACATAGATGCAATCAAGAAATATTTCCCTGACGAAAGGTCATTTGAGAAGGCATAATATAAGTATTACAGAATTTATAACAATTTCTGAACACAATTTATGACTAGACTTATTAGCACAAAACAATGCGAGTTCATAATGCAATATTTTAATTACATGTCAAAGCATGCTTTATGCCATTGGTTTCATTTATTTGCCGGCGGCGGAATAAAGGATTATAGAGCAACAAATTATCAGGCGCACAAATAAACAACCGTATTATCAAATGAATCAATAAATAATAAGACACAGCGATTTTTCAAAAGCGCGAAAAGGCACGAGAGCAACTGGGAACAGCGTGAATTACGCAATTGAGCAGCTGACAAAGCATGTGACGAATAAAAATTAACAATTAAAATACACCGCATAGACTATGCAATTTTGCAAATAGCGCAACCGAGCATCCTTGCGCACCCAAACTCCTCACGCTGCCTGCGCTGTTACGTACCCCGTTTTCCTTCTTTTGCATAACTTATCGCATCCTTTCCTCAGCTAGGTGGTTTGCTTGAACCTTGCCTCACTTCTCTGAAGTTTCTTTCACTGCCTCATCGCCTCGTATTAGCGCCTGATAACTTTTGCCAATTGAATACCACATGCATGTCTTATACTGTAGAAGGAGCACTCTTTAAACTGGTACAGTACGGGTCAGAGCTGTGCGATAGCTCCCAACTTCTTTCTTTTATCGAGTCTTATAGCCACGCCACGTTCATGAAAGCGTACCCCTCCATTAAAATGAGAGCGAACAATTTTTCGAATAAGTGCAGTTTCTCCTAGTTTTTAGTGACTGCGCTTGGCTGTCCGCGCGCCTGAGGAGTATTACATACGCTGACCGCGCGCTTTATTTTGGAGCTAATCTGGGCCGGGTTGAAGTTTGCGATCCGAGATGGCTGGTCGCTCTGCATGCAACTGACTCCCCTCGCACCTAGTGTTATATTTCCGCTGGTGCTTGTACGGTGGGAAATACGCTTCCTTCTCAGCGTCAGACTGGTTCTGGCGAAGTATCGATAAGCGACGTGCCCACTGATGGCTTTGTCGTTGGAGCTCATGCTGTGTTTGTAGCCGGTGCACATTGTGACACCCGCAGCCGCGGCAGAAGCGGACTCGACGCATGTTTTCTATTTATCGTTTTGTTTCTCGCCGTCGCCGTGATGTGATAAACGGCGAGCAGGGATGGCTGCTCACTTCAAGCGCGCTGTCTTCCTTCCTGAGCTGTTTTTTCCGCTCCCCTGTAGTGTTGCAGATCGCGTAGTCTAAGAGACGGCGGTTATTGGAGATATCGCTTACACAGAGCGTCTTGGTGTAGTGGACATAAAAATTAGCAGGTGGGGATAGTGATGAAACTAATTTGCGGTGTCGCGGTGAATCGCGCGACTGTACGAACCGTTCGCCCCCACTGCCGGCGTTCTTCATTATGCCAGCATTGTGACAGTGAGTGCTCGTCGTCATCCAGTGATATATTTACAGGGTACGTGGCCAATGCATTACACTATGCTTGTTATTTTAATTTGTAACTGAAGGTTTACTGCACTTTATATGGCCGATCTAGGTAACGTATAGACATGTGTGAGGGCCACACTTTTTTGACACGATCTTGTCGAGCCTTACATAGGATTGGGCCATTCGACCTAATTTTTCCAACTACATGTATGAAATCCGCCGTAAACTACCACGATCGCCACCTAGTAGCGACGATCGAAAGTACGCTGTTGCGCGTGATCGGAATCGGCGCACCGAAAGCGATTGCTTTTCGGTTGGATCTTTTTTTAAATATTTGCTGTCAAGTTGGGGGTGCGACCCTTTTATGTGCGCGGCCCTTACACGGATTTATGCGGTCAGAATTTTTCCTTCGTGTAATTGTTTTATGTTTTGCTATCACTAATACGGTTTCGTCTTTCCGGTGAAACTGCAACCTCATTTTCTTTTCGCTTTCTTTTCCCTGCGAGTCCGAGTATAAGCGCTACTACGCACAACTACTGTTGAATCCGATTTCCAGTGAATCTGGCTCGGCCTCATTTCGGTCACTGAGCGAATTATGTATATTTTTATGACCTCTGCATGCAAGTGGCGATGTTTTCCTCCATAATAAATGTGGTAGATTATTAGAAGAGCTTTTTTTTTCATTAGTAGTTAGCATTGCCTACTGGAATGAGAAACAATATACTGAGACACATAATTCACGCGAATATGACACGACTTTGATAATATACGCTGCAGAAGGGGTCGCTGAAGTCTGCAGGTTTATTTCAGGATCAAAAAAGCACGCAAAGTAATTTGAAGCGAGGTGAACATACAGAAACATATTTACTTTCTAGGCGTAGGCTAACCATACCATTACAAATAATGTTTAGTTGGAAACCTCTTTTCTTCAAAAAAAAATGTAATAAGCTTTGTCATTTGTATATATTTAAATATATTTCTGTGCATCACAGTGGAAATAAAAAAAATGTTAAAGTTAGAAAATACGGATGAGGTAGCTGCCGCTACTGCTTCGAATGCGCTCGTCCTCTTATTGTCAGGATTTGCAGAAGTAAAGCGAAAGTATTAATTAAAAGCTGTGCACGTCCGCGCCGACAATGATGCAGTAAGATTTTAGCCTCAACAATATTCTAAGGGAAAAGGTAGACGTAACTAATATAGTAAACTTTCTCCTGTGTATATATTTAAATATATTGTGTTTGTACCTGGTGTTCACAGTGGAAATGAAGAATTATGCAGATCCGACGTACCGTGGGAATCGATGTAAGCGAAGCTTTCTTTGCTGTTTGCTTTGATTAACGATAATTAGCAGTGACGTTGACGGCGAATGTTTAATTTCTTCAACGTTTTGTCAACAAAGGAGTGGTGAGTTGATGCTAAACGTTACCTTGCGTGCGACACTGCTGTTTGTCTGCGTAGTACACAGAACACAAAGGGAGAGGTGTTTGCTTGAGGTGTTGTTGTGTGCCCTATTTCATAACGTCTGAGAGGGTTGTGCATTGTCATTGCCTCACATGGGACATTGTACCGTGGCTGAAGTATTAAATTTTAATTGAATTGTGGGGCTGTACGTGCTACCATTATATGTAGCTTCCCTCTGGTCTTGCAACTTAGTAGAAAGGTACGAAATATGTTAGTAGAAAGTATGAAATAGATTTCATACTTTCTGCCAATTCCAGCGTAGCGCAGGATGTAGAAGTGTTAGGTAGGGCAAAGTGCAGTGATCATAGGCTAGTGAGGTCTGGGATTGATTTCAATATTGTTACGGGGAGTATTCACTCAACAGTAAACGGCTAGCACTTGGCTAGTCTAGATTGTACGAGGCACATAGCTTTTAGCAGCTCTTTCAGTCCGACAGGAGAGACCCAGCCCCACCACTATAGGTCTTTGTCTTCGCCACTGTTCATGACACTATCCCCGGTCGGTGAAGCACCGTCCTGGTCCTGGATGTGTTCAAAATGGGTTGTCACAGTTGTAACGCTTGAGGCGGGAAACATGTACTATGTCATTTCTTGGTGTGGCCGTCGATGAAGTGGATGCCATGGGAGTTATCTCATAGGTGACAGGAGTCACCTGGCGCATCACGTGGTAGGGCCCGACGTACCGCGACGTTAACTTTTCACAGAGGCCGACGCGAAGAGATGGGAGCCACAGAAGGACAAGAGAGCCCGGTGGAAAAGCAGTATCCCGGTGTCGACGATCATAAATGGACTTTTGTGCGGTCTGCGATGACGAGAGCCGAGTGAGTGCTACTGTGCGCGCGACGAGCGCACGCGTGATGGCATCTTGCGCATAGGAAGTCGTGGACGTGGACGCCGGATCAGAAGGGAGCATGGTGTCAAAGAGTAATAAGGGATGGCGGCTAAAGAGAAGATAGAATGTTGAGTAGCCGGCACTGTCATGACGCGATGAGTTGTGTGCAAATGTGGCGAAAGGAAGGGCAACGTCCCAATCGTGGTGATCGTCAGAAACGTACGTGGAAAGCATGTCGATCAGTATAAAGCTGAGGCTTTCGTTGAGTCCCTTGGTTTAAGGGGGATATGAGGTGGTGAAGTTGTGATGAGTATCACATGATTGAAGTAGATCGCCAACTACACGAGACAGGAAATACCGACCGCGATCTGTAAGTAGGTGACGTGGAGCACCATGTTGGAGGATGACGTCGTACAGTAGGAAGTCGGCTACGTCCGTGGCGCAGCTGGTTGACAACGCTCGGGTAAGTGCATGTCGCGTGGTATAATCTGTAGCGTCTGCAATCCATTTGTTGTCTTTCGTGGAAACTGGAAAGGGGCCGAGCAAGTCCAGGCCCACTCAATAAAGCGGGTCGGTTTGAAGGTCAATTGGCTGAAGGAGGCCAGCAGGTTGAGTCGCAGGTTTCTTGCGGCGCTGACACGAGTCACGAGATGTCACGTAGCAGCGAACGGAACGATAAAGCCCCTTCCAGAAGAAATATCGTCGTATGCGATCATAAGTTCTGGCAACGCCTAAGTGCCCAGAAGTTGGGGCTTCATAAAACTGGACGCGGGACTACTAGTAGGAGTTCTGCGCCGTGGGGGTGCATGTTGCGGCGGTAAAGAACGTTATCCTGGAGCAAGAACATGTTTAGTGAGGAGTCGAGGGTTTCGGATTGCAGACAGTCAATAAAAGAGAGCAACGATTGATCTCTGCGTTGTTCGTCGGCCACATGGGTGAAGTCTATGATTGCTAAGACGTAGATGTCGGGGTCTGTTTCAGTGGAGTCGGATGGTTCAACGGAGCGACAGGATAGGCAGTCGGCGTCAGTGTGTAACTTATCAGAATTGTACACAACCGAGAACGTGTACTCCTGTAATTGTAATGCCCAACGGCCGACCCGCCCTGTGGAGTCTTTAAGCGTTGAGAGCCAGCAGAGCGCATGACGGTCTGTTATGACCACGAACGGCGGCTCATATAGGTACGGAGGAATTTCTTGAGAGCCCAGACGAGAGCTAGGCACTCCCGCTCAGTAATAGTGTAGTTCTTTTCCGCCCGTGAGAGGAGGCGACTGGCATACGCTATTACACGGTTAACTCCATTCTGTGTTTGAGCGAGGATAGCACCTATGCCATGGCCGCTTGCATCGGTGCGAAGCTCTGTTCTAGCAGCTGGGTCAAAATGAGCCAGCACAGGTGGTGATGTGAGGGCAGAAGTCAGTGATGCAAAGGAAGTCGCTTGGTCCGCTCCCCAAGAAAAGCTCGCATCCTTTTCGAGGAGGTCCATGAGGTGTCGAGCAATGTCCGCGAAGTTGAGAACAAAGCGGCGAAAGTAAGAGCGAGCTCAAGAATGCTGCGTACTTTATGCGTGGACCGCGGAACCGGGAACTCACGGATGGCACGGGGTTTGTCCGGGTCTGGTTTCACACCCACAGAATCAACTAGGTGTGCAAGTAATTTGATCTGGCGGCGCAAAAAGGTGAACTTAGAGGAATTGAGATGGAGGCCAGCACGGCGAAATATGTTGAGAATGGCCGACAGACGAGGAGATGGCTTTCAAAACTGGGCGAGAAAACGATGACGTCGTCCAGATAACAAAGGCAGGTCGACCACTTAAGACCGCGTAGAAGAGTGCAACCCAAAAGCATGACCTTAAATTGGTAGAGGCCGTCGGGTGTGATGAAGGCGGCCTTCTCGCGGTAGCGGTCATCGACGGCAATTAGCCAGTATTCCGAGTGGAGATCTAGCGATGAGAAATATCTGGCACCATGGAGTCAGTCGAGCGCATCATCAATTCGAGGGAGAGGATACACATCCGTCTTCGTTACCCGCATACCCAGGAATTCTGGACATACGTTTAGTTTCTTTTTTCGCTACCACGTGGCGTATCGAACTTCAAGATTTGAAATTCGCGCCGTGACGTATGCCATGACGCAAAACTAAGGAAAACACGAACAGGAGCACACCCTGAGACTGTTGCTTCACGTCGGTACGAGCGCGCTTATGTATCAGTCTTATCTTGAACACAACCTGCTACGTGTTCGGCTGGCAATTAATCGATGATCTTGCTTGACTCTTTGCCAGACAGCTCATCGCCATTCCGGGGGAAATGTCTGGCCCAGATAACGGCTCCCGCAAAGCTTCCGTTAGATTTCCTTTCTTCGCTGTTTCTTTTTTCTTATTATTTGCGAACCACTGCGGCAGCGGGCTTCCGTATAGTCAGCCTTATGTTTCGTGGGTTTCCTATAGAACCGGTGTGATGCAAGAGGAAGCTTTAGCTCGGGCCTTTCTTCGATGCCCGCTGCTCGAATACATGTAAAACACATAAACCGTTTTATGAGAAAATCTCTCACCGCTCAACCGACCTGAATGAGAATTGTTGCATTCAAGACAGAACGTTAGATAACAGTTATCGCTGCAATAATGATATTAATTTGGGCTGTGAAATTATTGACAAGAATAATCGGAAATCGATAAATATGAAAAAATAATAGAAGTACGAAGGTTACAAATGCGTTAGTTCGCATCAAAAACTGATATCGCATCTCTATACATTGCATCACTTGGAGCATGTCAATCGGAATAAAGTTGATGTATGAATTTATAACTTATTTGAAGTTGTTACAACGCTTGTGAAGATTTTTCGAATGCCATATTCAGGAGTTAGTTTTGTATTTCAGGGTGGCATACAATATATCATTTCTGTCCGCTATAAATCAAATATTAGGTGCAGCTTACAGAATTTTGATATTGTTTTTAGTTGCTGAGATCGAGTCGTATACTTCAAGTATTAATTCTTGAAATTTCGCATTTTTTAGAATTTAAAAAGGTGGAAGTTAAATAAGTATTCGCTTTCTGAAATCTCATTTTAAATGTTACTTCTAAGTTCAACTTAACTCGCAAATTGCGGTCGAGTCGCTGTCAGAAGGAAGTATTGCTCATTTCCCATCAGAAGCTAAAGCTTCCCGTTTAGTTCGGTTTACAATAATATTTCTGCTGAGAGAAGAAGCAAGACAGGTAGCGTATTTACATTGTGCTGGCCGCACTTCGATGGGGGCGGAATGCGAAGACACACGTGTACAGTCGCGGACAGAATAAAATGGACCACGGGATCTCCGAGAAGGTTCAATTCCCGAGCAGCCTGTTACAGTAACCAGTAAAACTGCCCACGACAACGTTGTTAGCATATTCTAGTCGAGGTCCAAAATGAAAATACCAGATTGCGTTGTGAGTTGCGGAGATATTCAGCTTTTTCTTAGATTTCATGGTCCATAATATTCTGTCCGCGACTGTACATAGATTTAGGTGTACGTTAAAGAAACTCGGGTGGTCAAAATCTTCCAGATTCCCCCACTACTCCGTGCCTCATAATCAGATCGTTGTTTTGGCACGTGAAACCCCATAATTTAATTTATTTTGTATCTACGGAATTTGCAGTATTTTAAAGTAATTGACAACGCCAAGCATACAGCGGGCTAGTCATTGAAGCGTTCACTTCTTCAGACCTAAGGGCATGCTCACCTTCCTCAGGGTGGTGCAGAGTTCGCAACATATTTCCACTTGGCGTGGAAGCGCCGTCCCACTGCTTTTTAGGCAGAAAAGAACTGGTAGCGTTTTCGGCGGCTGACCTGAATGACGTGATGGGAAGTCTCGATGGAGCGAGTAGTAGGTGCGACCGGAGACATTTCGTAGGTTACGTCGGTTACCTGACAGACGAGCCGGTAAGGGCCGGAGTAGTGGGACATTAGTTTTTTCGAGAGGCCGAAGCGGCGGGTGGGAGATCACACAGGGACAAAATCCCCGGAAAATCATCGGCGTCCCGGTGACGACTGTAGCAAATGCTTTTCCGCTTGTTCTGAAAAGCACAAAGGCGACGGTGAGCAACTTGGCGTGTTTCTTGGGCTCGAGCAACGACATCACATCTATACTGAGACACGGACTCTTGAGTGGTTGGCAGTATTGTTATAAAAACCAATACCGGATCTCGGCCGTCCAAGTAATAATATGGCGAGTAACCTGGCCTGATGAATTGCACGCGAATGTGACAAAAGTGAGAGCAGTATCCTAATCACGATCTTATCAGAAACACACATAGAGAGTTTTGCCGTTATTGTTCGAATAAGGCGGTCCGTAAGACCGTTCGTCTGAGGATGCTATGGTGTATTAAATTTGTGTTTGGTAGAACAGGAGCGCAACAAGTTGTCCAGATATGTAGAGAGGAAGGAGCGACTCCTGTTAGTAAGAAGTCGACGAGGAGCGCCGTGGTGAACAATGATGTTCAGCAACAGGAAGTAGGCTACGTCTGTTGGAAGGGCTCTGGTGAACGCGAAAAAACTTGTATGATCAGTTGGGACGGCAATCCACTTGTTGTATCAGCCAGAAAAGGTACCAAGAAGTCTACACCAACGCGATAGAAGGGTTTGGTAGGAACGCCAAGAGATAGGAGTAAACCAGGACCGAGCAGAAATAGCTTCTTCTGGCGTTGACAAAACTCGCAAGAAGCGACGTAGCGGTGGACAGATCAGTAGAGACCAGGCCGAAAGAATCGTCGCCCGACACAGTCGTACGTGCTCGGAACTGTAGCCAATGCACGGAACTGTAGCCATAAAGAGCTCCGCAGTAAAAGAGAAAGAGTGCGTTGGGCTTTGAGCGTAACTTCTTTTTCAGAGGATAAGTGCGTGAAATATGGAGTTAGATTCACGACTCACAATTTTGGAATTGTCTTTCTTCTTCACTATCGCTTCTACGTGACAGTAAAGACATGCTACATTTCCCTTGATTGTATATGCGTGAACAGACCATATATTTTTGCTGCGCTTGCGTTTACTCTTCTAACGCAATATTTTATAAATCACAACCAATTTTTTTCTCTAACAGATTGCAAAAACGAGGAACTTAGATATGTCTCAAGAGAAAAGAACATTTTATTGCTTATTATTTAGGTTTCACGGGACGGCAGAAAATGGAAATTCAACAAAAAATATCCTTAGCATATTTCAAAGTCTGTTCACTTCGAAACGATTCATTTGAGATCCTGCTTTTGCACTGTGATACCGACTAGAGGAAAATCTAGGGAAGGATAAGCAAAAGAAAAAAGAGAAAGCGCTAAGAAGAATAGTGAAGGGATAGCCACAGTGGAAAAACTCCAAGAGCAATGACCGCTAACAGTCGCAAGCGTTCGTATATAGTCTGCAGTAGTTTTCCTCCGAGCGCAGTCTGCCATCCAAGCGGCTAATTCTCAGCTCCTGGAGCCGAGCGTGGAGCGTCAGGCGTTGAGTGTCCAGCCTCCGTAGATCGAACAAGACGCGTCGGCCTAGAAACGACAGGATGGTTGCTAATGCATTTCGATGACGTTTCAGCGTTTTCAGTGAACCCATATTGTTAGTATTCCCACAATCGCAAGAGTCAAAAGTGTGACCTGTTCTTCCAGTTGCACGTTGTCACGACAACGGAATTGTTATTCACAGCGCCCGTCTGTAAGAAATACGCAATGAAGTATGGCCGAGGACGAAATAATTGTTAAGAATGGTATTGAGGAGGCGTTTATTACCATGAACTGGGAGCGCCTATACCACTGCAAAGGACGGATGTTGGGTGGTGACTGTAATTGTTTGCTCGCCACATGACATATCTACACTGCTATTCAACTGGTTTTACCAAAGTCCTCTTGTATTCTCTAAACCCTTAATTGGGACTTCGCCTGCCACTAGGACTCTTTGCCTTTCTTCTCTTGATGTACCTCGCCCCTTTCGCAATGTGGTAAGATTTGCTTCACCCGGTGCGACATTTTCTTGATTAGTTAATGAAATAAATTAATAATTAGTTACTACTAATTATTTCATTATTAATTAGTTATGCAATAAATGTATTTATTGCTGCAGAAAATAGCGCCTCTTCATCTCCGTAGTTACCCTCTCTCAGGTGGACTCTGTATATTTGTGGCAACGCCGCGACAAACCTAGGCCTCAGTTTTGCACAGAGAAACGGGATTTATGATCTTTAATGAAAGTACGAATTACTTGGTGTGAACTAATGTTACAGGTCATATCCATAGTCAAACAATGTACATGCAGAGTGTCTCACGTGAACTGATATCTATTTGTGAATGCTTCACCGCTTCAACATACCACCAATTGTTACATTATCTTATTTAGTGGTTACGGCTCCGAAATTTGTTGGAGACGTCAGAGTCGTACGCAATCATCAACTGAACCGTTGCCAGATGGGAAGAGGACTTGGCACCTTCAACTGCTGCGCTTTTGGCATAGAGAAAGAAATTCAACATGAGGGGACACTCTTCAAAAACTGGCAACAGGAAACACGTCACGCCTAGTTTCAACAACATCCGTTAGTTGACGCGAGCATCAGAAAAAAAGAATGTGAAATAAACTTCCAGACAACGATTTTTTTTTATTCCTTCCCACTAAAAGTGAAAAAGTTTTGCGTGTAAATGAACTTATAGTTTGCAACTTTTTGTTGCGTTGCCTAGCAACAAGCTAGCGGCACGCCAGACGCGCATGCATACGTCATGCGCCAGACAAGCCGCAGGAGTGAGCGAGGATGGTCGTACGTCCGAAGCTCGCGTGCTCGGCGACCCGTTTGTTTTGGATATAGCCAATTTTATTGGGCTCCCGGCCTTCTCTATGCTTCTCTTGCGTATCGTCTGCATTTGGACACGGCACCGCTGCACTACTGGACTACGGCAAGGTGAGAAATTGTGTTTGACAGTGTGCGGCTCATTTGAATCACATTTGGGCTTAGTTCGAGTGGCGCAGTTAGCGAAAAACAGCACCGCCGTCCTGGCGCAGTTAAATTGAGGTAATGCCTCGTTCTGGGAGATGCTTTCGACGCTTTATATGAGCCCGAACATTACTGTAACTTATTTCGGTAGTTTTTAGGCACGCTTGCCGCGCCCGGCTTATTGACGCAGCTAAGCGAAAACCGGCTCGGCCATGTGAAGCATTTGCGCGTGTATATGCGTGTACTACGTCGTAGCGCCTAAGACAGACAAGTTCTGGCGCATTCTGTGGCCCCCAACATTATTGTAACTAACGTCGTTATATTTGGGGTAGTTTAGAAGCACGGCTGCCGCGCCCGGCTTATTGACGCAGTTAGCGAAAGGCAGCTCGGCTGTGTGCTCCAGTTTCGCGTGTACTGAATCTTACTGGTAGAAGTTCGTGACGCATTCTCTGACCCGAAAAAAGTATTGTAAATTATTTGGTAACTTTTTGGGATACCTTGAGGCTTGCTCGCCGCGCCTGGGGTTGTGAAGCTGCTAGCAAAAAAGCAAGCCGGCCATAGTGAGATGGTTTTGCGTGTACTGAATTTTAGTGGGAGAAGTTTGTGACGCATTTTGTAGCCCTGCAACAACATATACATTATTGCGGTACTCACGCTTCTCGAAAACGCGAGGAGCGATTGCCGAGAGTGATAACACGGGAGGGTTGCATGCGCCGGCAGGACGCGTAAAAGATAACACGGAGGAGCTCAAGAACATGACATTTATGTATTCTGAGCGACTGAAAACAGGCATTGCACCGACGAGTCTGACTTTAGTGCGATTAGAAGGCATTCTGCGAGCGTGTAACATGGTCTGGCTGAGCCTTTGTTGTAGCCACCTTTGTGTACTTGGCGTACCATCGCGTCGGCCGAGGCCAAGTTGTTTGGGAAACACGCAGTCACCCGCGTATTTGTGCACTTCAAGTGCAGGAAATAATGCCCGGGCAAGTAGGGGTGCTTTAAAATCGGATGGTCAGATTTTATGGCATTGTTTGGCAGGAGTCTTTGCTGCGAAATGTACCTAAAAGTGAATTTATCTGTAATGCCAGTCATTCACCACTTACGCACGTTTCGCCTCTACACGCAATACTCCTGTTAGGTCAATATACCGAAATGATACATGCTTGTACTTTACTTTCTTTCAGCTGATGGAATCCGGTGGAGCATCGTACGGCAACGACTGCTGCTTACCTGGTGCCACAACTTTGGATGAATGCAGAAGAAGCCGGGAACGAGCATTTATATAGAGGAAAATAAACATTTCATCATGTCAGAAGACGTCTTTCGTTTTCTTTATGAAATTGCAGCTGACAGATTCGGCGCAGTCTTGTAAAGGTCAATCGCAATCATTTCTACTCAATAATGAAACGATTCCACGCGAAGGCCACGCGAGGTTCAGCAGAAGCGAAAAAAATGAATGCCGCGCCGAGCAGCGGAACCGGCGCGCCGTGTACCAACTGGTGTTCAAAACACGCGCGCCCAAAACCGCAAGGAGTCAACAACATTCGCTTGGTGCGCTACAGTCAATTCAGCCGCTGGGCTCTATGGGAGTACCCGCTCTTGGTGAAGTTTCTTTGCAATGCTACGAACTACGACAACTTGAATCCAATGCCACAGTTCTCTACTCATAAAACATTCTCCGTTGAGCAACAAGTGTTAGGTGCAGTCTAAACGCAGTTTCTTCAAGTATCTTTCTATCAAACGATATTAAAGTCACCGACCTATTCCAGTGACTTACCGGACGTGCATCTGTTATTTCAACACATAAAAATGCTTACACTTTCAAATTGAACGCGCACAATAATAGCGCGGAAACGGCGCAAATTATTCCCAAAATCTGAACACAAGCATGAAGCAGAGAGCGAGAAGGAACGTCAGGCAACGTTGACGCCTTGCACCAGCCGGTTCGTGCTACTGAAATTGGATGGCGCCACCGACGTGCCGCGCGCTCGGAAACATCCGCTGCCTTCGGCGCGCAAACGAAAGTGCCGTTGTTCCCTCACGAAAGCGCAGCCAGCGGCGTATGCCAAACGCCGTTTGTGCGCGGTCGGGCGACGATGAACACTCTTCTGCGCAATGTGGAATTGCGCGAAACCACGCACGAAACGTGGAAAGCAATGGAAGAGGCATAGAATGTTTCGAAATCTCGGCTCTGCTCGTACCGCATTGAAAGAGTGCACCGCGGAGGTATTTCGGGCCAGAAGCTTGCCTCGGACCAAAGCAAAATTAAAGTGGTGGAATTGTTTTTCATTGGAGTCTATATATGTGCTGTAAGAAAAGGTTCGTGGGAAAAAATAAAGACGAATTAAGCCGGGGAGCGACTCCCCTGTAAAGAAAAGGCAAAACCGCTGCGTTCAAGAAAGTAAATGTACCACTTCTATATGAGCCGAAGTGGCAGTCTTTGCTAAATAATGATAATGATAATAATCCACGCTCAATCTTCTCTGAGATGTACCTGAATGACGCGTAAACATTTCGTAGTACTGAAGTGGTGTTTCGTGGAAGTATGTTGGTGTGTTTCGTATAATTGCGAGAGCGACGGCGAAAGATCCGTGAAACAGAGAAGCGTGTGGAGAAACGGAGAAGTGAGACCTGCACGACAGCACGTAGAAGAGGAGAGTAGGAGGGACAGTCACTGGCAGTGGCGTAGCTAGGTCGTCTGGCACCCGGGGCCCATAGGTCATCTGTAACCCCCGTTCCCGGGTGTAGCTGGCGGAAAGAGGGGCGTCTTCAAACGTATATGACACCCCCTCCCCCCCCCTCACTGGCCCTTTGCACCCGGGGCCCCCGGCCCCCCTTGTTGCTACGCCACTGCACAGGAGCCAACTCGTTCTCTTTGAATATGTCAGAGTCAGGAGGCTGAAAAATTCCCTCGATTCATTCGGCGAATGCATGTGACTTTCGTTGAGGCGTTGAGCTCTTGCGCGAAGAGCTACTTGGTCCTCTGCTTGTAGTAAGCGCAGCCAAACGTTTCAAGACCTTAACTCTTGAGCTTCGAATCGGTAGGTGCCCATCGTCTATCAATTCTATACAGAATATGCGAAGAAAAAGAAAACTTAGCTATGGTGTGTTTATTTTTCTTCTTTTCTGCGTAAACAGAATATATTTAAAATGACTCATCATTTGTAGCACAATCCTGCTTCTTCAGGTGCAATATTCGAAGAGGGGGAGATCATTTGCAAGGGAAGTTAAAATGCATAATCAAGCATCCACCAAAAGTTATCCAATCAACTTTTAAAGTGACTGCTTTACGGTACACGTTGCAAATTACGAATTATAGCCGGTGAGTCGCAAGGCATATGCCGCTTGTAAAGAATTCTCAGGGAGATGCCCGTTTAGACACGCGTTCCCAAAATGTGCAACGAATTACATGGCGTTCCAGTTATTTTTGAGCTTCGGCGCATAAAAAGGTGTTCTAATAAACAACTGTGTGGAACAACGGTCCATTTCAGCCGCAAGTTTGACGCCTCTTCTTTTTTTTTTAGAGCGCAGCTCTTTGGCGTCCGTTCCTGGGTTTCGCGTCGTCGTCGGCGTTGTCGTCGGCCTCGTAAGCAGCTCCGCCCCCCTTTCATCACCCCAGCGCTAGCAATGACCGACTGATACCGCTGGATGCCGCTGACGCCGCTAGAGAGTCAAGATAACGTGACTGCATAGAACACCGTCGCCGCCATGCAGAAAGAGGAGGAAAGGGTCCCCCCCCCCCTGTTCTTGTGTGGCGGATAGGGTGCTCTTCAGTTTCCGACGCGCCGGTTATTTCATGTAGGCCCCGGCACGTCGACGAATACGTGACCACCTTCCCACGGCTAGACCTGGTTCTTAGCGCTGCGGAAGCGAGGGTATCATATTGTTTGTGTCGGCATCGGCGGCGTTGTCCCTGAAACCAACTCCGCAGCTGGGGTTGACTCACTATCGGCGTCAGCGGCATCAGTCAGTCGCTGCTCTCTCTTCCCTCCTCCCTTTATCGTGTTGTCCGCTTGCTGCGCGCGCTTCTGCCCCCATCGTTTGCCGCTGGGTGTACACGCCGCCCCCCTCCCCCCTCTTCCTGCGAGTCTCCGGTTGTCAAAGCGCCGGCTCGAACTTAATTCCTTTCTTCGCTCCTCCTCCAATGCAACCCCTGTGCGGTGGCAATCAGAGAGCCAGATCGGTGGCGGCGGATCTGTATATGTGCACCGCCCGAGCCGAAATTGCCGCTGCCGTTCGCCCTGTGCGGTGGCAATCAGAGAGCCAGATCGGTGGCGGCGGATCTGTATATGTGCACCGCCCGAGCCGAAATTGCCGCTGCCGTTCGCCACTGCGAAATTATCTGCCAGTTCTTTCTGAGCCATGAGCGAGACGACCGATGGAAGTCCTTCGTCTGCTGCTGCTGCTGCTGCTGCTGCTAAACGAGCTGCCAGAGCAGAGGCCCAGCGCCGTCGCCGTCAGAATCCAGAGGTGCGTGCCGCCGAAGCAGAAGCTTACCGTCGCCGCCATCGAGATGATCCAGGAGTACGCGTCGCCGAAGCAGAGGCTAAGCGCCGCCGCCGAGAAGACCCTGCCGTTCGCGCCACCGAAGCGGAGGCTAATCGCCGCCGTCGAGAGCAACCAGCAGTAAGCGAGGCTGAAGCAGAAGCTCATCGCCGCCGCCAAGAAGACCCTGCAGTTCGCGCCGCCGAAGCGGAGGCTCATCGCCGCCGTCGAGAGCAACCAGCAGCAAGCGAGGCTGAAGCAGAAGCTCATCGCCGCCGCCGAGAAGACCCTGCCGTTCGCACCGCCGAAGCGGAGGCTCATCGCCGCCGTCGAGAGCAACCAGCAGTAAGCGAGGCTGAAGCAGAAGCTCATCGCCGTCGCAGAGAAGACTCTACCGTTCGCGCGGCCGAGGCCGAGGCCAAATGCAAACAAAGGCTCGCAAACAGTAAGGGTGCAACAAATGCTTTCCGGCGACAGTTTATAGACAATCCGTTTGGAAGTGTGTGTTCAGTGCGTGATCGGCTCTGGTTCCAAAATGACGTGAAACCGCTTCCGGATACGTGCCGTGAGAATCTCCGGTGTGCGTTTCCCAACTCGGACTTGTGTCAATTCAGACTGTGTTCTTCATGCATGCAATCTGTGCGGAAAGGTGGCATTCCTCATTTTTCGACAACAAACGGTTACAAATATCCCTCGAGGCCAGCGCACCTTCCACAACTTAATGCGGTGAGTGTAAGACTTAAAGGAATACGTGTGAAAAATAAAAAAAAAAATTCTGTGATAGCGCATACATGTGTTGCTCGATTTCTTTGCCTCAATCTATCGAAAAGGTGAAACAGCTTATTTGCTGCGCTCAAATTTCGCATTAGGAAGTAACGTAATCGTCGGTAATTTTTTTTAAGAAAGTGGTGCTCATTTCAAAATTTGCTCCGAGTGGATGCGCCATCAGACTCACTTGAATAAATTCGTAAATTCTAATATCTGTCCTCAAGTTAAAAGGTGAATAGGGAAATTCTGTTTATTCTTTATTTGCGCATAGTGCGATAATGCGTAACTAATGTCGGCCTCTTCGAGTAATGCAGCTCAAGGCATTGATTTGTGCTATTAGCCACAGACGATCTATACATGTCCTCGAAACTCTAAAAAAACACCTGGGTCTCCGTTCAGGTGTCCATTGGAATGGTTGAAATTGCTGGCTCACGCTGGCAGCGGCGAAATGTCAGATTATATTAACAGTGTGCAGGCAGGCATAGGGTAAACGGCGTTCTTAAAATGAATGAAATGCTATGTTGCACAAAGTTCAGCGTAGACGAGAAATATTCATAACTCAATGACGCATAACGCAAGCAATGGAGGCTTTAGGTACAGGATAGTTGATGGTCCGTCTCCCAGTTCGTTAACTACACAGCTTACATCCGGCCTCCATCTACAGGCACTCAATGTATATTGCAGATTAATCTGGAGTTATTGCAACAAATCCAGAGCTTGCTCCAATCGCTGCGACGAATTGATTTTGTCGTGCAAGGAACATGTTCGGTGCCGGAACAGCAACGTGATTGCATTGCGCAATTGCATTGCACGTGACAGCGAAACAAAATTCACATAGCATCGCATGAAACCTACGGACAGTGTTATGTGTCAACCGACGTTCTCAATAACCCTGTCGCAAGCATTCTCGCCGAAGAAATCTGCACATGGCAGTGAAATACCCGCAAGAGGCAAAGTATAATTTAACGCCTATGTGCGAACGCGTTTACGTTACTGCAGCGAAAATAAATACACGGAATACATAGAGACAGTGGCAGCCGCATGCTGCTGCCGCTTGCTGAGAAAGCCATTCGTGCTCGACATGCGCACTTCTGTCCCTCGTCCAGTGGGGCTAAATGTTTCAGCCCATGGTAATATAGCGATGTTGACCGAAGACTCTTGTTTGCTTCCCGGTAGGCCACCATAATTATTAAGGGCACGATATTCGTTTATATTTCAAGAGTGCAGATTCTTGAGAGAGCTGGTAATGGATGTTATTGATGTACACGCTGACATACACCGTAGTTCAAATTATTATTAATATTATTATTATTATTATTAATATTATTATTATTATTATTATTATTAGAGCTCAGGGAACAAAGGACCTTGAAGTGTACTTCGATCCTTCGAACTTCGAACCCAACAGCAGACAACCCAACCTTCAATCCCTTCCTAGCTACTCAGCAGAACTAGACGACTTAATCTTAACCGAGTCGGGAATTTTTTCCCTCTTACTAGAAATAGACCCAAAAAAATCCTGTGGCCTTGACAACATACCAAATGCATTTTTGAAGCGGTACGCGGAATAGATGTCCAAGTTCTTACTGATTATTTTTTTAAAATCATTGCAAATGGGCGAGGTTCCGGTGAAATGGAAACCGAGATTGGGCATGGCGGCACCGCAGTGAACATGTCGAGTAACCCTTTCGTCTTCCTGATACAGACGCTCGGCCTCCTGCTTTCCTGCGACTGCTTTGGGAGCGGCATCCGGACACACAACCGCACCGCATCAGCACTGACTGCTCCGCCAAATGCCGAGTGCTGCAAAGCGCCACTTGCCGAGCTGGGTCGCGATGCCTTTCTTGGACAGCTGGACCGACTGGCCTACGCCCCCTTCAGAAGCGTATCGGCCACCCCTACGCTATCGACACCATTCACCTATAAACAGTGCGACGCGCCTGACAACGGCATTGGGCATGGCGGCACCGCAGTGAACATGTCGAGTAACCCTTTCGTCTTCCTGATACAGGTGAGGAAACATTTTGGCAAATGTCACAAAAGTAACGACATCTTTCTTGTGGTGCTGCCGTGCCCAGGCAAAGTGTGTGAAACTGTGTGTAATTGTATAACGTCCTTGAGGTACTTACTGATGCTAGCTGGGGATGTAGAAAGTAACCCCGGCCCTACCAATCAAGAAGTCTTGACCGAAATTCGCAGGGTGGCTGCTGACATGACTGATCTGAAGAATGACAACAAACCTTTAACTGAATCTCTGGAAGCCATCCATGTGAAATTAGATACTTTGTCAAACCTCGAGGGCAGAATAGCAGGCGTTGAGGATAAAATGGCGACACTTGAAAATGCCATTAGTAGTCTTGCACTCCAGGTTGATGATCTCGAAAATAGAAGCAGAAGATCAAACTTAATCTTTTATGGCATTCCGGAAGTAGAAAATGAGAAACCTGACGACCTCAAAAAAACAATCTCTGATAAGATCATCAAGGGTACCATCGGTGTCACGGTCTCGGGAATCGAGAGAATGCACCACCTAGGAACTAAAGCAGAAAATAAAACGCGATCTGTTATCCTCAAGTTGCAATGTTTCGAGGACAAGGCGAACATATTAAAGAACTGTTCGAAGCTAAAGAATTCCAGCATATCTGTGGGTGAAGATTTTTCTATCCGTGTGCGTAACATCCGAAAAGAACTTTGGAACAGCAGCAAGAGCAACCGAGATAGGGGCGAAAAAGTTACACTTGTGTACGACAAGATTAAAATCTATGGCCAGGTTTACGTCTGGGACGAACATAAAGGAGCCCGAGTGCCCGTGGGAAAGAAACCTGCCGTCCCAAAGAAAAAAAACTGACTAAACATGAAACGCCCTCCAGCCTAGTGATAGTGAACATAAATGCCCGAAGTGTTATGAACAAAAGCACGGAACTTGAAGCATTTATTATAGAACATAGATCAGATATTTTAACAATAACCGAAACATGGCTTTCTCCTGATGTTTCAAGCAGCGATATCTTCCCTCCGGGTTATACTGTCATGCGCAAAGATAGGTCCTCTCGCGGTGGTGGCGTAGCAATTTTGATAAGGGAAAATATTTACGTCACACCTATGCCTGAAATGGTTGATGCTGAAGCACTTTGGTGCAAAATTATGACAGATCGATCCTCCCTTTTTATAGGCACCATGTACCGGCCCCCTAATACTTCCTATGATATGCTACACGTGCTAGCAAATTATATGGAAAATCATTTTACACATACTACAAAGCTAATCCTTACGGGGGATTTCAACCTTGCCAATATTGCATGGGACTCCCTTGATAACATAGCTGATAGAACTCACGCAGAGGTACTGCTTGATCTTTGTTTCAATCTTGGCCTTAGACAAATCATACGAGAGCCAACACGTGTTACTGCAAAAAGCAGGAATGTACTTGATTTGACGTTTGTGAGTGATGCTATCGCAGAAGACCGTGTTTCTTGGGAAGTTGTCGACGGCATATCGGACCACAAAGCTACTAAATGTTGCTTACTGTTAGGCACACCTCCGCCTACCCAAAAAGGGAGTACACGAATTTTCGACTGGGCGAATGCCGACGACGTCAGCGTTCTTGATTATCTAGATCACTCTTACTCCACTTTTACAACGTTCTCGAATGATAATGCAGTTTCAGTGAATGGATTATGGTCAACATTAGAAAGAATCATTCAGCACTGTTTATCAAAATATATTCCCACAAAGATCAAACCAGTACGTAGGACAAACCCTTGGATAACAAGAAACATAATACAACTAAAGCGAAAAATTGCCAGATTAAGGAAACTGAGAAATAAACTACCGCTACCAGGCTACACTAATAAAATACGCGAAAACTCCCTGGCACTAAAGTCAGCCGTAAAAAAGGCAAAAGATGAATACATGAATGTAACTTTAAGTAATTTTATCAAAACATCTCCGTCTAAGTTTTGGCGATACCTTAATCCAAAGTCACGTCAGACCAGTAATCCATCACCAACTGAAGCTATGGCAAAGGCTACAGAGTTCAATGAATACTTTATTTCAGTATTTACGCAAGACAACAGCAGACAACCCAACCTTCAATCCCTTCCTAGCTACTCAGCAGAACTAGACGACTTAATCTTAACCGAGTCGGGAATTTTTTCCCTCTTACTAGAAATAGACCCCAAAAAATCCTGTGGCCCTGACAACATACCAAATGCATTTTTGAAGCGCTACGCGGAATGGATGTCCAAGTTCTTACTGATTATTTTTTTAAAATCATTGCAAATGGGTGAGGTTCCGGTGAAATGGAAAACTGCTAAGGTTATCCCTATATATAAATCCGGTGACCCAACCAGCACAGCAAATTACCGACCAATCTCGCTTACTTGTACGGCCGGCAAAATCCTTGAACATATAATCCTAAAGCACATAATGTCATTCATAGAAAAAAATATTTTAATTGTCCCTAATCAGCATGGTTTTAGAAAAGGATTGTCTACGACTACTCAATTGATTGAGACAATCCACGACTTAGCGATTACATTGGACAAATGCAGTCAAACCGACATGATATTCCTAGATCTATCTAAAGCATTCGATCGAGTTTCCCATCCAAAGTTGCTTCAAAAACTTATCCACTACCTCGGTGACAACAACATCATCAAGTGGATAAAAAATTATCTTACAGGTCGACGTCAATATGTATGTTTCAAGAACTACTCTTCGGATTTCGGCGATGTGCTATCTGGCGTCCCACAAGGAGCCGTTTTAGCTCCTATCCTCTTTCTTCTTTTTATCAATGATTTACACATTAATACTAACGCCACAGTAAGAATGTTTGCAGATGACTGTGTTATCTACAAGGAAATAACCTGTCGTGATGATCAGATAACCTTAAACAGTGCACTTTAAAATATAACACAATGGTGCCAAACGTGGCAGATGGTGATTAACACAGAGAAAACAGTTTGTATGACTGTAACGAATAAAAGAGCGCCCATGAACTACCCGTATTATTTACAAGGACAGATGTTAAAGAAAGTAGAAGAGCATAAATATTTAGGCGTTATAATTTCATCAGATCTTGAATGGGACAAGCAGGTAACATATATTGTTAATAAATCACTGGCGGTTCTATACTCGTTAAAACGCTCGCTCAGATCCGCATCAATAGATACTAAACGCTTAGCATACGTGTCACTAGTTCGCTCTATACTGGAATACGGAATAGTCTGTTGGTTTCCCTTCCGTAAGCAGGGCATAGCAAAATTGGAGAGCCTACAAAGGAAAGCGATTAGATTTATTTTTAATAAGTATCGCCGTCTTGACTCCCCCACAGAACTATTAAGGCGAGCTGAACTTCCCACTATACAAAATCGAGCTCGACTACTTCGTCTTAAGTTCCTTTTCCTTCTCCTTAATGGTAGCACGAAAATCAATACGAGTGACTACTTGCTACAGACAGATACACGTAGTTCTCGAACAAAACACACCAAGCACTTAACAGAATACAGATTTTACAATGATATATTTAGGTACTCATTTTTTCCACATGCAATCCGTGAATGGAACATGTTGCCCGATGACGTTGTCACCTGTACATCACTCGAAACTTTTATCGCCAAGTTATCAAACTATGTTCTGTAGCTACGACCTACACACAGGTGCGCTCCCAGTTGAGAAACACAACAGGAAATTTTAACATTCTGTTGTATTTTGGGACGTTGTTTCTGTAGTTCTGTTGTCTGTAGTGTGACGTCCTGTAGTAGAAAGTTCTGTAGTTCTTGATCAATATTTAATTAATAATTGACAGAGACGTCCGTAAGATTAAGGAAATTTGTTAGCACAATAAAGAAAAACTAAAAGTAAAAAAAAACGTCCTTGCCTAGGATTCGAACATGCGACCTCTAAATTCCTGGCCCGGCATCTTACCACTGCACCACCCCTGACTTTTTTTTTCTTTATTTACCCCTGACATTTTTTTTTCTTTATTGCATGGAATTATCGGTACTGTCAAACCAACGCAGTTACATTGCATATGAACATACAAGAGAAACAAATTCACAGATAGTATACAGTCCAATGACAGTTCAAAATTCTGGCAAACAAACACAAGCGTCCAGACGTGAAATCCATTCAGGGACGGGGTCATATGTAGCCACCACACTACGGACTTGAGCAGTCTCTTCACGGAAGATAGACCTTGTCGAGCGAGGTGGCTCGGCATGTCTGTCGATCATTCGACTTCTCCATAATGAATAAAGTCCTAATAACATAAACAAATCATATGGTGTATTACTGGCTGTATTTTTGAAAGGAAGGAACCGGATACCATAACATGTGAGAGGAAAGTCTTTTTTGGTAGTTCTTTGTAAAATGTCCCAAAAAAGAAATGCTTCACGACAAAGTATAAAGCAATGTTCTATTGTCTCGGGTTGATTGCAAAGCCTACAATTTGTATTCCAGGGCACATACAGTCCTTTTTCCTGAAGCCACGTTTTAACTGGCAGTGTGGAAGTGTGCAGCTTGAAGAAAAACGTTTTCGCTGCTGGCGCAATGCACATTCTACGGACATGGCAAAGAACACCTTGACCAAATAGAGACAGATACGGCTTTCGGTACAGAGGTTCAGGGAAAAGGATATCTATAAGTGCTACATTTAGCGACGTGCGATTAACGGTAAACAAATATTCAAGGTTGAATCTGGTTTTTAAAAATGAAATAGTGTCGACAAGTTCCTTTAAGAAGCCCCATAACGGTAGTTCTTGAGCAACGTTTGTCGTGACAAAAAGAAAAGGGAGGTGTGCACGTTTTGGCCATGTGAATAGTACGACGTGCTGATGCGCTGATGTTTACATTTGGATTTTGAGAGCCAAGATCCGCTATCACTCCACCGCGTCAAGTGCCGCATCTGTAGAAGAGCAAGAGTGTTCGTACCATCGACAAGTACATCGTGCAGTGCTAGAACATCGATTTTGATGTACGATATCCATATTAAATAAGAAATTCAGAAATAGACAACGTTGACTTTTAGGGTTATTACCGCTAGTTTCGACAATTGTCTCTCGTTCTTTACACTTTCGAGCGCGCATATAATTCGTGTGTTCAATGCAAAATAGCTACATAACCATTCGTGGATGAGAGTTCTTTCTGACAGCATACTGGCTTCTCACGGCAGCACTGTATCAGATTAATGAGACCCGAGCGAGACAGCTTTTCACGCAACTTTGTGGAACAACCGAAATCTTCTTTTCCGCTTCGCATAAGCTTGTGAAATATTCCTGGGAAATTAACTAATGTGTCAGTGTAACTGCACATGTAAGTCCACAGGCCTGTGTGCCACATCTTACCAAAAAAAAAAACGGATACGCAGCCATTCCCTCAGATGGTATGATTTTGATCAGCGGCCGATTTTGAGGAGGCCGGTAGGGCGTTGCTGGTGCCGCGTCGTCATGGCACAATTATAACTATTCGTCACGTCGACTTTAATACCGGTGTCGGTGCCATTCGTGTCAGCATTGCCGCCTTCAGAGAAGCGCGATTGAATACCGCGCAGGAGAAAAGTACAGTGTACACTACCGATGCAAAAATATACAATTTTAAAGGACCGCGACGGGAAGCGCTTCTGTTGCGACTTCGGAACTCTTGGTCGTCGCGACCGAATGTTTCTGCTGCGACGTCAGAATTGGTGTCGTAACGTCGGAGTCGCTGTCAGGATATAAAGCTGTTGTTCCGACTTAATAACTCTTGTTGTCGCGACAGAATGCTTCTGTTGCGAAATCAGAATTTCTGTCGTAACGCCAGAAATGTCTCCCAATTAAGAAATGTCAACAACTTCTGTCGTACAACAGAATTTCTGTAGTTGCGACAGGAATTCCTTTTGTCTTTTTCAACCGGGCACTACAGAAGCTTGTCGCATCACACAATTTCAGTGCACTTCTGTTGTCATCATTGGGTATATGTTGCGGCGATAGGTTTCCGTTGTGGAACAGTTCTCTGTAGTACAACAGAAGTTTGTCCATTACTTCAGGAACACTTATGTTATGACAACTGGGGGCCTGTTGCAATGATAGGTTTCTGTCGTACAACATTTTTCTGTAGTACAACAGAAGTTGGTCGCATTACATCAGGAACTCTGTTGTGACAATTGGGGGCCTGTTGCCACAATAGGTTTCTGTAGTATTTCAACAGCTCTCTGTAGCACTACAGAAGTTTTTCGGGTTACTTCAGGAGCATTTCTGTTGGGACAACAGGGTGCCTGTAGTGATGACAAATTTTTCTGTAGTACTACAAAAATCTGTTGTAGAGCTTCAGCTTTCTGTTGTAACAACAGACATACGACAGACTGTACTTCTGTAGTAGCAACAACAAATGTCTGTTGTACATCAGAAAAGTCTGTCGCTCCATCAGGAATCTGTAGTTACTACAGAAAAATCCTGTTGTACAACAGAAATTTCTGTAGTACTGAACACAACCTCTGTTGTCGTTTTCAACTGGGCTGCGTCGTACAATGGCATTCTAATTCACTTAGCAGTGTCTTGTATTCTGCCGGGACATAAACACCTGCTGAATCTTGTCTTTTGCGCATTGCACATCAAAAAAAAAATATTTTCTTTCCTTGTTCTTCTGTGTGCTAAACCTTCCATCATGGCGTTAACTACCATTTTTCCCCGCTCCTGTTATAAAAATTGTGTAATAATTATAGAGTGCATATGTACTGCCTTGTACACCCAAACTTTTGTATGTCTGCGCCTATACTTGAACTGTGTTCTCTTGAAGATGTATCTTACCCCTTTCCTGCAACAGCCTCATATGTGAGGCTAGCAGTATGTTCAAATAAATCAATAAATAAATAGCTCTCTGAGTTTCTCGCCCCACGCTCAACAGACAAGGCAGCGTGCGCTTCGAACGCTCGGCACAGCATGTCGGGTGATGAGAGACTTCAAAAGACCTGGGCCATTTGCAGCTTTATATAAGAACGGATGCCTCCCTGTTCTTGACTACGCCTCCGTCGTTTGGGGCGGCACTTGTAGGTGAAATTGTGAACTTCTCGAAAGTGTGCAAAAGAAGTTCACATCTATTTTTAAACATTGGTTCCATCAAAAGCCTTTCGTCTCCATAGAGCTAACACAGACTCTCACGTTGCCTACCCCAACCTGTAGACGCAACAAATCGGATGTTCATTTTCGCCACAAATTAATGCATAGAAGAATCAGCTGTCCGCGCTTTCTTTCTAATGTGCGCTTTTACATTCCGCAGAAAGGCACAAGGTAACAGCGCGCCTTTCAGCCTTCCGAATTTTGTGACGCTCTATCTTGAGTACAGGCAGCAGATGACGCCCATTCAGAGTGCCTGGATATCTTCATACCTCATTTTATTATTTTCTTGAAGGGAGTTGCAGAGGAATTTCAACAACTTAACAAAAACTCTTATCTTTTGCGTGTTCCATCATTTATTTGTTTATTTATTTATTTATTTGTTTATCATACCCTCAAGGTACGGTTGTACATTGCAGAGAGGAGGGGCAAAGTAAATACAGAGGCAAATCACAAAATAAGAAAGGAAGGCAAACAACATGGCAAAAAACATCGTATACAAAATAAGAATGGTAAATAGAAACTTGTAAGCGTGGCAAAAATACATGGCGTAACAAAATAAAGAAAGGAAAGAACATACGATATAAAAATACAAGCCATAATGTAAAACAATGGCATAAAAGCAGTTATTATAAAGAACAAGCAAACACAACATTAATTTATAACATGAAGCTTTGAAGGGTGCTTTTAAAGTTATTGGTGTCAATTATGCTTGTAAGTAATGCAGGTAAGTTATTCCAGTCTTTGCTCGTTTGGGGAAGAAATGAATATGAAAAGCCGACGGTGTTGCAGTGCGGAATGTTTACCTTTTGGCGGTGGTCAATGCGAGATGAAATGTATGGTGGTGGTTAGACAAAGATAAAACGTAAATATGTGTTATGGTAGTAGATTTTATGGAAAAGACATATGCGATATAATTTTCTACGGGTTGATAACAGCGGGAGGCGAAGGAGAGCTTTCATGTTAGTGACACTCGTAGTTGTTTGGTAGTTGGTGAGAATGAAACGGGCTGATCGATTCTGTATTGCCTCTAAAGACTGTATGAGGGTGTCATGACCAGGGTCCCACACTCATGATGCGTACTCTAGTTGTGGATGAATGCAAGTTGTGTACAATAAGAGTTTTAGTGATGATGGTGCTTGAGAAAATTTTCGAGGAAAGTATCCCAGTGTACGAGTGGCCTTAGATGTTATGTGATCAATGTGAGTTTTCCAGGATAGATTGCTGGCAATGTGAACCCCCAAGTATCGATATGACGTTACACATTCTAGTGGGATGTTGTTTAGCGTATAGGTGGGGCAGATGATGTTAGTACGAGAAATCCTCATAGTCTTACACTTTGGAATGTTTAATTCCATGCGCTACGTACGACACCACTCATTTATGTTATTGAGATCCTCTTGAATTAGTAGAATATCTGAAGAATTAGTTATTTTACGATACAAGATGCAGTCATCCGCAAAAAGACAAATGTTCGAGGAAACGTGAGTGGGCAAGTCATTAATATAAATTAGGAATAATAAAGGACCGAGCACAGACCCTTGCGGTACGCCGGAGTCAACTGGGGCTAAAGGTGAGTTGGCGTCATTAGTGGTTACAAATCGAACACGTGATATCAGAAACGCACGAATCCAATTAATTACGGAGGGGTCTATGTTTAGAACGCCTAATTTATGAAGAAGCAATGCATGGTTCATTTTGTCAAATGCTTTAGAGAGAATCTAAATTGCCATGTAGGGCATTAGTGAAGAGGATACGCTGAGTGTCACAGGAGAAGCTTTTGCGGAATCCATGCTGCATAACTGTGAAGACGTTGCTATTTTCAAGAAAATTAACCAGATGCGTGTATATTATATGCTCCATAACTTTGCATGGTACAGATGTAAGTGAAATAGGTCTATAGTTCTGTGGATCATGGGTTGGTCCAGTTTTGTGAATGGGGATTACTTTGCCAACTTTCCAATCATACGGTAAGGTGCCAGAGTTGTAATATTGTGAGTAAATGCATTCTAGTAGGATTGAACAGTATTCCGCTGTGTTTTGTAAGAATATAGTGTTAATTTCATCTACCCCACATGATGCTTTAGGTCTTAAGTTTTGTACGATGGCTTTGATACCAGTTGAGTCGAAAACGATGGGATCCATGAAATGGCAGTTAGTTGATTTTATCTCGGGCATCGGATCAGGGGTCTGAGGTGATGAGAATGACTGAGGGAAGGTATTGTTAAGCACAGTAGAACACAATAGGTCAGGTACTGGGTCCCCAGAAGTTCTTAGCAATGATATTCCAGTTTTATGGTTGCTTCCTCGTATGGCTTCCCAGAAGCGCTTTGGATTAGTCTTCAATAAATTTGGAAGTGTACAATTAGGGATGAAAATATGGCTGAATTTAGGGCTTTAATATATGAAATAGCTGCATGTTTATATGCTAGCCAATGTGTCTGCTTTGAGGAATGTTTCGCTGTACGGAATAAACGTTTTTTCCTGTTCGATAACCGATTCAGATATGTGTTGTACCATGGTGCTTTATTGTTCGCATAGACGGATCGAAGGGGTACGTGTTTGGTGATAAACTCACTTATATTATTTTTGAAAATAGACCACTTAGCTTCTACGGAGCGTTGCAGATAAAGTGGAAGGAAAGTGTCTAGAAATATGCATAGTTCTCTGCTGATGGCTTGATAGTTAGCTTTTTTATAATCTCGGAACTTTTTCCACTGCCGGTGTGTTTTTTGCTGTGTTGTTGTAAGTGTAAAATGCAAGATGTCATGATCGTTCAGTCCGGGCATGTGTGTCACCACAGAAAAGTTATCGGGCGATGACGTTAGAATGAGGTCCAGGAGTGAAGATGTGTTTTGTGCTACACGTGTTGGAAGTCTGACGATCTGCGATAAGCCGAAGTCAGAGCAAATGGAAAGGAACCGATTGGCCTCGGCCGACGAAGGATTAGAAAAGGGATTGACATGTGACCAGACAATGTTAGGAAAATTAAAATAGCCTAAGAGTATAATTTCAGTTCTGGGGAAACGCATGGTAATCTTATTTAAACAATCATATAAGTCATCGCAAAAGGATGAGTCGCTTGATGGGGATAGGTAGCACACACCTAGTATTATTGTTTCTAAAACTAATAGTTATGCAGCACCAAATTAGCTCTAAACTGGTATCAATGGTCACAAAAACAATTAATACATTCTTTAACGGCGAGCAGAACGCCACCAAAAATTCTACCAGTTCGGTAAACAACGTATTGGTTCTTGCACTTAAACAGTTCAGGGTTTGTTTTTTTTGCTTTTTAACCATGTTTCTATGAGTACAATGATGCCAGCATTACAGTCGGTAATACCAGCACATAATTCGTCTTTCTTAGGAAAAAAACTACGAATGTTAGTAAAAGGAACTGAACACCGCAATATTTTAAGGCACCTCTCCTCGGATGGCCCTAACTTGGCTGGAACTTACGGCCAGAACGAAGAGCTGTGCCAGGTGTATGCGTCCTGCGCATTTCATAAATACTTTCACTGGCTTCGTCATATGCGTAGCATTTCCCATCGAACATTAGTTTTATTATATCGTAGTTTGAAAAAGGTGTTTCTCGATTTGCCATATTCTAGTGATTTTTTCCTTATGTTACGAGCTGCTTGGCAGAAATCTTCACTCATTGCTGTGTCCGTGTTTTTTAACAAACCTCGCTTTGAAGAGACGAGCTCCCTGGTTTTATAGGATTCAAATTTAGTTATTAATGGTCGAGTTTTCGCTGAATCAAAACGACCAATTCTGTACGCCCGGCATACGTCAGAACCCATTATGTTAAGCTTCAATGTATTAGTCAGCAGGTTTAGCATCTTATTTTCTGATTCTGATGAAGTTTCGTCTGCGGTGTCCGGGATACCATAAAAGATCAGATTATTTCTTCGAGATCGATCTTCTGCGTCATCAAGACGTGAGTGAAACGCACTCGTATCTTCATTGAGGCGCACTACCGTGGCATGCAACTCTTTCATATCTTTTTGGCACTGCTTGAAAACAGAAGTTCGGGTTTCGACTTTCGCTAGTCTGTCCTTAATTTCGGACATCGCTTCTGAAACAGACTGCCGCTGTTGCTTTACTTCAGCTACTGTTTCCAATATTGTTTTTTGCGCTGATTCAATTCTCTTTGTGCGCTCATTCAAGTCCTTCATCGTTTTCAGAACTTCTGCAAGATTATCGGGGCCAGGGTTGCTTTCAACATCCCCACAAAGAAGAAGCAGCAAGGAGCAAAAAAGCAATAGGACTGCTTCAGGGCACGGAAGCACGATAGCAAATGGATCATCTGATCTGAAGCTACGACAAGGTAATTTAGAAAGGCAACTAACCTGCAGGACGAACAAAGAGGAGTGTAAGCCTTTGGTTCTTCCGCTCATCGTGCCTCCATGCCCACTGGAGAGATACTGTTCGATGCTTGGTCTTATCCTTTCCAGACGTGATGACGTTGACATCGCAGCTGCGCACTGGCGGAATTGCAGGTTGCGCCCGATGCGCACTATCAGGTCCACGTGAGCTGTTGCCAGCAGGTGTGGGTCCGGAGCAGAGGCGGCATCACAAATTCCGTCCAAGGGAGGTTATCCCGAAGGCCAACCACCGATGCGCCGGCTGCGAAGACAACGAGGAACCGCAGGACGAAAAAAATAGGTGTGTAAGCCTTTGGTTCTTCCACTCATCGTGCCTCCGTGCCCACTCAGTTGTGTAATCCTTTCTTCTGTTTCTCCACTTTTGCTTTCTATTCTCTTTGTGTACACATTTTATGTTCTGTTAGAATATGTATTCGCGAAATTATTTTTTTTACGTGTGCGCGCGTGTGTATGTGTGTGTGGGCGTGAATCGTTTTTCTTGGGCATTGTTTTCCCGAGTGCGCCAACGCCAAGACACTTGAGGTTGTTCCTGGGCACTTTAATAAACACCTTTAATTGATTGATTATTATTATTTGTATTCTCCTTCAGCTAATAAAGGAAAAGAAGACAGCAAGATAAAGAAACGAGCAGGTTGGCTTGTGGCCTACGGGAAAGCTATTGCCACAGCAACAAGTACGACTACGAGAGTCGTACTCGGAGTCGTATTTTATGCCCTCCTCGCTTCAGAGAGGAGGGCATAAAAGCATAGAAATTGATGATATGAATAAGGAGGAAAAAGAGAAAGAACAAGATGACTGATAACATATACTGAAGTAAAACAATGTCAATATATAGAGCATGGCCTAAGGAACCGAACAAATATCACCAAAGGTCAGCATTAATTAAAAAGAAATGCCTAAAATGTCAGAAAAGAAGAAGAAGAAAATCCGAGACCTCGCCGATCACAAAAAATAATGTAAACGACGCTACAAACTGTAAGCTAAGCCAGCTTCTTTTAGGAAAGTAAAGAGGGTGCATGAACGTGGTCGTGTCTCGACCAGGCTCGATGGTCGTGTAGACCGCAGGCGCAAGAAGATGACAGCCTCTCAGTAGCGATGTGCGCTGCTCAGGGAATGCAGGGGACTCCAATATCATGTGCTAAAATGTCTCGCATGAACCACAAGAAACGCACGACAAAGTAAGTTTTCACTCATCCCCTTCCATGTAAATGCTCACCTTCCTTGAAGGGAATCGAACAGCGCAAAATAGCGGTTGAATCGTGTAGACACCTGGCCCAGCGCTGCACCTATCTGTCGCTTACACTACGAGTGTAGTGTAAGCTACACACTATGAATGTAGCTTTTTGCGCACAAGACTAGGACGAAGAAGAGGCTGGACACACGAGCGCAGAGTTGCAACGTTGTTTTAGTTTGAAGACCGCATATATAGCAGAATCTGTGACACATCACGGGCGCGCGGCTCGCAGGAAATTCCTGTCTCTACGCAAGAAGGATAGCTCCTTGCTGGAAAGGTCGATGGACGGTTTTGGCACACAGGTGTCACCACACCTGTCAATCAGTTTTGCTTCGACGATTTCTCGGCTTATTTTGCCTGAAAATTGAGCATGCACTATATACCGGTTTACACGTGATTGTATTTGTGGCGTCTGTTTGAATACGCGTACAATTTCTACAGTGGGCATCCAACTCCCCCCCCCCCCCCCTTTCATTTCTGTCACATCGTAGCGATGCTTCCACAGCCTGTCATTAAGGCATCGTCCACATCGACCAACATAGTTACACCATCAGTTCAAGAGCAGATTATAAACTATTCCTTTTGCACAGTCAAGGAACTTTGACTGATGTCTCTTTTCGCAAGAAGGCTCTTTGGGGGCACACGCACTGGTCAATCTGCTGAAAGATTGCAGTTTATCGGGAGTGGAAGAAACCACTTTTACATTGGCCCACTGGCCAAACCTTTTCAATCGATGCGATATGCATGTGCAGCTTGTTGCACATCGCTGCACATCGATGCATGTGCAGCTTGTTGCCCTAACCGGCGTGTGGCTTTCCCTGCTTCCCGGTCGACCAAGTGTTCCTTTATCGTCACCTGTGCTGAACTCAAGACCACCCCTGACAGTCACGACTGCAATCAGCGAAGATGACTGCTTTGCCCTACGTGACCTGCGCAGTGCTTTTGCATTGCACTCAAGCGGCACATCGACAACACCAGCGCCATCACTCCACAGCGAGCCCTTAAAGGACTGGCGTCGGCTGTCCGCCTTCAGTGGGCACGGGAGAGCGGCAAAAATGATGTCGCTCACGAATCCCCTTTTCTTGCATGTGCAGCTTGTTGCCCTAACCGGCGTGTGGCTTTCCCTGCTTCCCGGTCGACCAAGTGTTCCTTTATCGTCACCTGTGCTGAACTCAAGACCACCCCTGACAGTCACGACTGCAATCAGCGAAGATGACTGCTTCGCCCTACGTGACCTGCGCAGTGCTTTTGCATTGCACTCAAGCGGCACATCGACAACACCAGCGCCATCACTCCACAGCGAGCCCTTAAAGGACTGGCGTCGGCTGTCCGCCTTCAGTGGGCACGGGAGAGCGGCAAAAATGATGTCGCTCACGAATCCCCTTTTCATGCATGTGCAGGTTGGTGGTACTTCATCTCTTAATTCTAAACGATCGAACAATCTTTGCCTGCTGCTGCTCCCGTGCCCCAGTGTGCTTTACGATACTCTGTGCGAATGCATTTTTGTTGTGAAACTTTTACTGCTTTGCGGGGATATAGAAGAAAATCCCGGTCCGCTAAACGCTGACTCTAGCAAATCGCACAAAGAATTGCTTGACGCAATAGGAGCCCTTTCAACGAAAATCGACAATCGCCACTCAGAGGTGATGCATGCATTTGCTGAGCTAAAAGAAAACCAAGAGGAACTTTCACATACAGTCGCAGATCTTGCATGCAGATTGGCAAATCTTGAATCTACTGTCGAATGTCTTGAAACAGCGCTACCCACAGCAGATATCAGTAGTTCTGTTGCCCAGGCCGTTAAATCTGAAAGTATTGCGTTGGCCTCGCGTCTTGATGATCTAGAGGATAGGTCACGGCGACATAATTTACTGTTTTTTGGCATCCCGGACAGCGTTTCCGAGACTTGGACACAATCGGAAGAGCATATCTGTGAGCTTCTCTCACGCCATTTAAATTTGCGTATTACAGATGGCATGGTGGAGAGAGCACATAGGTTGGGTGCTTATGTTGCAAATAAGACACGCCCAATCATCGTGAAGTTTTCTTCCTTCAAAACCAAAGAAAGTATTCTCTCACAGAAATCTAAATTGAAAAGTACAGGTGTTTCCATTAGCGAAGATTTCTGCAGGGCAACGCGATTGACACGAAAAAAACTTCTCGAATTCGGCAAGTCTAGCGGCCAGCCTTTTTCACTTCGTTTTAATAAACTAGTCATTAACAATAAAGCCTACATATACAGCGCAGTCACTGACACTGTTTGTGAACTGGTATCCCCTGGAGAGGCGCGTGCAACTTCCACTCGCACAGCACCTGCTAACCCAGCGCATGACAGATCGGCGTAGCTATCTCCCCTCTCTGCAGATGGTGCTTCAATCTTTTTCACCAATGCACGCAGTATTCTTAATAAACGAATAACTTTATCATCTCGCATTGACGCATGCTCAGCTGACATAGTTGTCCTTTCAGAAACGTGGCTTTCGGCAAAAATAAGAAACGCTGAGATTTTCGAATGTGAAAAAAGCTACAATATCTACCGCTACGACCGTGATGTTCGTGCTGGCGGGGGTGTTTTAATTGCTGTGAATGACCAACTTTCTTCATCTAATGTTCCAGTAGTGTCTGCTTTAGAACTTGTGTGTGTACGTGTTGTTATTGATAATCGTGACTGCATTTTTTGCGCTTGCTATAGACCCCCAACAGCACCAAAATCTTTCTGCGATGATTTACATGATGTTCTCAACAATCTAACTGCTATGTACCCTACATCACCTTTGTTTATTATGGGGGACTTCAATTTTCCTAATATTCTGTGGAGAAGCGATTTCGGGTTCCATACCCTGGCAAAAAGCTCATCCGAGGATGCACAATTTCTCAATATCTGTTCAGACTTTAACCTGTCACAGTTAGTACATGAACCCACCCGTAAAACTTCTACGTCATCTAACATCCTGGACCTTATTTTCACTACTGTGCCTGACCTTGTTTGTAAACTAACTTACCTCCAAGGTGTAAGTGATCACTCCATTATTAATTTCACGTTGAAAATGCATGTATCTACCAAGAGATGATCTAAAATTATTGTTGACTATAACCGCGCTGACATACATTCAATGACCAGTGAACTGGAAACGTTTACCAGCAACTACCATATCAAATTCGATGAACGATCTGTCGAAGAAAACTGGAAGCTCTACAAAAATAAATTGCTCGACTTAATTAACCGATATGTACCTCGAAGGAAGATTCCTTATGACTCACGCTCACCTTGGTTCAATAATCACCTTAAGCGACTTCGCAACAAAAAGAAACGTATCTTCCGTCGTGCCAGAGAAACCAATCTTGCCGATCGCTGGGATGCTTACCATCGTGCAGAAGCTGAGTACGTTTATGCGGCTGGCAATGCCAAAAAAACCTATTTAAATGTCACATTGCCATCCCTCTTACTAACTAACCCGCGTAAATTCTGGAGTATTGTTGGCGACAAGAAAGCTGACTCCATTCATTTAGTTCATGTAGATGGCAGTGATGTTGACGAAAACCAGTGTTGCAACGTGTTAAATGAAGTGTTTACCTCATTCTTTTGTGATGATAACTTTGCCGATTTACCAAATATTCCTGATTCCTTGTTCTGTGCTATGGATCCCATATTATTTGATTGGGTTGGTATTAACCATTTGATTGATAACCAAAAGATCTCAGCTTCTGCAGGTCCTGATCTTATTAATTCAAAAATGTTAAAATGTACTGCATTATTTTCATCTATAATTCTATCTAAACTGTATATTCAGTCAGTACAGTGCTCATCGCTTCCTTCAGACTGGAAAACGGCGAGGGTGGTTCCAGTCCATAAATCAGGTAACGCATTATGTCCCGAGAACTACCGACCCATCTCATTAACCAGCATTCCATGCAAACTCTTAGAACACGTAATCTATTCTCACCTCATCGATTTCCTGGAAAGCAACTGGTTCTTCCATCCATCTCAACACGGTTTTAGAAAAACTTTTTCATGCGATACTCAACTTCTTTGCTTCACTAACGATTTGTTTGCCGCCTTAGATCAAGGATTCGATATTGACTGTATTTTTTTAGATTTTGCCAAAGCTTTCGATACCGTGTGTCATAACCTACTTATCCATAAACTTAATCAGCTTAATATTAACCCAAATGTGTTGTCTTGGATTAAACAGTTTCTTTCTAATCGAACTCAGTATGTCACAACCAATAACTCTTCATCTGCATTGTTAACAGTTACATCCGGAGTGCCACAAGGCTCCGTCTTGGGGCCTCTACTCTTCTTGATTTATATTAATGATCTCCCTAACTGTGTAAAGTCATCATCAATTAATTTGTTCGCAGACGATTGCGTAATATACCGAAAGATTACTAACCCTGATGATTCAGATAAACTGCAAGAAGATCTTCACAACATATCACTCTGGTCTAAAAAATGGCTCATGAAACTTAACGCTAACAAGTGTAAATCAATGCGCATATCACGTAGAACCAGCGATAGCAATCAGTGTCGATATGTACTGAATGACACTTCATTAGCATCCGTTAACGCTCACAAATATCTTGGCCTTCACATAACTAATGATCTTTCATGGAATTTGCATACTAATTATATTACTGCTAATGCTAATCGTATGCTAGGATATCTTCGTCGTAACTTTTCTAACGTTCCTACTTCGGTAAAATTGACGCTCTACAAAACCCTAGTTCGCTCAAAACTTGAATACGCATCTGCCATTTGGGATAACAATCAAGCATCACTAACCGTAACACTTGAAGCAATTCAAAATCGAGCAGCTCGCTTTATTTTATCTAACTATTCCCGCCATTCCAGTGTTACATGTATGAAAATAACCCTGAATCTGCCAGATCTTTCTTTACGCCGCAAATGTGCTCGTCTTTGCCTATTTCACAAGGTTTATCACTCAAACCAGGTGCTCAAGAATCAACTTATCACCCCACCTTCCTACACTTCGTCCCGTTCAGACCACAGATATAAAGTTGCCGTCCCATCCTCCCGAACGAACAAGTATCATGATTCTTTTTTACCCCGCACAAGTGTCGACTTGTAAAGCGTGGAAGGCTGAGAGGCATTAGTTATTTGTGGTGAGGTGCACTTCTACAGGGCTTCAGCAACGCTAACGAGGACAAGTGTGGGCCGACATCGTTCTCTGAATAGGCACTTCGCCTCAGGAACGCGGGGTACGCCACACTTGCTTTCGTTAGCGTTGCTCAAGCCCTGTTGAAGCGCACGTCACCACAAATACCTAATGCCTCTCAGCCTTCCAGGCTTTCCAGTATGCGGCGCATTCATCCAGTCTTCGAGGGTGGATACCAGAGCTGCGGTGTGGGCACTCCGGCGTTGGAGTGATTTCAGAATCATTTCACATATACAAACGCCCTTAATGGAACTGGCACGGAATGACATCTGTCGGGCAGATGGACTGTGAATAGAATGGGAGCCCGAGATGCCGGACTGCAGTGGGAATGTAATGGTCACGTAGAGTTACAGCGCTAAATGTTAGTTTCAAAGGATACAACTAGAACGGTCCATTCGCCAATTAGACCAAACAAGACTTGGACAATTGATTACATTTCTACATATATGGTCTTAATAATAATAATAATATTTGGGGTTTTACGTGCCAAAACCACTTTCTGATTATGAGGCACGCCGTAGTGGAGGACTCCGGAAATTTTGACCACCTGGGGTTCTTTAACGTGCACCTAAATCTAAGCACACGGGTGTTTTTGCATTTCGCCCCCATCGAAATGCGGCCGCCGTGGCCGGGATTCGATCCCGCGACCCTGTGCTCAGTAGCCCAACACCATAGCCACTGAGCAACCACGGCGGGTCCATATATGGTCTTGGCAAATTTATTACAGTTCTGAATTTTTACTCACGCGCCGTGGTTGCTCAGTGGCTACGCTGTTAGGTTGCTTGCTGATCACGAGGTTGCGGGATCGAATCCTGGCCATGGCGGCCGCATTTCAATGGGGGTGAAATGCGAAAACACCCGTGTACTTAGATTTAGGTGCACGTTAAAGAACCCCAGGTGGTCGAAATTTCCGGCGTCCTCCACTATGGCGTGCCTCATAATCAGAAAGTGGTTTTGGCACGCAAAACCCCAAAATTTTTACTCAATACCGGCTCTTTCTGTATAAGTGTCTATACCGGGTGTTTCAGCGAAACCTTTGAAGCATGTTAAAAATTTGGGTGTTGCAGATAGCACAATTCTAGTCCTTGATCTGGTCTATCCGAAGAGGCGGACATTACTTGCCCAATATTATGAGGTACATAACTGACTGGAAGACACCACTTCGTGCTTTGTTATTGACAGTGTTTCAAAATGCTTCAATATCTGTAAACGGAACTGTTATATTCAAGGGTAAAACTGACGCCGACCAAAAACACCGAAAGAAAAAGAAACCAAGACGTTTCGGCTCCCATACGGGGGCCTTGTTAACAAGGTTGTGAACAAGGCCCCCGTATGGGAACCGAACCGTCTTGGGTTTTTTTTTTAATTTTCTTGGTCGGCGTCCGTTTGACCCTTCACTAGGAGCAATCCCGCACAGACGAGGTATTGTCGAACTCTTGATTTCAGTGATTGTTATATTTTTAGCGCTGTTAGAAGGGCACAAAAAAAGGAAACATTAAGCACTTTCTTGCATGATACAAATCTGCCTGAGAGTTGAATGTTCCGCATGGTTCCGCGCCGTAGCTGCGTAGCCAGGCACGCCGACGCTAGGCAGCCCAAGCGCCCAAGTGCGCGATAACAGAGCAACTGTTCCCCGAGTTCGCGCCGCGTTTCGACGGGTATGAGCCGTGCCGCACTTTCCGCTCATGCGTGGGCGCGCGTCTGCAAGCGTACATGTAGTGTGGGCTTTTAAGATACGGACTGCGCGCCGGCATCCGGAACGTGGGTGACGTGACGTCGTGGCGATGCCCTCTCCTCTCAGGCAATGTTTGGCGTGCGGCGGCAGCAGGTGTTGCCTTTCGCGCACTTTGCTCCGTCAAGGAGCGCTCGTGACGTGGCGTAGCGGCCAAATGGGAATTTAAGGGGTTGTTTCGCTACTACAGACGACGACCTTTTCGCTCGATGGTCCTCTTGATGCTTTCGCATCAATTAAATTGTCCAATGGAGCCAGGACATCTAGCACAGAGGCATGATGCCCTAGCCTAAGACCACGGACGCTTTTCCTTCATAACGGCGCGCTTCATAATCATATTGTGGTTTAGACGCACAAAACCCAGAATTTATCACGAGGTGTAATTGCACCTTTGTTGAAAGCTTGCGCGAGACCGCGTGCATGAGGCAGCAAGCGCACCGTCTTTAGTTGGACGTTGCAGCGATCGTTCTGCTACCTGCGAGAGAACAGCATAATATTTCTTGCTTGAGCGGAATAGGCGAGGTTTGCAGCAGTGCGAGAACACCATCAAATCTGTCTTCTGAATAAAAGTACAATGCTTGAATGAATCAATGAAAAGCTTTATTTTCGCAAAGGAGGTACCCATCGATGGTGGAGCCCTCAGTCCAGGGCCCCTGTGGCTTTTGCCATCTTGCTAGCTGTGTCGTCAGCTTGAGCTGTTCTTCAGGCTTCGAGCTGGACAGCGCAGCCCCTCACTGCTCCGGTGTTGGTGTTTTGTGTACTGGCACTACCTTTGGTTTTTGGCAGGCCCATGTAACGTGGTAAAGCATTGCGTGTTCCCCGCATAGCGGGGATTTATTGTCATATGTATCCGGATAGATTTTGCTGAGTAGACTCAGATTGGGGTAAGTATTCGTCTGCAGTTGTCTCCAGGCAACCCATTGCTCTCTACTAAGGTCTTTGTGGGGAGGGGGCAAATGCTCCTTGGGGCTCTTTGGTTTTCTACAATTGCTCTGTAGCGTCTGGTGACTGTGTCCGGTTCCCCATCGTGGTGCGCCCCCCGGCTGGCATATGCTCGGGCGTTGGCGTCGGCACGCTTGTTCCCTGTCGCAGTTTCATGGCCTGGTGTCCACGCAATGGAGCATCTCGGAAAGGGGATTATTCTCATCTTGTGTATGCGCATGGCCGCAGTGGATATCAGTCCACTGCTGTACCTTCTGCGCGCTTCTTGCGAGTCCGTAAGTATTGCTGTACCGGCCTCTTCGCCCTGGTGGGTGTGGCGAGTGCGAGTGCCGCTTCCTTAGCCTCGAGGATGTTGTTGCCTTTGATCGAAGCGCAATTGGCTTCTCTAAGCTGGTGATCAACGCTGACTACCACCCCGGAGTGTTTTCTGTATGTAGTCGCCATCGACGTATAACACGTCTTTTCTCCCCGCGAAATATCTTTTGTGTGCTTCTGATCTTGCCTTTCTTCTGGCCTTGTGTGTTTTAGGGTGAACGCTTCTCGGCATCGGGTGGATCTCAATGAAGTCGCGAATCTCTTTTGGTATGCTTTCCGTGCTGTTAATTTCTCTGCAAGCATCCCTCATACCCAGTATCTTCAGCGTGTTCCTGTCCGTTGGGGTCAGCATTAGTCTCATTTTCTGGGCGAGAAGGTAAGCTTCGATGTGATCTTGCACTGTGTTCTTTATGCCCAATTTAAGGAATTTCTCCGTCGAGGTGTTGACCGGCAGTCCGAGAGCGCATTTGTAAGCTTTCCTAAGTATTGCCTCTAATTGTTCTTTTTCCTGCTCGAGCGGTGTTTTGTAGGGGACACTGTATACAATCCTACTGACAACGAGGGCCTATATTAGCCTACATATGTCCACTTCCTTCATACCTCGTCGTCTGTTTGAGTTTCTTGCGATCATTCTCGTGATCTGTACTGTGGTGTTTGCGAACTGTCTGATTGTGTGATCCACACGACAGTTGCTTTGCATCCACATGCCAAGGATCTTAACTTGGGATACCTCCAGAATCGTCTTCCCCTTTATGAAGATGTCTATGGAGTTTTACAGGTTGTATTCTCTTCTGTAGACTCGGAACAGCTCAGATTTCTACGGGAAGCATGCAAGCCCGCAGTGTTCAGTGTATGCGTGGACTGTATCAGCTGCACTCTGCAGAAGGCTTTGTTTTTCTCCCGAGGATCCCTTGGTCAGCCAGATTGTGACGTCGTTGGCGTATATGGCATGCCTGAGTCCTTCGATTCTTTCAACCTTCCGTGCTAAGCCGATCATGAGAAAGTTAAAAAGCATTGGGGCCTTCACAGAGCACAGAGCAAAGCAAAGAGCAAAGCATTGAGCAAAGCACAGAGCAAAGCATTGGGGCCTTCACATATCACAGAGCCTTGCGGTATTCCCTTTTTGGGCATATTGAAGGTGTCAGTCCTTATGCTTCCTATACAAATGGTGGCCGTTCTGTCACTGAGGAAAGCTTTGACGTAGTTGTGTATTCTGTACCCACAACCAATCTTGCTGAGACCCTCCAGTACAGTCCTATGACTTACATTGTCGAAGGACGCCTTAAGATGGAGATGGAGATAATTTTCTCCATATTTCGGGATGGTAGTAAGTACCTCTTCCTTAATCTGCAGGTGGATGTCTTACGTTGAGAGGCATTTTCTGAATCCAAACATAGTGTGTGGCATGAGCTCGTTATCCTCCAGGTGGGTCTCCAACCTCTGAAGCGCAATTCTCTCGTATACTTTTCACAAGCAGGACGTTAGCGAAATGGGTCGCAGGTTTTCCAGACAGGTAGTATTTGAGGACTTCGGAATCATTAATATTTCTGCATGTCTCCAGTCGTCCGGGATGGTCCCCCGTTCCCAGTGCTTATTTACGAATTGTGTAAATTGTTTGATCGATTTTTCGTGCAGGTTACGTATCATGGCATTGGTGAAGCCATCCTTACCTGGCGGGGTGTTCTTTGTGGCAAACATCCCAGCGTGTGTGACTTCTTCTGTGGTAATGGGTTCATCTAGAGCGGTATTTGCTTTGCCCGTGTATGCAAAGCTGCAGTCGACGTCCGTTGTATCCCCAATGTAACGCTGCTTGATGTTCTCTAATATTTCCCCGTCTGTGCCCTGGAATCGGTGCGCGATCCGTTGGGTCTTTTTATGATTTTCGGACTTGGTCATGGTTGGGTCTATCAGAACCCTTAGCAAAGCTCAAGTCTTTTTCCAGCCTAGGGTCCCTGTAAGTTGTTGCATTTTTGGTTTCAGTTGCGCCCTGAGAGTTGTGTCGCATACTCTTCGGCTTGTCTGGGGGCCTCCATGATCTTTAGTCTGAATTTTCTGTTGCATTTCAGCCGCTTCCATCTTCTTAGTAGGTCCCGTCGGGAGCTACTAAGAAGTCGGGGCTCTTCTGGCCTGCTGTTTGTTCTGCCTTGCGTAGCTAGTAGCCAAAGTTGGCTTTCCGCTGGCTGGGCGGGCTGTAAATGTTGAGGAGAAAGATGCTTTCTTGGCTTCTTTTTTGGCTAATAATTTCAATAACGACGTGGTCAATGTCCGTTGCGTCGATGTCGTGTCTGATTGCGGTGACAGCTTTGGCAACCAGCGTCGGGACCTTACTCTACCCGAGCCCTTGATAGACTGAGTAGCCCGCAAGAGCGAGTGAGCAGCCGGTTTCCTGTAGAACCATTATGTCTGGTGGAGCTGTGCAGTTATTCATGTGTTGTTTAAAAATACCGTGCTTCCTTCGGATCCCACGGCATTTCCACTGCCATATATCAAGGGTTTCCAACTTGACCGAGCATTCACGCTTCCTCGCCATACTCAACTGATGGCCTAGTATAGGTTTTCGTTCTGGATTTCATGCCCGTAAATTGCACTAGCCATTCTCTATCCGTGTGCGTGTCCTCTTGGATGTTAGAAACGAGGGTGCTAAGATTCACTAGTGCATTGTTTATGGCTACCATGGCAGTTGTGAATTCCTGTCGACTTATGGTGGCCGACTGAGTTTCGTCTGTTTGCGGGTTTGAGTTTGTCTGCCCTGTTCTCAGTGCCTTAAGTTCATCTATGAGCTCGTTGAGCTTCTGTCTAAGCTCAGCATTTTCTGCCCTGAGAGTATGAATAGTTTGCCTTAGCTCATTCACTTCGTCGTTCTGCGTATTCGAGTTCTTTGGAGCAGTGAGAGAGGCTGAGAAAGGATGCGCTTTCCAAATCACCTTACTGTCTTCTTCCGTCTTGTTTATGGTCTTCTTCTGCTGCTTCTTTTTTGTTTCCGGGGCCTGCCTGGTCTTGGACATGGATCTCGACCTTGATATGCTGGAAGTCGAGCTGGAGTTCCTACTGAACCAGCGTTTCCTGGTCAGGCCACGTTCATCAGCGTGCCTGGTTTCGGAGTCTGGTTCCTCTTTTTTCTCGCCCGTGGGCTCCTCGGTTTCCTGAGGCATTCCTTTCACTCCTTTGCTCGTGTGGGGTGCGCTTCCTTGCATAGCGCACACCTGGGGTAGCAAGTGTGTACGTCCTCAATGACTGGCTGGGTGCATTTCGCGCAGACAACGGCGTCAGGTGTCGGGCATACATCTGCTCTATGCCCAGGCTTGAAACATGTATAGCAACCTTGCCGCGATGACCGATGGAGGTAGCAACGGGCCTCGCCACCGTACTAGTAAACGTAGCGGGGGAGTACCTTTCCCTCGAAGGTAATTACCGCGGTCTGGGAGTTTTCAAGTATTCTTGCGTAAAATATTTTGACTCCATGGGTCCCGAAGGTGGGCTAATAATTCGGTCGGCGTTGTACCAGCGTCCAGTCTGTGACTCACTCCTTTACACGAATTGTCCGGCGCCGCCACGTAAGCCATCACTGCGTAGTCTTTCGCACCAAAACGTAGACTTGGAACGCTCTGCGCAAAATTATTGGCAGTCTCCATGCTTGGCGTGCTCATTATGGCGATGTTCGATCTGTTGCACAACCGCATAAGCAAGTTGCCTTCGTTGCACATGTCTGGGTTTCCACATGCTTTGGTTATAGCCCGGGCCACCTGATGCCTGCTCAGTTGACTGATGTTGAGCCATTCTTCGGACTAATGATGACTTTGAAGTCGGTCTTCGGCAGTGGAGGTAGCTCGTCTTGGCGAATGGGATTCCCCTTTAGTTTGGGCTGTCTGGGCGCTGACTTGTCCACCACTTCGGTCCCGGTATCCGGAACGGCGATCAGCCTTGAGTTGTGGTATTTTGCAGTAAACCATCCCCGTTGTGTAGGGTTTGCTTTTGCGAGAGGTCGGTAGCGTTGTCTTCGCGTTGGGGCCTCTTTTCGATCAGCGTCATTGCTCCGATCGTCGCAAACGTGTCGTCGTCAGCCATCCTGGCGCGTCCCGCACGAGCTGGAGCTTGCTTGCTGAAACTTGGGTCCCACCGAACTAACAACACTACGTTTTCTTTTCTATTGAACTTCTTTTCAGCTTTGAACCTATACAGATTAATAAACGAAGTATTGGTCGCGACGCGTACGATGTGCATGTGATGCTGCAAAACGTCCGCTCTGACTGTGGACTAAAATTTCTAGTGAGATGTAATGCAGCTGGCGTGCACTGACATTAGCAAGTCGTGGTAGGGACGTAAAGAATCATGCATCGCGAACGACATAAGGTGAGAGTTTAGGGCAATTGGGATTCCTTGTCAAAAATTATCGCAAACGTGTTAAAGTATATTAGAGCCTGCATGGTTCTCATGGCCGCAATTGCATGAAAAAGACAAAGATATGAAGACACAAAATAAACACCACAAGCGCTAATGGTTTACATTTTGTGTGGCTTATCCTAGTCATATCGCGAGAAGCCAACAGACACTAAGGAAAACGCAGGGGAAATTACTTGTACTTTCTAATTGAATTAACTAAATGATAAATTAATGGCAATGAAAGTGGATGAAAAAACAACTTCACGCAGGTGAGGTACGATCCCACGTCTTCACGTTACGCGTACGATGCTCTAACCAATTGAGCTCGCACGCATAATTATAGCGATTAGAGCATCGCACACGTAATTCGAAAACGTGGGATTGTTCCCCACCTGCGGCAAGTTTTTTTTCATCCACTTTCATTGTCATTAATTTAGCATTTCTTTAATTCAATTAGCAAGTACAAGTAATTTCCCCTGCGTTTTCCTTGGTGTCTTTGTTGGCTTCTCAAGATATGATTAATAAACATCGGGCCCCTCGGTTAACCCCCTTTCTTGTTCTTATCCTAGTGTTTTTCGCGTCTCAGTACTGTTGCCACCGGCCAGAAATTTTCTTCAGCGGACATAATATTCATATATTCATATTCAACATCATCTAGAACGTTGCAAATCAAGCGCAAATTAGGGGAACCCCAGCTAACTGCATTTCCTAGCAAAATAGCATGCTTGGCGCTAATTCGCTATCATTCAGATCTGATGAAAGGACAACTAAATTCAGTGAAACGCCCTTAGTCATATCCTTAATATGATCATGGCAATCACACGACATTTATGTGAGTGTAACGCATTGCTGCCAGCTATTCATTCACTTTGAAAGCCCCTACTGCATTTATTTGTCTGAAAGCCGTGAGAAAGGGAAGCAGGGTGTTCGCGTGGGCTTCGCGTGAACAATCTCATGCAGTCCGATATGTACGCCTTTCTGCAACTTATCTGAATTATTAGGTTATGTAGTAACACACGCACACGCACACACACACATGCACGCACGCATGCCACACACACATACACACACACACACACACACACACACACGTGTATATAGTGTTTCTTTAGCTGCAGCAGATTTTTAAATTAGGAAAATATAAATAACGGTAAAGATGCGTTTACCATTCAAGTTTGCGGATAGGCAGCCTCTAGATACAGAGCAATTTCCGCAATTACATGCGTAATTAGCGAAATTACGGTAATTAACTTTCAAATTATAACAATAGTTGGCTACAAGAAAGGAGTACTTTGGGGCCCGTCCTCGACACCACCTATACAATGATCAAATTTTTAATAGCGGATTTCATGTCGGAGCTACGCGAACAATCAGTTCCCCTTGGCAGACCCCTGGCAACCGAAAGTGGCTGGAAAAAGAGCGTCTGTGTCGTCAGTGTCGCCCCCCCCCCGTTCTTTCGTCACGTCTCCAAGGTGACCATTGGCCCGGCCCCGCGAGCAGCTTGCGTTATCTCCTTGCTGTCTGTGGCGTTGGCCCAGCGCTTCAATGCTGGCAGGCCGCCAAATTTACATCGTCATTTCGTTGGGCCCCTGAAACGGCATTTCGTCGATAGAAGTCGACATGTGGAGCCCAACGAAATGACGACGTAAATTTGGCGGCCTGTCAGCATTGAAGCGCTGGGCCAACGCCACAGACAGCAAGGAGATAACGCAAGCTGCTCGCGGGGCCGGGCCAATGGTGACCTTGGAGACGTGACGAAAGGACGGGGGGGGGGGGGCGACACTGACGACACAGACGCTTTTTTTCCAGCCAGTTTCGGTTTCCAGGGCCCTGCCAAGGGGAACTAATTGTTCGCGTAGCTCCCACATGAAATCCGCTATTCAAAATTTGATCTTTGTATAGGTGGTGTCGAGGACGGGCCCCAAAGCACTCATTTCTTGTAGCCACCTATTGTTATAATTAGAAAGTTAATTACCGTAATTTTGCTTATTACGCATGTAATTGCGCAAATTGCTCTGTATCTAGAGGCCGCCAATCTGTACACTCGAATGATAAACGTAACTTTACTGTGATTTATATTTTTCCAATTTTAAAAATGTGCAGCTTAAAGAACACCCTGTATATACTCCTGTGTGTGCGTTTGTATGTGTATGTGTGTGTGCCGTCAATGAATCTTCGGGGAAATTGATATCTAGCAAAATAATAAAGAAATCGGAAATGAAAGTGGATGAAAATCAATGGTAATTTACATTACCACGCTATTAACAGGGCTACGTAGGAAAAGTAGCTGGTGCACATTAAAAGTCGGAATATGCAAAGCCTTCCAACAAACACGTGATTTAGTACTCTTCCGCTTTGGTACGTAGGCGCAATGTCATTCGATGGCCTTTCCGCCCTGGACGCCTCCTCCATGAAATCTGTGAACCAGACGCATTCGGGCTTCGATAATGTTGATGTTCATGCCTCCAGAAATTATACTCAACATATATGCATTGCAAGCACTGTTCTCTCACTTCAGAGTCTTCCGCGGCACGTCAATCCATAATTTGCGCGATTCTCTTTCCTTTCTCCTCTTCTCATTTGGCGGCATATCGAATACGTTCGGTCCTCCGCACGGCGCCGTTTATATTCATCCAGATCCTTTGAAGGGTACTTATTCAGGCGGCTCATAGTCGAGAATTGAGGGAAAGCCACCACGGCGTGCCCCTATTACACCAACTCAATGAGAAGCGCCGAGGAGTGCAGCCGTGGAAGCATCGGCTCCGTTCTTTTTCCATGCTCTGCTCGCCATTTTTGAGAGTACAACAAAAAGAAGCATACCACTAGATCCACGAAGCGACGGCGAATCGACTGACACCATGATTCGAGGTGGGGCAACCATTTTCGCAATTTTACGGAACCTTTTCTGCTCCTAAACACCGACTTGAGCTTAGCGGAGCTAAGCTTAGTGAGGCGTAGGGCCTTTGTTGGGCCTAGTAAGCCCACCTGCCTGCAGGCATGGCGGATACAAGCACGGAAGATGAAGATTTTTCTGCAAAATGAAAGAAACAACGCTCAGGACGACTTCGACTGGCAAGTAGTGGCTGGCCGAAGATCACGAGCTAGCACAAAGGCTGTAGATGAGAAAAGCGCATTGCCACGCAATCAGCGAGAGCATGGCGTCAAGAAAACCGGCGTCGGTGGAATGGTTAAGGATCGGGTTATCAAAGCTTCGAGAATGCCTCAACTGCCTGAGGAGCACAGAAAGATCACTATACGGCCTCGAGGAGGGCTCAATTTGAACAAGGTGAGCACCACCACGATTGGTTCTGCAGTCATCGAGGCGTCTGGCCTAACGGAAGACGAGGCCCGTGGAGATGTCTGCGCAAACATCACTCAAAATATCACCGTAGTCAGCACACCTAAGCCTGAACATGCTGCGAAGTACGTTAGAATCAAGTCTTTCAAGATTATGGAAGCGGAATGCGAGGTAAATGCATATGAAGTGGCACCACATGCCACATGCAAAGGCGTCATCCGAAGAGTGGACATCAGAGACTCCCAAGCTATAATAACAAGAAATGTCATGCATGCCTTGAACCCGCTTGCACTGGCTGCTAAGCGCATCAAGACGTCGGAATCGGTCATTGTACTTTTCGATGGACTCAAAGTGCCCAATTTTGTCAGGTATGGATCCACACTAGTGAGATGCTACCTTTACAGGAAGCAATTCGACGTCTGCTTCACCTGCGGAAGGGTTGGGCACCATTCTGATGTGTGTCCAACACCTGACTTTGTTCAATGCAGAGGTTGTGGAACTCGCAACCCAGGAGATTAACATGTGGGTGTACCTAGGTGTAAATTTTGTGACGGCGATCACCCTACCGGCGACAAGTTTTGTAAGAAAAGATTTCAAGTCCCTTACGTCGTACGACTCCATCGAAGAGAGCGCAACAGGACTCGGTCGTCAACAAGAGCGCAGTCAGAGGCGCCACAGCTGGCGTCCAACCATCGCCCCGAGGACAGGGAGCACTCACGCTCCAGGAATCGCACCAGATCCAGGCATCGCTCACTATCCAGGGAGAGAAGGCGCTCAAAGTCAAGGAAAGCGCTGGTGCGCTTCGTGCAAAGAGACTCAATACCTGGCGAGAAGACGACGCAAGGAACCACCTGGGCTGACAAAGTCAAAGGTATGGCGAAGGTTGCTGGGGGCGCCTCAGCGGCTGTGGGCGATGACAATGATGCCAGAATAGAGCGATTAATTAAAGGAGTAGTTTCTTTAAGAAAAGCTAATGAATAATTGACCAGGCAGGTAGTAGAGCTTCGTAAAAAAAAAGCAGTCAAGCCCTGCTAGAGTACAGATAGATAGACCTGTAAGCAAAAGCAACGATCCAGGGGAATCCAGCTCCCCTGCCCCTAAAAAGAGAGCGGTGAGTTCCGAAGGTGATTCAGTCTTCTCAGCCCTCAGTGAAATAAAAGAGGCAATTAAAGCGATAAGAGAGACAGTGGAAACGACCAACATTAAAGTGGACAAATTGTGGAAATGGAGGCTAACAGCGGAGAAAAGGCTTAGGAAAATGGAGGCGCGAGGCGATGACGACGATGATTATCTGCCATCGGAGGCGGATAGTATAAAGGCCATTCCTGGATTGTCGGGGGCCATCACAAAGAGTAAAATAGCAGGTAATAGAAAGGCAGCCTCACCTAATAACAATGGACAGTTATCATGGATTTAACGTGTGGCAATGGAATTGTCGTGGGTTCCAACACAAAAAAGCAGCACTGCAACAGGTGATCAGGTCATCTGAGTCCAGGCCAAAGGTAATTATGCTGCAGGAAACTTTAGTGGACGAAATTATGCTCACTGGGTACAAAGATATATGTAGAGACAAAAAAATGGGGAGGGGGTTGACGACCCTCATTGACAAAAAGTTGCCATACATTGAGCATGATATTCACCTTAGACATTCCAGGTTTGAATTTATTCTAGTTGAGATAATACTTAAAAGGAACAGAGGTAAGACGCAAAGCATTTTCTGCTTGAATATTTACAGCAGTCCTAACGACATGAGACAGAGGTTTAGAGCACTCTTCAACAAGGTGCTTTCGGTTGCCAAAAACTCCCCGCTCATTATTGGAGGGGACTTTAATGCTCCCTATCACACATGGGGATACACTTGGAACACAAAAAAGGGAGAGGAGCTATGGAGTCGTGCCATGGATCTGGGGTTATGCTACATTACTGATCCGGCGTATCCCACCCGTTGTGGCACGTCCACAAGCAGGGACTCCACGCCAGATCTTACTTTTGTAAACAATTCAAGAGGAGCCAATTGGGAAAATTCGAACTTGGATGGAACTCGGAAGTGATCATTACATCATACACATAACCATACACATACCGAGACAGGAAACTAGAATCTTCCAATTCACTGATTGGGATCAGTTCAGAAAAATTAGGGTGAACAGAAGGAAAGGGGGGCCTCTAGATGCCGAGAAGGAGCTCCTTCAGACACGGGTCATCCAGCTCAGAGAGGACGTCAAAGAGGCCACTAAAGAAATCGGGACAGGGCAAAATATTGAAGCTATGGGCAGCAGGCTGGCGCATCTGATTGAGGTCAAACAGGCTATATTACAGAGATGGAAAACGCAGAGACTTAACAGAAGGCTAAGGAAAAAAATAGCGCACTTAAACAGACAAATTGATGATCATTCGAAGACCCTCGTGAAGCAACAGTGGGATGAGATCTGTAATTCGGCTAATGGTAGACTCAAACATGGAGGTAGCTGGAACCTCCTCAAACACTTGCTCAACGAGAATGAAACAAGGACAAGCAAGAGAACAGCTATAGCTAAGTTGGTTCATCAGGAAAGCCAAGATAAAACAGAGAGGGATATCATGGATAGTCTCACAGCCAAATATCTCCCACTTAAACAACCCAACGAAGGAGACGAGAGCCCCGAGTATACGGGAGGCATATGTGAAGAACTTCACCGGGACTTCACTGAGAGTCAAGTGAGGGTGGCTCTTCACAGTCTTAATGGTAGATCGGGGGCTGGACCTGACGGAATAACTAAATAAGATATTAAGAAATCTAGATGATGAATCAATCTTTTATTTAACTGAACACTTCAATGAATGTTGGAGAAAAGGGGTATACTCAGAGGAATGGAGGGTGGCCAGTACTATCCTCATACCAAGGCCAGGCAAACAACTCACTCTACACAACCTTCGTCCTATTTCTTTAACGTCATGTCTGGGCAAAGCAATGGAACATGTCATTCTAAATCGACTCACGAAATACGCTGAGCAGAACGCGATCCTCCCATACAACATGAACGGCTTTCGCCGAGGGCTGTCAACTCAGAATGCTATGCTGCTGATCAAACATCAACTTATACAGGCCTGCCCAGTGCATACGAACGCTCTTTTTGGATTGGATGTGGAAACAGCTTTTGATCGCATAAAGCATAAGGCTATACTTGACGTTCTCTCGGAGATGGGCTTAGGTAAGAGACTTTTTAACATGATTAAGGACTTTCTTAGAAATAGAACTGCACAACTCATGCTGGGTGGGCTTAAATCAGAAGCTAAGAATTGGGGAAATATTAGCGCTCCACAAGTGGCTGTGCTCTCACCCATGCTATTCAATTTAGCAATGTCCAAGGTTGCAAGAAATCTGGACGAAATTGAGGGCATACATTATGTGATATATGCCGACGACATAACCATATGGAGTGCCAAGGGCAATGTAGGACAGACAGAGACGAGATTACAGGAAAGTTTATACGTTGTATACAACACACTGAAACACATGGGGTTGAAATGCTCGTCAGCCAAATCAGAACTCTTGGTCATTAAACATCGCAGAAAAGGCCGTAAACCAAGAGGTTACATTCCGGAAGATGAGCCAAGAGTGTGTTCATACACTCATGAAGGATCTGCAATCCGAGTAGTTGAAAAAGTCAAGGTTCTTCGGTATCACATAGACGGAACCCCCCCCCCCCCCCCCCCCCAATACGGACTATAGAACAACACAACATATCTCGAATAAAATAGATGAAGTCATTCGGTTACTAAGGAGAATTACCAATCGACACAGAGGCTTAGGAGAAGACAGCGCTTTGAGGCTAATACATGCCTTTGCTCTCTGTCACTTCACTTATGTGGCTGGATTATTCAAATGGAAGCAGGCAGAACTTAACAAACCTAATGTGATGGTCAGGAAGCTAGTTAAAGTAGCCCTAGGGATACCCAGTAACACTGCAACCAACAAACTCATCAGTCTAGGGGTGTACAGCACAATGGAAGAAATCGCGGAGGCCCAACAACTACCGCAACACGAAAGATTGACAAAGTCACGAGCTGGCAGGAACATATTACAGGCAATAGGTGCAGAACTGAATACATCAAGGAGCCCAATAGAGGCTGAAGTAGAATTAAGGACTGCAGTTAGGAACCAGATCAGAACCAACCCTCTCACCAGAAACATGCATCCAGAATATAATGTCGAAAAGAGAAAGGCAAGAGCTAAAGCGCTCTTGCAGGAAATAGAGCAGCAGAACCAGCTGGCAGCTTTCATTGATGCTGCCTGGGTGAAAGGTAAAGAAGCCTATACGGCCATTGTATCAAGTTATCAAGGGAAGGTACAAGACGCACTCACTATTTTTACCAAGGACCCCATGGTGGCGGAACAAGCGGCAATTGCTCTAGCCATCAGCAGTAATAAGTGGGCCTGCATTTACAGTGATTCGAAATAAGCTGTAAAGTGTTTTGATAAAGGCTACGTAGCTGACGTTGCAGCTAAAATTTTTGAAAACATTGGGATTATGACAATAGAAATCCGATGGTTATCTTCGCATATGGGCAAAGTGGACGAGACTCGGGTAAACCTCTATGAGGTTGCTCATAGCTTGGCACGAGGACTTGCTAACCGTGACAGTCACAACCGAGCCGTTCACCATCAAGCCAGGGAATCTAGATATCATTTAATAACACACAATGACGTTCCCAAACGTTACTGTTTAGGACGCAGACAATCCCCACTGCCACATTCAAAACTGAACAGAGCTCAGGCAGTCTCACTGCGCTTATTGCAAACGGGTTCATATCCCACACCGTACACCATTAATAAAATATATCCAGAGAGGGAGACTAAGATGAACTGCAATGATTGTAATGGCATCATTGGAATCAGACATATGCTGGCGGGGTGTCCCGCGACTCTCCCCAACCTCGTTGAAGAATGGACAAAGTGTGAGAAAAGGATTCAAAGCCCATTGTTCCAGGACCAACTAAGGTAAATCTAGAGGGCCTATGATGTCGCTGAAAGGTTTGGCCTGACAGTGCGAACATGGGAGCGGCGCGGCCCGCCTTGGCTTGAGAAGTCGAGCCTCCGGACCCCGTTACAATAAAGGTTTTCACACACACACACACAAACACACAAACACACACGCACACACACACACCAACTCATTGGTAGAACTATGCGTGACGCGTACCGTGACCCATTGGAATAGATCCCCTAAGACTCTTGTTTTTCCTCGTCAGCTGTGAGAGCGTGTTCTCATTATTTTATAAAATAACTGTTGCTTTTAGTCGGCACGAAAACACGTTCAGCTACAATACCCGACGTGTTTTGCCTTGAAGAATTACGGGGCGAACGCGTCCAGTGTGTTTTTTTTTCTTTATTATCGGCACTTACATAAGCGCACTTGATTTTTATACGCAAGCTGTTGCTGTGCGATGCGCCTGGCGTGCCAAGCGTCTCAAGCACCGTCTTGCCCGAGTTTAAACTGAATTCTGGAGTTTTATGTGCCCAAACCCGGATATGGTTGTGAGGCATGCCGTAGTAGGGGACACCAGATTATTTTGACCACCTCGGGTTCAAAAACGCACGCTACACGGGCGTTGTTGCATGTCGCCCCCCATCGAATGCGGCAGCCGCCAGTGCCGCAGCCTGGATTCGAACCTGCGCCCTCGGGCTTAGCAGCGCAACGCCCAAGCCACTATGCCACCACGGCGGGCACCCCGCCTTTTCAGACATGCGTCCGGGATCTGTCTGTCTGTCTGTCTGTCTGTCTGTCTGTCTGTCTGTCTGTCTGTCTGTCTGTCTGTCTGTCTGTCTGTCTGTCTGTCTGTCTCTTTCTGTCTGTCTGTGTCTGTCTGTCTCTGTCTGTCTATCTCTTTCTGTCTCTGTCGGTCTCTGTCTCTGTCTGTCTATCTCTTTCTGTCTCTGTCGGTCTCTGTCTCCGTCTGTCTGTCTGTCTGTCTGTCTGTCTGTCTGTCTATGCCTATCTATCTATCTGTCTGTCTGTCTGTCTCTGTCTGCTTGTCTGTCTGTATGTCTCTGTTTGTTTGTCTGTCTGTCTCTGTCTGTCTCTGTTCGTCTCTTCCTGTCTGTCTGTCTCTGTCTGTCTGTCTCTGTCTGTCTCTGTTCGTCTCTTCCTGTCTGTCTGTCTCTGTCTGTCTGTCTCTGTCTGCCTGTGTCTCTGTCTGTCTCTGTTTGTCTGTCTGTCTGTCCTCCTGCGCCGGCTGGTTTAAAGCATTGCATGTTGTAATTGTTGGGATCTGGCATGAAATAGTTGGTAGCTGGCACATGCCGTCGTCCATCTCATCCACGCTGTGGACGTTGTTGAAATGAAAGACTTGTTCTCATCGAGAATGAGGAAAATGTGATTTATTTACAGTATCTACATGTGGACGGTACAGTTCATCAGCCTAGCATGACCGGAAGAGAATGCAAACCCAGCAGCCGCACTACAGCTGCTTATGAACACTCTGTCCTCCTAGTTACCTAGGTGAGGGAAAACGGCCGTTCACCGTCGACCAAATCGGACCGTCCAAAGTCAGCGTAGCCGATCCGCGTTTGAGGGGGAGGGTTTACACGCTCACTTCCGCACAGGTTTCACTGACCATACCAAGGTGAGAGGGCTCTCGCAGAAGAGGGTCCTGCCCCGAGCAGGCCCCTCTTCTGCGAGAGCCCTCTCACCTTGGTATGGTCAGTGAACGAGCAGGCCCCTCTTGATGCCAGTATTGACTCCGCAGACAGTGGTCGCCGCGTCTATCCATTGACTGACGACTTTTAAGACCAGGGAGATGGCGCCACAAAGCTTCTTATTCCAGGAGTTCTCGCACTCCAATCATACCGTGAAGGTGACGGCGACTCCACAAAGAACACCTGGTCTGCCAACTGGGTCTTGCCATCTCGGCGTCGTTCGTTTTGGGACGCGGCGCATTATGGTCTTTACAAAGCGAGTCGTCGAAGTAGTTTTCCGAAGGCGAGTAATCGCAGCAGACGTGGTGGCGCCGAGGGCCTGTTGACTCTGCGCATTTTTGTTTTCACAAAGTGAGTCATCGCAGGAGGCCAGAAAGGCTTCGTCGGTCACTTCCGCTCTAGACCACCAGCGCCCCCCCCCCCGACCGTTCATAACAGTTCCTCCATGGCCAGGAAAATTTCCACTGGCCAACGCTGATAACCGCTGGGCAGGAAGAGAATGGCTGGTGGCAAGGGGGGAATGCCTTGGCTTGCAGCGACCAGCTGTGAAATGATGACACCGCCCCAAAACATCCAACAGGGACAGGCAACTGCAAAACGAACCCCAAAACACGGCTCTGCGCCGCGATGATGTATCTTGGATCTCACTTTAGAGCCGCTAGGCTTCAAAGAAAACAGAAGTGCAGAAACAACAAATGTTCCATTTCGCTACGCCAATTTTTGAAAGAATGTTGTGCTTTCAATTGAGCAATCGTGGAAGGAGTCCTGCTAAATGGGAGGGGATCTTCTTGGCTTAACACGTAGAGGAAGGAAACTGAGGAGAGGCCATACCCCCTCCGCGCGCTAGGATAAAGGTGTGGATGAAATGACGTAGTAGGTTCTCCTTTCTTTTGCTGTTTTTTTATTTCTTTGCCGTAGTGGCCACGCCTTTGGGGCCACATGGCGGCTTTGTTTTGGTTCTGTGCGCTCACACGTGTTGCTCCGTAGGTTTCGTACCGTGGCAAAGGCGCCGTGCGGACAGGTTTGCGTTGGTCGCCGTGTTTTGTTGCGTTGCGTTATCTAGACCGTGCTCTCCCGGATGTTGCTGTGGCCAGGTGGGACAGGAGGAAATAAAGCTCATGAAATGAACACGCATGCAACGCTGTGCGCAATGTATCGCGTCACGGCAGTGGCAACGGACGAAGGAATCTCCACGGGAAATTTTGCCTTTTCATTTTGCCATTTCAATCTTTCCTTTCATTTGTTTATTGCTAGGTCACCAGAACACGCATTTCCATGGCAGAGATTCAAAAGGTCCTCCCTGTACTTAAAAGGTACGACAACTGATGTAGAATCCTACCCTTTCGGTCTCTGTAGTGCCGATATAACAATCCTCCTCTCTCTTGTATCGTCACGTTGCGCCTACCAAAGCCTTCTTTAGCTGTCTGATGCAATGTAGCTAAGCTGTCATCATTCTTTTGCTCGGCTGCAAATGATTCTCTGTCCATACGTAAGAGCTGATCAAAGTTCTTTGAGGCCGGTGATAGAAACGATCTTGTCTCGCTTGCAAGTGCGTCAGCGGCCTCTTCCTGCAGACATGAACGTTCACACCCTAGTGATCCGCTCTCATTGAGCTGGTCAGCTGGAAGGCTTTCCTCAACCGTTTTTTCGCTCCTCGAGCCTAGCTCGGATTCGGTTATTGAAGTTACCTCCTTTCCTTCTTCCTCTGGAGCAGCTTTTACATTTTATGCTGAAAACGACGCGATTTTACGAGCTTGGCCTCACTTCAACACCTGTACTATTCCCTCTCCCAGATTAAGCCCTTTGTTACGCAGTCACTGGTCCGACCGATTCGAAAAATATGTAAGGGTACTGCAGCGACAAAAATTTGGAAAATGCTGCCTCGGTCACTAGCTCCCCGGACGGTCCACTGATTTTCACTTTGGGCTTGGGCAGACACACGCTTTGTTCTTCTACAACCTGTTTGATCCATGTTACTTCTGCTACCGAAAGGGTTACCCAAAGAAGGGAAAGTCATAACAATGCAGATGGTTTGAGCAGGCTAATTGAATTCTGCATTTAGTGATCCCGCCTAAATTTTGGGGTTGTTATTGTGAATTTCGTTAAGCTGCTGGGCTCGGGATTGTCAAGTCAGATGTTCCAATCTCCGGCGGAGAAGTTTCTATTACTTTATTTTTACTTTTATGTTTTTCTTTTTTGCACTAACAAATTTACATAGCCTTCAAAAGGTCTCTGTCCATTTATAGTTAACTATTGATGAAGAACTACAGAATTTTCGACTACAGGACGTTACAGTACGCACAACAGAACGACAGAATCAACGTCCCAATATACGACCGACTGAAGTTTCCTGTTGGGTTTTTCAAGCTGGAAGTCACCTAACAAATGACAAAGGTCGCTAGGCCTAGCCGACATAACGCGGCCAGTATAATTTGCAAAGTCGTACTAAATCGGCTAAGCAAAGACAAAGGCTTAATGAGCCTTTGAATCCCCGTTGGTCGCCAGTGTGGGGTCTTCGGGTCTCACAGGAGTACCGAAGACCACGGGTTCGAGCTTAGCAAGCCACAGGGCCGCGTCAGTCGTCATCTGTAGCGCCGCTGCGCGCAAGCTCAGGCCGCAAGGGGCTACGGAGCCACGCATGCAAGAACACAGCATTGCCCTGAGTTGACGGAAACCATTTATTGTATCCGACAGCATGCGACACTGCACAAACGCCTGGTCCCAGGGCAGTGGGGAACCAAAGGAGTCCCGCACCAAGGGCGAAAAATGCAGTCAGGGGCACCTATAGCACGTCGCTGCGAGAGCACAGGCTCAAGCTGGGACACGCCGATAGGAAAAGTCCCGGTGGCTATGCTACTTGCTCTCGCGATAACCAATGGGCCAACTCGCGAGAGCTCGGGCATATCCTTCGGCTTGAGTCTCCACTGAGTGTGGCTTGTGTGGTACGATGTCGCGCGAGGCACCCGTTCTTCGGCACAGCGTCCGGACAGGACCAACACGAGGTACGCGCTCCCCGCACTGGCATGAGCTGAGTCCTAGGGTGCGATTTTGTAGGAATTCTATCAGATTCTTTATGCCTTTTGCCGCCATCACCGCGCAGCCATTGGTCGAAAATGACCGGGCCGCGCCCATTTTGTCTGTTAATTACGCGACGTCCGCAACCCTAGAGAACTGTAATCGTCATAGTGACGTTGACGCACTCATTACACGGAGCATAAGGCACGGATTTTCGGCACGGCAGAGGCAGAGTCGTTTCCGAAGGCATAAAAAAAATGGCCGCCCCTCTGAACGCTATGGCCGTGGCTCTTCGACGTCGCCGACGTGAACACGGAGAGCCAGACGACGCGTTTGACATGCCGGATGACCATTTTCGACGGCCTTTACGCCTCTCCAAGGGATTGGTGCGGTTGTTGTGCGAGGAACTGGCGGGGGAACTAGAAGCTGATCGAGCGACGGGACTCTCGGTGGAGCGGAAAGTGTTGTGTGCGCTGCGCTTCTTTGCTACCGGGAGCTTCCGGAAGCTTCCGGGTGCTACCGGGTGCTACCGGGAGACGATCCGTGTGCCGCAGTCGACGGTGAGCGAGTGCGTGCGACGTGTGGCAGAGGCTGTTGTGAACGCAGGGGCCCGCAACAAGTGGGTCCATTTTTCAAGGACAGCCGAGGAAAAGGCAGCCATGAAGGAGGGTTTCCTTTAGCGCGGTGCTATCCCCGGCGTCATCGGATGCGTAGGCGGCAGCCTCATAGCCATTATCGCACCCAAGTGTGAGCGCAAGGCTGTGTTCATGTGCCGCAAGGGATACTACGCCCTCAACTGCATGTTCGTAAGTAAAACTCACGTTTTCTTCGATCCTGTTGGAAAGCTACGTTGCTCTCGTCAACAGGCACTTTCTCTGTTTACGTTTTACCTCAGATCTGCGACGCGGACATGAAAATCTTGGCCTTGGACCCTCTGCGACCGGGGTCGGACCACGACGCTTTCGTCCTGCGGACGACATGGTTGCGCCGGCAGTTCCAAGCGGGGTGCATCGTGAATCCCGGGGAATACCTCCTTGGTGAGAAAAAAAAAACATTTTGTTTTGGCGCAGTCACGCTTCAGTAGCGCAGAACGCCGTGTCCGCTCCAACCCAAACATTTAACCAAACCACAAAAACATTAGTAAGTCGGGAGTAAAAAAAGAAAATAAAGAACTGCCACCATTGGCAATGTTCGAAGTTTGAACTTACAAGCCCATTATGTGTCTCCGAGGAGCTGACGAAAGCAACACGTGTTAGTGCTGACTGCACCCAGTGCCTGCCAAATGCAGAAGAAATGAACAAACATTAGTGCTACTGCTACTACTGTCATTCATAGCACCAACAAGTGTTGATTTCTTGCTTGTGGCAGGCACCGAGTAGTGCTCTTGTAAATTGGTTAAGAGTTTGTGTCGGGTATGGACATGCTCAACTCATGCTTTTACTTGGGACTTCCAACCCTGAAGTCTACCTTTGTTGAATGACGCTGTAGCTTTCCTCAGTTGACAACTTCTTTCTCATCAGCGGAGTACTCAATATACTATTTCCATCTTTGTGCAGGTGACAGTGGCTACCCCTTGGAGCCGTGGCTCCTGCCCCAGTTCCTGGCCATCCTCCAGTGCACACAGCCAAGGGGCAGTACAACACAGCACATGCCGCCATGCATTCCGTAGTGGAGAGGTGCATTGGGCTCTTAAAGAGCCGTTTCCGCTGACTTCAGCGATATCGCACCCTCCTCTATGAGCCGGAACGTGCAGCCAACATTGTCGCGGCATGTTCTGTGTTGCACAACCTTCACCTTTCTGAAGGCGACATAGAATCAGGCGATGACACCGATGACGACAGCAGCAGCGGCAGAAGTAGTGAGCTTGACAATAACGGCGACCCCATGCCACACAGTCTGCCCCGAAACACGGGGTCTAGAATGCAATACTTGAGAGGGCGGGCTGTTCGCGACAATGTGATCCGCATGTTTGGCACAACCCGTGCGCAGCACATGCGTTATCTGAGGAGTGTGCGGCGGCAGCAGCGACCTCAACAGCAGCGTCAGCATCGCAAGGTGCATGCACAGTTTTAAATAATAGCATTGTGCATTTCATGCCGTGAAATTGCAGATAGATTTCCCATGCTAAGTTGTAGTTGATGTCTGCGTAATGCAAAGCATTCATGATTTGTTAACAAATGTAAAAGTTGTTAAAAAAATTACATTATGGGGTTTTACGTGCCAAAACCACTTCCTGAATTTGAGGCCCGCCATAGGGGAGGGCTCTGGAAATTTCGACCACCTGGGGTTCTTTGAGGTGCACCTAAATCTAAGTAAACGGGTGTTTTCGCCCCTATCGAAATGCGGCCGCCTTGGCCGGGATTCGATCCCGCGACCTTGTGCTCACCAGCCTAACACTATAGCCACTGAGCAACCATGGCGGGTACGTAAAACTTGTGTTGTAGAGACTTATGTAAAGCCTGCATTTATAGTACGTGAAACAGTATGTTTAGTAGTGACATATTAGATTGAAAGCAAGCTAAAAATAAGTGCATTTTCAAAGTGTCTGCCATAATTTGCTTGTTGCTGCTGTCGTCATCTAGATGCGTGTAGCCTGCAGAATATTTATTCTTACTCGTATCCCTTTCGCATTGATGGACATAAGTACCTGTCTCCTCACATTCTACTAGCACAGAGAAGCTCACAAAAGCCAAGATGTACAGTGCACGTCACACCTTCCGATCCATGGAAAGTGCTGGTGCACGCGCAGCTTCTAGGTCCTCCACCATTTCGTCTCGCAACAACGGCAAAGTTCCTTTCGAGTGATGAAAATGCCGTCCAACTGGTCATCCGACATGTCAAATGCTGTAGCTCCCACGAAGTGTGTGCACGCACGAGCAGTTGATAGATTTCTACAAAGAGACCTCACTTCTATATAGCAGAACTCAGCAATGTTATACAGTAATATTTGTACACTGCAAGCTAGCACTAGAAATGCGGTTCCGATGTGTAAATAGAAGCACTAGAGGAAAACTGCAACTTTCTTTATTTCAGCCTTCAACATACACTTGTTTATGTACACGTCACATGCGACAGTCTCTACTTTGAAGAAGTGTGATAATCACGGGTATTCAGTAGTAGAGACATTATGCAACATATCATAGACACCTTGGAATAAATATTGGATCACATTGTTCTTGCATCGAAAAGATTCACAGGTAACTGCATCATTATATATCACAGGTAACGGCATGCATCCTTTAAGAAAACTGTTGTACGCTGCACAAGTATACACAGTAATAACAACTGGCTTAAACTGGACCAGAAACACAAATGAGCAGGTGCCTAAATCTCACACCAACCAATATTTATCACAACGAAATGTATAGGTACATCACTGCATGTGAAATGAACATGCTGTTGTGACACTCTGAAACTGAAAGAGCCATAACATCATACTTTGATATTCAGTAAGACGAACTGCATAAATATTGCACACAAATTGCACCACAAGGGCTAAACATACAATGTATCAAAACCTGAAAGATCACTGAATGACAACAAAATGTTTAATAATGAGACAGATGTGCAAGAAAAGATACATTCTAGCTCAGTACGTAGTGACACAAACAAATATGCATATGCAACAAACAAAAAATAAACATTACAAATGAAAAGAAGGAGCATAGGCAAGGAATTTTCATAACTTTATTTTTCTTTTTTGCTGTGTATATTGACAGGTTGCTTTCGACATTATATTGTTGAACACATTATTGTTGAACACATTATGTTGAACACATTATTATATTGTTGAACGACATTATTGAACTGGGCAATACGTCGGCTTTTGGCGAGTTCCAGGCGGCGGCACTCTTTTATAACAGCATCCACCGTGGCTACGTTGTTGCAAACGAGCAAGTTGAAGGCGTCATCGGCAATGCCTTTGAGGATGTGGGAAACCTTGTCTGACTCAGTCATGTGGGTGTCAACTTTGCGGCACAGAGCCAAGACGTCCTGAATGTACGTGACATAGGGCTCTGTTGACGTCTGCACACGGCCGGAAAGCGCCTTCTGCGCGGCAAGTTTTTGACCGTAGGGGTTGCCGAACAAGTCTCGAAGCTGTGTCTTAAGTGAATCCCAACTGGTGAGCTCATCTTCGTGCGTGCGATACCAAACTCGAGGTGTGCCACCGAGGTAAAAGACTACGTTGGCGAGCATAATAGTAGGGTCCCACCGGTTATTGCGGCTGACGTGTTCATAGAGGCTGATCCAGTCATCGACGTCTTCCCCATCGTGGCCCGAGAAGACGCCAGGATCACGGGTAGCGGGGAGAGTGATGGAGGTCGTCGAAGGGGCAGCAGGTGTCGGAGCCGGCGGAGTCGGGTTGTCGTCGCCGGGAGCCATGAAGGAAGGCTCGACGTACCGGCCACTGCGAAGCTCCGTGACGAGGTACAGGGAACGTCCACCTCCACCAGATATGTTACGTAGGATGACGCAGACGAAAAGCTATGTACAAATATATTTACAAGGAAAATACGCTGCGCTAGGCCAAGAGGCAACAGCCCGCGCTAGCATCTAATCGTCGTCGTCGTCTTCCCACTGCTGGCCTTTCGTGATCGCACATATTGTGCCGTAGCAATATTAAGGCCTGAAACTTTCACCATTCGATGACAAGGATTAAATTGTAGTGCACTTGCCATGTGGCGTCAGGCTCAAATTGACATGACAGTAACTAGGCACCATAAATTGCAGTGCCACAGTCGGAATGCCCACACACACCAGGCCTACTGGCACTTTTGCAGGTGAGCCTGATGGTTTGCACGCTCTTACTGCTGAAGTAAACCTTGAAGAAAAATGTGCCGCAGGCTCTCCATGTGGGCCTCGTGGTGCTGTTAGCAAAGATGTGTAATTAGTTTAATTACAGAATTTCAGTTTATTTCATGCTGCAATGACTATGCTACTTATAGTTGCATTACAGGGTGACTTCAGCAATGATTTATTTGCAAACTAGCAATATTCGCCCTTCATATTATATAATACATCAGCAAATTTAAAGATAAGTTACAAATTCCTTGCCTATGCTACCTTGGCTTCACTTAATTATGTGGGGCCTTAGAGGGGGGAGGGGCTTCGCTGCCACCATGCCCCAGTGCAGCCAGCAGCAGCGGTAGCAGGCGCTCGTTGGTCTCGCATGACCGACGCGCCACTTCGAGGCGCTGCGACTGCACTTCCCACATTCCCGCCACCTCCTCCCTAAGGTGCCGCAGGCTCTCCATGTGGGCCTCGTGGTGCTGCCGCAGGATCTGCATGGGCCTCGTGGTGCTGTTAGCAAAGATGTGTAATTAGTTTAAATACAGCAGTTCAGTAAATAGGCCTTCGTGTGTTGCATTCATCCTCATTTGCAGGCTATTGTCTTGTCATTGTATATTCAAACACTGGAAAAATCTTTCTGGCCCATCAAACTTGTGCCGTCGCATTCCATTAAGATGTGTTACATTTCTATACCTGCTTCCTTGAACTTAATGCCACTATCTTTCATTTTGCCACATAATTGCGTAGATATTTACATATGTTATATCACGCGAATGTGTACAAGATATCACCACAGGACTACACGTATACGTTATGCTTGTTCACTGAATAATATAATTTTTAGAGAGGTCACATGCTCATCAATATTGTGCGCAGAAAAATATACATCTGTGGCCTTACACATACCTGCCGTTTTTGCTCCAGCGGTTGTTGGCGGAAGCGGGCGTCCTCTTGAGCTCTGGCTTCCGCCAACTGGCCCTGGCGAACGTATTCGGCAGTAGCCGTCACGACGGCACCATCGAGTTCCTGCTGCCTGGGATGTCTACGGGGGTGCCCGTGGCTCTCGAGGGGTAGGCTGCGGCACCTGAGGGGTAGGCTGCGGCACCTGGGGTGTTGGCTGTGGCACCTGCGGGGTTGGGTGCGGCACCTGGGGTGTTGGCTGTGGCACCTGCGGGGTTGGCTTCGGCCCCTGCCGGGTTGGCTGCGGCACCTGGGGAGTTGACTGCGGTACCTGGGGAGTTGGCTGCGGCACCTGGGGAGTTGGCTGTGACACATGGAGGGTAGGCCGCGGCACCTGGGGGTAGGCTGAGATACCTGGGGGTAGGCCGCAGCACCTGGGGGGTAGCCGGTGGCTCTTCATGCAAGGCAAAAGCAGACTGCTCATTCACTGTTATCCCACCTACACAGATTGATTGTCCTAACCAGTCACTTTGAAATGTCATTATAGCTCCATAGCTACAATAATGATACACAAAACAGGTAGTTAGAGCAAAAGATGCCACAGAAAGTTGCTGGTAGCAGTAACCCATAAGAAGCACAAGGAATTTCTATTACAACATCATGACATTTGTAGTCTTGCATTTCTCCTCCATGAATAAGAGCTGGATGCTGGACAGAAAGGTAATAACAGGACAGTGACGTACTTTACTTCATAGCAAGATCATACAGCAACTGCAAACAACAATGCTACTACAAAAGCTAGGTCACTGCCTAAGTGTAAGGCCACTCGGCCCAGCAACAGCTGCAGGGTCCGACAACGCCAAGGCAGATGTCGCTGGTGGATGTCTGCGGGAACCGCTGGGCCCTGCAGCTTCCTCTGAACTTGTGTCCTGCAGTCAGAGTAGTGTTCAGACATTGCGAGCAATGTGTGCAATGTGCATCATGTACTCAAGTTGCTACTCAGAGTACATAACCTATATTGTCACTTGCACAAAAGAAGGGTTTAAAACATGTTGCAATATTGTGTTACAATGTAATGCTGAAAATTTGTGAGGCAACAGCAGGTCACACAAACAACACTTTTTTAAATCCATTGTTCACACCTCGCTATCGGTGAAGAACTGGGGAGGGGGGAGGGAAACAAGGGCCCCTCCTGTCCTCATAAGGACGTCGAGGACGCGGCCGTCGACGCCACCCACTTTGCCACCTCCAGTAGCCCTGCAAACACGGCAACAACAACGACAACGTGAAACGACGTTACTGTCAGCATCATTAGAAGCTCACCTCATCTCGCTCGCGGCCCTGGCCGCTTCTTTTTTCGCTTTATGGGCCATCTTGGCCCAATGGTTGCGCCAACGGCTGGTGGTCTTTACGGCTAGCCCCTGTGCGTTAAGGACCGCCACCACCTTCTCCCACAGTTCGTTTTTTCGAGCAACAGTCACCATCATCATCCTCAGCCTGGTTACGCCCACTGCAGGGCAAAGGCCCCTGCCATACTTCTCCAACTACCCCGGTGATGTACTAATTGCGGCCATGTCGTCCCTGCAAACTTCTTAATCTCATCCGCCCAGCTAACTTTCTGCCGCCCTCTGCTACGCTTCCCCTCCCTTGGAATCCATTCCCCTTCCCTTGGAATCCATTCCACAACTCTTAGTGACCATCGGTTATCTTCCCTCCTCATTACTTGTCCTGCCCATGCCCATTTGTTTTTCTTGATTTCAACAAAGATATCATAAACTCGCGTTTGTTCCCTCACCCAATCAGCTTTTTTTTATCCCTTAACGTTACACCTATCATTGTTCTTTCCATAGCTCGTTGCGTCGTCCTCAATTTAAGTAGAACCCTTTTCGTAAGCCTCCAGGTTTCTGCCCCTTACGTGAGTACTGGTAAGACACAACTGTTATAAATTTTCTCTTAAGGGATAATGGCAACCTGCTATTCATGATCTGAAAATGCCTGCCAAACGCACCCCAGCCCATTTTAATTCTTCTGATTATTTCAGTCTCATGATCCAGATCCGCAGTCACTGCAGGTAGTGACTGCCGCAGTCATACGTGGCGAGAACTCTGTAAAAGCTGCACGAGAATAGCCGCCTGCTCTTTTGACACCCGCAGCCCTTTCGCTTCCATTTTCTCTTTGTCAACTAGGGAATTTCAGCCGGCCCTCAGCACAGTAAGAAATTTAGAGGCAAATATTCTGTCTAAGCTAAGCGCCTGCATAAAGTGCTCACTAGGACTTAATTATTTCTGCCTTTTTATACCACTAATGTAAAAAAAGATGAAGTCACTACTCACATTTAACGTTGTACGAGCTTCTTTCTCGGAGCGTATCAGTGCATGAAGTATTACCGATGCAGCGATAACTTTGACCAAGCTATCGTTCCGTCATGGCGGTGCCCTATGGAAAGTGCCTTGACAGTTCTCGATCCACTATGTTGCAAAGTTTGTCCTCGGGAGCTACCGATATTTCTTCTTGGCCCTTCCTAAAAAAGAAATTATCACACGTCAGACATGCAGTGAATACCACACGACAATCCTGTATCTCAAGGGGGGGGGGGGGGGGGGCACCGCAATTACGGACACGCTAGGGGCTGTCAACTGTTCAGGTAAACGGAGGCTGTCATTTTGCGTGCGCTCAACGGCATGGATTGGATGCACATCCGACTACTATGTGGCTACGGCTTCGAAGATAGAGTACTTGCGCTCGCATTTATTTGGGCTGCGGCAGCTTTTGCGTTGTAAGGTAACAAAATGAATTTATTTACGCAGCATGGAAGTCCGCTTTTATTAGGTGCCGTTTTACAAACCAACTTTGCTATACAGCCCCGGAAAAAGAGAAGAGAACACGAAAGAAACATCCGGCCAATGAAGGGAGCTTCTGATTGGACGATCCAAGAAACGTCGTGCCTACGCAAGCACAATTTCCAAAATCAATGACGTCACGCGAAAAGGCATTCGCATGAAAAAAGTCATTTCTACAAAATCGCGCCTCTAGTCACAAAAGTCTCGGCGGACGAGAGGAAGCATGTACGTAGCCGGCGCAGTCTCAAGGGAGATGAGGCATACTAACGCCACGAGAGAAGGGGCCGCTTCGTGACGTCGTAGCTCCGCCCTCAACGCGAACCATCGCGAGTGGAGCGCCACCGCTGAGAACTGGTTCGGAGCAAGGAGGGTGTGAGGGGATAGGGGTTGCACAAACAGGTGAAATGCGCCCGCGCAATGGCGCATCAAAATCCCGAAATCCCCACAATCTCTGCGCCAAAAAGAGATAACGCAGTTCTGTAAAGTGCATCTATTTGATCAGTTGACGCGGACAAATTTGATGTACGTGAAACGAGTTGTTATAAGGTTTACAAGCGTTTTGCGAAAGTCAAAGAAAAGAGACTCAGCCACGATTCCGGTACTCCCTAATGCGAAATTTGAGCGCAGCTCTATGCGTGCTTTCATTTCGTCATATATTGGCTGGCGCGGACAATCTGTCTCGAGCGGCAGGTTACAAACGGAGTCAAGTGTAGCGCGACTAGGGTGTTACAAATCATTTAGCCTGCTACAAAATCTACTCCAAAATACTCGCCTTGACGAATCCCAGTGCTCTATCTGCAAACACGCAAGTACAGTATGCCGCAGGTGAATAAACGCTTCTCGTACCCTGTATGCCTGGTCATGTTTTGCGACACTGAGGCCCTTCTGTAAAATAAATTACTCAATAATAAAGTACCTGTTAGCAATTAATGCACCAACAAAACATTCTTTGTTGCTATTTGAAACACCTTGCAATCAACGGCACGTTCGAGACGCGATGGAGCCTCATTTGCGGACGGGCCGGGTGGGATTGGTTCGGGGAACATTTGTTCCGGCTCGGACCGGGGCCAGGTCTCGCTTTGAGCCACTGGGGCGGGATCAGGCGGCTAAACGTTTACAAGTACCGCGCCCGGTCCGGCCCCGCATGAAGAATCACGGCCCGTACAGTGCTCTACACACTGAAGTCGCGATTAACCAATGCAACCCTTCTACACGCTGCTGAGACGTTACGGCAGCAAGTGTCTCGACGCATCGAAAGTACCCCTAGTACACGGCTTCCAGAATACACTTTATGACGTTCATAACAATTATATGTAAAGTACAGCAATACTAGAATAAGAAACGCGCATCAAACATGAATTCAATACAATTTCTGTTTTACTTTACATCTGTCGCTAAGCGTGCAACATCTGTTTACACAAATGTCCACTTGAACACCAGAACGACTACGTCGGCTGCATTTAAGGTAGCTAGTGTCGCCTTCGTGACTGTCTGTGTCACTGGTAAGCGGTAGTTTGTCACTTCATAATTCTACACGTACTCTTGCTACTACGGCAGCCATATATACTGTATTTCGCAGTCATCCCTACAACTGAGAATCTATCAATGAAAACTGCCACAGGAGTATTAACGGAATGCGGCCCGCAAGTATATAGGTGTTGCCGCGAGCCATGCAAGTGAAAGTGGTCAGTTCAAGACAGACGCGTTTAACACACAGTATACGGGCTATGTGCTCAGAAGAAATGTGACGCGTTCATCCCATACCTAAACGGTGCGTACAAAATGCACTCCTCGCCAAGTTCGGCGCGGTGTGCAAAGAGAGCTGCACATAACTCGTCCGCATGCGAAGTTTGGATGGATGGATGTTATGAGCGTCCCCTTTGGAACGGGGCGGTGGGTTGCGCTACCAAGCTCTTGCTATTATACTGCCTAATGTCATACCTTGGTTAAACAATAAAAAGGAAAAAAAAACGCTATGAACTACCACACCCAAATTTTCTGATCCTCTATTGCGAACTGCGCTTTTGTAGGTCTCCGTTTTTCGCGTTTCCCTACTCTTCTTCCACCAATCCTCCAATCGCCTCTTACTAATGCCTATTGCGGACATTTTGATTTTTCCACTGCTCCCGCTGAACCCAAGGGCTTCGAGGAGGCCAGTGGTCCCTAAATCGACCACTGGGTAGACGTCTTCACATTCTAACTAAAAATGCTCCATAGTTTCCCTAGCTTTACCGCAGCAAGCACACGCTTCTTCTTCCTTCTTAATTAAAGTATGAGGTTTTACGTGCCAAAACCACTTTCTGATTATCAGGCACGCCGTATTCCACTTCGGCAATCCTGAAATTCGAAAATTCGAAACTCCGGCAATTTTTACCACCTGGGGTTCTTTAACGTTCACCTAAATCTCAGTACACGGGTGTTTTCGCATTTCGTCCCCATGGAAATGCGGCCGCCGTGGCGGGGATTCGATCCCGCGACCTCGTGCTCAGCAGCCCAACACCATAGCCACTGAGCAACCACGGCGGGTGTCTTCCTTCTTATAGCTCGTTTTATAGGTGCGTGTTCTAAGGCATCCCGATCTCGCTTCGAAAAGTAATGAGCTTCCCTTTGAGTTATCATAAATTCTTTCTTTGCTGACTTTTTTTTTTCCTCTTAAGTAGTTACACATGGCAGGTTTCTTTTCCATTGCCGCCACCCACGAGATTATTTCAGCCTCTCTGACTTTACACTTGACCTTCTTTGTTGCTGTGTTCCCCACTGTACAGGCCGCATACTTGCTGTTAAGCTTCCTAGCTCTTTTACTCCATTGTGAATCAATGTTTTTCCTGTACAGATACCTGAACACTCTCCCTGTCTATTTACTTTCTTCCATATTCTTCAGCAGTTCTTCATACTCAATTTTACTGCGAGCTTCTCTCACTTCAAAACTAGTCCAGCCCATATCCCCCTGCACAGCTTCATTTGTAGTCTTCCCGTGAGCGCCCAATGTGAGTCGACCGACTGGCCTTTGGTTTCCTTCGAGTCCTGATTGTACCCCTGATTTAAAACAAACAACCGCATTTCCAAAAGTAAGTCCTGGAACCATTACACCTTTCCACAAACCTTGGAGGACCTCGTACCTATTGTATCCCCATAGCGTTCTGCGCTTCATTGTGGCTGAATTTCTCTTCCCCTTCACTCTTATTGTTTTGTCCGGTGTTCCCATATATCTGTTGCCTTCGTTTATCCATATACCAAGATATTTAGATTCGGTTACCTGAGGTATTTCCTGGCCCTGTATCTCCAGTATTTTCACTGTTTTCGTTGAATACCATAACACCTGATTTTCTATCACTAAATTTCAAGCTTAAATTGTTGCCTTCCTGTCCACAGATATTAGCCAGACGTTGCAAATCACTTGGTTTGTTAGCTTGCAACACAATGTCATCCGCATAAAATAAACCTGGGAGCTGCTTCTCTATTTCTGTACCCACCTGATTGTATGAGAGGTTAAACCCGATATTACTTCCTTCTAGCACCCTCTCCACCCTCACCGTGTACATCATAAACGACTGCGGGGATAAAGGGCATCCCTGGCTCAGTCCCTTGTTGATATTAACTTTCTCGTCGCTTCTCATACCTTCCCATTCAATGCAAACGGTATTTTCTAGGTAAATCTCTCTCAGAAGCTGTAGACAATCGTCACCTAAGCCTTCCCCTTTCAGAATATCCCACAAAATGTTGCGGTGTACGTTGTCATAGGCTCCTGTAATGTCTAAAATGCCACATACAATGGTCTGTTTTCTACATTTTATATTTCAATATACTGAGTAAGAACAAACAAGTAATCATCCAAACTCCTACCTATTCTGAAGCCATTCTGAAGCTCTCCCAAAAGGCCATTATTCTCTGCCCATGCTTGAAGCTTTAATTTGATTGCCTGCGTTGCTAGCCTGTATATTACCAATGTAATGGTCAACGGTTTATACGAGTGAATTCTATGTTTCTCGCCCTTACCTTTAAAAATCAAATTCATTCTACATTGTCGCCATCTGTCTTGTACTCGTCTATCTTTTAAATCTTTTCCGCTGCTTTCACCAGAGTTTCCTTACATTTTGGTTCTAGTTCATTAATCAGCCTAACGGAAACCTCGTCTAGTCTTGTGGCTGTGCGCTTAGGAATTTTCTCTTCCGCTTTCTTCCAGTTGAAATTTGTCAGCACCAGCTCCTTTTCCACTTGGGTCGCTTTCATGCACTTTTTTTCTTCAAATACAACCTCGTCATCGCCTTGGAAAGATTCGGCTGTTACCTTTCGGATGTAATTTATTGCCGCTTCTCCTTCCAGTCTGTTTTCATCTTCGTATAGGATATGCTGTTGTGTTGTTGTTGACCTCCAACCTAAAAATTTTATGTGGTTCCAAAATATTCTAGGTGCGGTTTTCTTTTTTTCAGGTATTCCTTACCATCAACGTTCACCTCCACCTTTTATTTTGCTTGCACAAGTATTTTAACCATAGGCTTTTTCTCCCGGTATATTTCCAAGTTACTGGTTACTACATCCTACAGCAACTGCGCCTTCTTTGCCTGCCTGTGCTCTCGAGATGCTTTCTGTCGTTCGGCGATCGCTTCTCGTATCTCCCTGTTCCACCAGCTTTTCGGTTTCATTTTTTTTTCCTTTCCACCGATAATGTTTTTTCTCTTTCGGTATTTCTGTCGTTATTACGCTTAGAAGCGCACCATATACCTACTCTTTACTTGGCCTATTGCCATGTTCTTCTTCAACTCTAGTGACTATGACAAAAGAAAGCTCGCTTTTCTTTTGCTCGCCACATGACAGAACCCAGTGTCCGCCCTGAAAATATCCCTACCGCCAATCTTTTATCGCCTTTCCCCCTCTCCACAATTGCTTTTGATCACCGAGCCAGGTTTGAGTCGCCGATGATAATCACCCTTTCACTCTCTCCTACCTCTCCCTGCTTCTCTTTGTCCTGTTCCGCGTTGTTCGGACTCGACAAGGGGCATTTTCCCGTGGGCTCCTGCTTTTTTCCGCGTGGCGGCCTCAAGGCAGGTGCCGCTCTTTCCAGCTAACTCTTCATCACGCTGCACGCATTCCGCCTACTTTGCTGACACTCCCTCTCCTGTCGCATCGGGGGTCTGTGTTCCATTGTCACGCACATTCTCGTTCCCAATGGCGGCCCTGTTCAGCTTTTCCTCGGCTGCTTCAAGTCTCTTTTCAATTACCTTTCGTGCATCACGCTCCCTGTTTTGCTCAATTTTGAGCTCTTGCACCTGTTTGCCTAGCTCTTCCTGGAAAGCCTCCATTTTCTGCAGCCTAGTATGGACTTCAAATTGTGTCCTCGCTGTTTCGGCGCCCTCATCATTCTCATCCGTCTCCTCATCTGCCTTGTGGGACACCCCGCGCACTGCTTGCTTCCTCGTCTTTCTCGCCATGTATTGCATGGCTTTTTGCAAATACTATAATACTATAATAATGCTACCACTGATGCAAATACTACAATACTATATCAATGCCGAGCACGTGCCTTTTAGCAGAAACCGATACGCACAGGATCCAAATCCTCAAAATGCCGCAAAGCACCTCTCACCACTGTTTCAAAAGCAATCAATGCCACGGAGACCGATGGAATGACACGCTCTCGCACGCGCTCAACCACGCGGCCACGCTGTCCAAACTTTTCTACCAAAACACACGCAGTATATCCACTAATACCTATTAGTGTTGCCACTTCCAAGCTACCATTTAAAGAGTACAAACACTCAATGTCACACCCGGCTGCACGTGTACAAGCACGTGGCGCGAAAGGACGCTTTAACTATCCTGCAAAGGCAAATGTACACAAAACACACCCGCTCACCCGAAATGCGAGAGACAAAAAAAAGAAAGAAAGGAAAAAGAAAGAAAACCACCCCATTACTATGTAAAAGCAAAAAAATCAGCAAATCAAAAACAGAAGCAAGCTCAAAGCGTGCACAAAAACTTATAATTTCGTCGCCGCCAGAGAGCCCCGAAAAGCACATCCATTCGCTGCAATATCCAAAGCAAACACGTTTCAAATCCAAGCCAAACACAGTTTCGTCCTAGACACCAGCGCTCGTTTCTCCACTGGCGTAACGATTTCACCTCCTGCGTGTGTACGTTTCCCCCGCTTCCTTTTAAGGTCGCGCTCGGGCTTAGCTTGCGCTGCGCGCGAAACGTCTCTTGTTTGCAACGGCGCCTCTTTTGAATGACTGTAAATTATTATTGTGCTGTTTATTGTCGCGATAGCAATATAAACACGAAAGGGTTGATGCCACCAGTTAAATTCGGCCGATTCACAAGAAAATAGTGCGATAAAGGCACACGACAGACTTGGATTACTGCGGTGCGCCGAAAAAAGTAAGCAAACAACTGGCAAACGAAGCGATCTCGCTCAATGATCATTCATGAGTGTACGGCGGTTTTTAGATGTAATCCATATGAATTTCATGATTACTGGCTATATAATCCTTCTATACAAACAACAATTTTCAGTTGTTAGACCAGTGGTTGTCCTGTCTATTTTTTCATCTTTCGTTTGTGTGTGTGCTGCCCAAGAATGGAAACCACTTCTGTTGTATGTGCTAGCAGTGGCCGGAGTTCACGTGCGCCGAGAAATTGAATATGTGCACGATGCACTGAACATGACCGGAGTTGATTCGTGCATCACCACTGCACCGATCGATCGAGTTACTGGGCGATACACGCCCATGTCTTCGTCGCGCCGGCGTTGCTGAATCACAAGTGATTACTAATACTTTCAACTTCCGTCCCTTGACCACTGTTAAAAAATGGCCAAGCTATTTATGCTGATGCCTCTATCCTATAATGTAGGGGACGTATTAGGTAAAATTGTGTGTGCATGTCGTATTTGTGCTATGCGGCGAGATATTTTGTTTATTTCCGCAGAGTGTCGATGGAAGTTCGTTGCCGCCAACAGAGACAACACGAATTTGTAGCAAACATTTTGTGGGAAACTGCGAAAATGACTTCAGCTAATGCGCATCGTATGTGCAGACACTTTTTCCAGCGGCACATGCGATGTCGTTTCCGAATACTTGCTCTGCGCCACTTACATGCCTAAGCAGAACCATTCACCACATTGCAGTCATGAAAATAATCGTCAAGCGTCCCGACCTTCTTAAAGGCAGAATAGGAGCGTGTACATTGTCCTTCGAATAAAACGTCCACATAGAGGCACACGCCACATGCGGTACGAAACGTGCCGAAACACGCGCAGTGCAAGAGGCAATCAAGACGGTGTGAACGAAAGATGAGAGAGATGTACACCCGCTAGTTGAGTTTTACCCCACATGCGGCGCTCTCAGGCTGGCGCGACAGTGCCGCTCGGTGGTGCTGTTCTTGTCTATATGCTTTTCACGCTTTCGTCATAATCTCCCCCTCGGCTCTCCTGGCGTCTTTCATCACTCGCTACGCTCTGCGTTCATTCTTTCATTCTTCTCTGTGCTCGTTTGCTCGGTTACGCCGACGCTCACCGCAATAACGGGCGCCTAAGAGCTGCGCTCTAAAAATAGTGGCATAGTTTAGAGAGGTGTGTCATGCATCACATTTGTCCGCTTTGGATATAATATTAGGTGTAGTTGAAAAATGTATGATATCACTTTAGTTGCTGAAGTACGAAGTTATAAACATTACAGTTGACTTTTTTCGTATTGCGCAATTTTCGATTATTATAATAAAAATTTGGGAGGGGTTAGCAAGAAATGTATGTGCTACACTTAGTAGAGATTACATTTTTCTTTGAAATTGAACAATCCTAAATTAAATCGTTGCTTGCACTCGCCATGAAAAAAACTATAAAGCAATTGCTGTCATTTTTAATTCCTTGTGCGTTATTCGTTGCTGAGTCTGTTGATCAGTTCAGTGCTGCGGCGAAATGTTGCCGAGTTTCGGGCTGCTGCGTAGTTTCCGAGCTTAATGTTGCTGCTTATGAAGTGCCGACAATGCAAGATGACAAACCGGCCATATTGCGATCTTTCAGCTTAGTTTTATTTGCGGAGTTCTCATTAAAGTATTGTCTCACGTACATTGCATCGAATATTCATTCTCGATGTCACCACTGTTTAGCATAATGACACCACTTCGCAGAGCAATGACAGTACTTTTCCAAGTTACACCATATTGCTGACACTATACATTTCTTCGTCGGGTTCGTCGGTGAACTCCCCTTCATACTCTGGGGTGATGTCGTAGTCGTCGTCTGACAGGTACCTGAAGCACATTGCATCTTTTTCGTCATCGTAAACCACGGGTTCCGACGTCGGCGTGTGCGGGTTCAATTTAATCGACACTAGAATGGCCTTGTGATTAGAAGACAATCACAACGTTGGGATTGTCTCGCACTTCCTCGGCAGTGAACTGGTGCCTCCGGCCAGGCTTCGCTCTCTCGCCTGGTGATTTAGACGGGGGCCATTCGACACCGCATGATGAACACTGCTTAGCGCCTACGGTGGCGCCACTCTTATGCGCAATGTAGTGAATCGCCCGCAGGCAGAGCGAAACATGGCCGAAAAAGGTGCACAGCCTCGAAGATATTCACCACTGTTGCCTGCTGCAACGACGGTGCAATGCAACGGTGGCGCAGTGTTTGCTAAACACAATCACTTTACATTCAAGTAACTTATCGTATGTTTTCAAAACTTTCGCAACGGTTCTAATAAAAAGTTCGGCAGAGACACTTAATTAAGACTGCTTACTGCAGCTGCCATTAGCTTTGGTGCGCGCTTAAAGAGCATCCCATAGGTGCTACTACAATTATGAAAGGAGCACACATTTTTCTGTATGCGAGATTGTGTTCGTGTTTTGCTGCACTTCCAAGAGTGTCACAGAGTTGCATGCCCGCGCCCCTCTCAATACGGCTGCCATTGCCACAGCAGCAGCAACGCCGCTTGCACGGCGATGGGGAAGAGAGCTTCCCATTGTCCCGAGCTCGCCAGACCGGTTTGGTCACGGGTGTCGCTTGAGCGCGGCGGAGGGACGCGGCGGCTCGGCGAGTGGCAGAGCAGCTTGGAGGACGAAGGAGTGGGGTCGTGCACCGGGAGACAGCTGAAGATGTGGTCGGCAGGCTGAAACCTCCAGGCCGAAGTCTTCGCCGTTCGACCGACAGACGGTGCAAGTCCGTCAGGATCTTCGACAGCGAGGTACCAGCAGCCCGACGCTCTTCAGATCGGGATCTCGGCAAGCACGCCCCAGATAAGCCTCGTGTTCCAGGCCGCTCTCAGAACTTTCCGCCGGACTCGCGTTTCTAATCGCGTTTAATCTTTCGTTTATTTAGCCATCGAGTGTTGATTTTTGTACGTTCTGTTAGTGTAATGTTTGCCGTGGTTATTGTCGCGTATATTTTGTATTTGTGTCGCGTATTTTGTTTGTTATTTCGCGAGTGTTAATAGCTCCCACGTGGTGGGCTTAGTGTCGCGCGAGTGGCGTCAGGGCGTGTGTTGTATGACCCGCACGCCTTCCGCGAGCTAGGGACCACTACTTGTAGCTGTATGTTCTTTTTTCTTTCATGATGTCTCGCGCATGATTTTATTGTATTAAATTGAGTGTGTGTGTTGTACGACGTCACCTCCCGTCTCATGCCTCTGGTTCACGGTCGATCAGGCGTGGACCTTATCGCCGGTCAGCAGTCGAACCCTCAATAAACGCACGCGGGGTGGGTTTGTTGTCGCCCCATCCCCTCCGGTTCGGAGAGTGCGAATTACCGCACCATCAATCCTTGACAAAGAGTCCCTAAAAAGAAGCGTGGAATCTACTCAGCTTTAGGTTGACTTCAAAGGAACATCTTAGAGGAATTCCAGAGAACCTTGTCCTAGCTTGAATTTCAGTATATTAAAGTAGAGCACTTGAACAAGACCGCTTGTTTGGCCAGGCATGCATGGAATATTGTAGTTTTGTCAAGATCACGTTGTTGCCTTTAAGATGATTAGGCTCTCGTAGCTGCCGTTACCGTGCAGTAATGTAAGGGGAAGAGAGAGAGAGAGAGAGATTCTTGGTTTGGGAAGGAAAGAATTGGGGTAAAGTGCAGCGCAGTAACTCTCTCTGAGATGAGGACACCTCAACCGCGCTGCACAAGAGGGAGAGGGAATTGAAAGAAGGGTGAAAGGTACGCGGCGGCGGCGGCCAAAACGGCGTGCGCGGGCAAGTTGGTGGCCTTCGCTTATGTGGCGCGGCAACGCGCCTATAGACAAGAACGGCACCGAGAGCGGCGCTGCTGCGCCGGCGTTGAGAGCGCCGCATGCGGAGCAAAATTCTATTAGCCGGTGGTACCCCTCTCCCATCTCTCGTTCGCGCCGCCTTGATTGCCTCCTGCACTGCGCGTGTTTGCGCACGTTTCGCGCCGCGCGCGGTGTGTGCGCGCGGACATTTCTTTCGAAGGGCGGTGTACAGTCTCTCTCACATTTAGGGGAAAACTCGAAGCGCATTGCATCGCGATGCGGCGAGCGCTTGAGTCAAGCGGCGGCAGCAGCTCGCGCAGATGCTCGAGGGGCGGGATCTTGAACGGCGTCGTCTGCTACGGCGGCGCACGCTGGCCGCATTGTCGAGAAACGTTCTACTGTCAGGTGCAGGGCGCTGATCACATCGTTACTGCGTGAAAGGAGCCGATATTCTTTGCTAAGCGTTGCGCGACGCCCACTGATACGCCTCGAATGTAAGTTCATCGCTGCATGGCAGTCATAGACGACGTACTGATTCCACACATTCTTGACGGCCCGTTTCTGGAAGGCGACTATATATATTCTAACGCGATAGGACGCCGATCCACACTGCTCGTGCTGTGCAAGAACTGCTAGAAGAGCGCGCAGTCACTCTCTTGGAGCGGCCGCCTCAATCCCCGGGCGCCAACATCATTTAAAAATGTCTGGGGCTCGTTGAAAGTATCGCTGGCGCAACATCCCCTCTATCAGTCGCCCGAGGATAGGCTTCGATCCACCGTCGTCAGCGACTGAGACGTGCAGCGAATGAACACATCCCTGATCAAGTCATTCTACACTTCACTGCTTTCCAGGATGAGCGCTGTCATCGCTGCCGCTGGGGACATGACGAGATACTAACTGAAGTTCCGAGCGTGACGTGTCCAATTCCCCACCGGCGGGCAGGGTCTGTCTGGTGTAGCGAATGATTGTCGAGAAAAATCACTTCCAGCTCATTGTCTGAACCTAAAACGTTCATTTAATCGTGTCCGTTTGTTTCACCGTGTTCCACTCCTATTGTTGAGTGCTTTGTTTTCCTTTCGAGTCAAACAAAGACTGAGCACGTTGCGCGCACATCTTGGTGCGTTTTGTCGCTGCTCATTACGGTAGCACACACAGTGAAGAAATATACGTGCACACGCTCAGTACTCCGGACTTTCGAAAGAACAAATGAACCATGTTGTCAAAAGAAGTTTGTGGAACTCCATATCGCCAATGAAGGATCAGAGTGGGGCGACGCACAACGTTTAGTAAAGACTATCAGCTCAGTTCCTGCAGTACCGATGAAATCGGTGCACTGCCCCTGACAGTACCACGCTTCCTGAAAATGCGGCCAGCGCGCGCCGCCGTAGCAGACGACGCAGATCACGACACTGCCCCTCAGGCCTGTGCGCCTGCTCGAGCTGCTGCCGCCGCACGACTCATTGCTTGCCGCATCGCGACGCAATACGTTGCGAGTTTTCCCCCTAGTGTGAAACAAGCTACACACGCTATATTTGCCTTTAAGAAGATCGGTACGCTTCACGATTATTTTTATGGCTGCAATGCGGCGATAGGGCAGCGTCTGCTTAACCATGTAAGGGACGCTGAGCAGGTAATTGGAAACGACATCGTATGTGCCGCCGGAAAAATCGTCAGCACATACGATGCGGCACATACATACAGCACCAACGAGCTAAAGTCATTTTTGCAGTTTCTCACATTATGTTTGCTACAAATCCGTGTTGTCTCTGATGGCGACAACGGACTTCTATCGACACTGTGCGGAAATAAACAAGATATATCGCTGCATAGCACAAGTACGACATGCGCACACAACTTTAACTAGTACGTCCCCTACAATATGGAATAGAGGCAGCAATGTAGACAGCTTGGTCATTTTTTAACAGTACTCAAGAGACGGAAGTTGAAAGTATTATTAATCATTCCTGCTTCAGCAATGCCGGCGCGACCAAGACGCGGGTGTGTATCGTCCAGTAACCCGATCGATCGGTGCGGTGGTGAAGCGGGAATGAACTCCGGTCATGTTCAATGCATCATGCACATATTCAATTTCTCGGCACGCGTGAACTTCGGCCACTGCTAGCGCATACAACAGACGTGGTTTCCATTCTTAGACAGCGCACACACAAACGAAACACGAGAAAGAAGACAGGACAAGCACTCGTTGAACTTAAAGTTTTTGTATGAATAAAAGGATTATGTACCGAGTAATTATTAATTTCACGTGGGTTAGATATAGAAACCGTCATACACTCAGGAGTGATCAGTAAACGATCTCGCTTCGTTTGCCAGATGTTTACTTCGCTTGGCGCACCGCAGTAATCCATGTCTGTCGTCTGCTTCTTTCGTACCATTTTCTTGTGAATCGGTATAGTTTCACTGGTGGCATCAACCTTTTCATGTTTACATTGCTGTCGTGACAGTTAACAACACAATAATAATTTCCGGTCATCCGAAGAGGCGCCGTCGCAAACAAGAGACGTTTCGCGCGCAGCGCGAACTGAACGCGGGCGCGACCGCGAAGGGAAGCGGCGACGGAAACCTACACCTTCTCGCGTGCAGCGAGCGCGAGAAAGCCTTCTCTCGTGCAGCGCGCGCTCAGCCTGGCCTCCTCTGGCTCAGCGCGAGCGAAGGGAACCGGCGGAAGCAAACCCCCGGGGGATTGGAAACCGTGCCGCCAGGGGAGAAACGAGCGCTGGAGTCTCGGGCGAAACTTGGCGTGCGCTCGTCTATTGGCCTCGAGCTCCACCACTGGAAAAGCTGGCGCCACCGTCGGCGTGACGTGCTAGGAGGGATCACGTGGACACAGCGGCCGCGTCGGCTGCTTCGGGAGCGCCGAAGCGAGCTGAAAACGAGTTTAAATTCCCTCGTACGCTGCGGTCCTCATTTAGTGGCGAAATTTTCCCCCTCCGAGTGTCTCCTTTACAACGCTTGAAAGCCCTAAAATAGGTAGTGGCTGCCTTTGAAGGCGCGCAACATGGTAGGCTACTGCTCGGTGCCGCAGGGCCGGACGCACGTAACGGAGGCCGGTGTCAGCCTTATTCACACGTAGCCGCAGGACAAGAAGCTGTGTGAAGCTTGGCTCGCGAAACATAAAACCGGCAAACAGACATCGGCTACAACTCGGGTATGCAGCAAGCACAGACGCGAGGAAGATTTCTGCTACGGCGCCCGGTCTGCGATGTTCTGAAAACGCGCACTGAGACGCTCGCCCGAGTCCGCTGTACGACTAATGTCACGACGGTTTGGTCTATAAACTTTTCGATGCTATAGATACGATCAAGTTCAGTGGAGTGGAAAGGCAGCGGTACGAAGCACATTTAAAAAAAAGCATGGCATATGGTCATGTTTGTGTTGTGAATTAATGCACTGCATTACAAAAAAGGAGCAGCGGGAAATTGCACGCTGAGAACACCGATAAACATACAGTGCGACGCAACTCGAGAAATAATATTGAAAGGTCAACGAATTTAGAAGAAAAAAAATATTGAATCGTCGCGACGGCACATCACAGTCCCTGTAGGCGTCGAAGTCTCTACAATGAAATTATTTTTGAACAGCTCTGATAGCGCCCACGCAGCAATGGTTGCTTGTATACTGTCAAATGCTCATATTCTGCGGCCTAAAGCTCATTGCACGGTGCGAAAACGCGCACGTGGAGAAAACGAAACAGTGCGCGGACAAGCATGCAGACGCGCAGTCGGTCGCTGCGAATCTGCGCGATCGCTGCATTGAGGCTTCGTTCTATTACGCTCCATTTAGTTATACAAACACTATAGGAACATATTTCACATAGTTTGCTCTCAGCGTTTACCTATCTTTCACGCAAGAAGCCGGTTCGATCGGGAGACTCCATCGCGGCGACCGCGCGCAGTGGCGTTCACTGTACGTATTCGGTAAAGAGATCGCGTTTGTAAAGGATTCTGTGCTTTCAGTTTGCCCAAGATTATTATTTGGGCAGTAAGAACTTCTCTCGTTTCAAAAGTACTTACAGAAATGTCCGGGAGAGCTCGCGCGTGGTGTTTTCAGTGAGCGCCGACAGCAAAACCTATGAAGAGCGCGCCACGTGATCCCTCATACTACGCCAGCGAGGCGCTTCCGATAGATGGCGACTCCGTAACTCCTCGCCGCCAATAGTCGTGATAAAGCAGTGCTTCTTGCGCGGCGAGAGCCGCGTCACACATTTGACGAACGTTGCCCTCGATAGCTGGGTACTGGACGAGCAGGGCACGGAGTGCAGCAGCGAGAGCGGCTATTAGCGCGTCTCTGGGGTTGCTGTTCGCAGCGGTTGGAGGGCCGCGTGACCACTCAGCTGCGGCTGTCTGGGTGCTGCAGCCGCGCAGGGCGTCACTGTAAGATCGGCCCTGCGGGGAGCGAGCAGACGTGGACGGAGCGGCTGTACGCGGCTCAGTCGATGCGGCGCCGGCTAGCTCAAGCACTTTTTTGCGCGAAAGGGGCCGCTGAGACGATGACAACACGGTCGCCTTTCTCTCGCGCTGCCACTCGGGACAGCTAGGTTCGGTCGACGGGTGACTGCCGCCGCAATTATAGCAGCGGGGCTTCTCTGTGAGGCAGCCTCCTGTGGCATGCGAATCACCACAGCGGATGCAGCGGGCGTCGCGGAAGCAGGTGGCGCCGGCGTGGCCGAAGACGCCGCAGCGGTCGCATTGAAGTAGTCGGGGCAGACGAGCACGTACGGCGCGCAGCTATTCGAAAAGCCGCACGTTTGGCGGCACGACGCTCCCAACGAAGGTGACGGTGACGCTCGCGCCACTCCGTGAACATGACAGTACCGCGACGGGGGCCTCAAGGTTTTCTCGAACCGTGCGGGCGTCGAAAGAAGTGTCGACCCCATGGATGACACCCACACAGGAGTTGCTATGTAGCGCCTTGGGGTGCACCATCGCGCCACCGATGTCGCACACTTCGAGGTGGAGTGCCAAGTCGGCACCGCGCGTCACGTCAGCAGCCACCACATTCCGGCGGAAGTTCACGCGAACGCGTCGCTCGCCTGGCACAGATCAGAGCTAGGCAGCGATACCGTCCCGTGAGAGTGCGAGGAAAGTCGCTTTGCGCCCGATGGAACGGTAGAGGACCGTGACGGCGGTATCGCGAGCGACGCCGTCGTCAACGGGTGGGGTGTGCGGCTCGAAGTCGACGAACCGTCGGTAACGGCGTCTCCTTCTTGCGGCTTGTTTTGGCTGGACCGCTGCTGGCTGGCAGGCTTGGGCGTCCTCGGCGGCCGCGAGCAGAAGCGGAGAGTTACTCTGCATAAGCTCCCCTGCTCCCTCAGCAGCTGGGGCAGGGGTGGGCGCTCTCGGCCGGCTCTCGTTGTACGAGGGACCGTCAGCTGGGTCGTCTTCATCGACGGGGGCAGCCACCGCCGCCGAGCGCGAGCCCTTCTCCGCCGCAGGGGGAGTGGTCTCGGTGTTGGTAAGCGGGGGCGACGAGCAGGCCGCCGGCGACGACAGTGATGGGAAAACCGGCCTGACAGGACTTGCCTCGGGCGAGGTGGTCGCGTCCGTGCGGGAGGACGTAGTTTCGGCACCAATCATGCTTGCGGTTGGCAAGAAGGTGCCGGCACTCTCGTCGGTGTCGCCGGTCGACAGCCAGCTGGCACCGTCGTCGGTGGAGACAGCCGAAGTGGGGGCCTCTGAGGTGGTTTCCGTTGAAGCGGACGGTGCGGCGTGGTGGCCGCTGGGAGCCTTCTTCGGCGCATCAAAGGGAAATGCACGGAAGGGAGTATCCAGGGCACATGGGGCGCGCGTGGATGGCGTCGCACTCACTTGCGTAGGCGGGCATGACGGCGTGGAGCTCGTCGAGTCAGCCGACAGTGCCCGTAGCGAACGTGCTTGCAGCCCGCGCTTCCACCGCAAGGCAGGAGGCGATCTGCCGGTGCGTGGTTGCCGTCCACGTGGGTGGTGCTGCAGGGCTCGTCGGGACTCCAAGTCGTCGTTGGACACAGGAACTGACTTCTTCGGCATCTTCCTATGCTGCTTCTTCGGAGGGTCACCCATGAGATGGGGTCTCCATGCGGTAGCGTGGCTCAGGAGATCGTGCCATGCCGTGCGAGCCCCGAAAAGGGCTGCGCTCATGAGCGCGGTCGAAGGCGGAGACGTGCGCGCGCGAGAAGTGGCGGGCGAGCCGTAGTCGTCGGAGCGAGGGGCGATGCGACCGCTCGCTTCGAGTGTCCGGGAACGGGCTAAGGGGAAGAGAACACAGAATGAAAGTGGGAAGAAATTAGAGTAAAGGTCTCGTTTAATTTTGCCCATTACTGTCGCGCGCTAAAAGGCCTGCTTATGTAAACACACTTCAATCACGATAAAATGTATTCCAAACGCGCAGAACACCACTACCTTCACACGAATACATTGAACGAATCCAAAAACCAAGGGAAGAAATATATTGGCGCTCGCCGCAAGGTGTGCCACCCTATCGCAGCACGATCGTGCCGTGGATAGCAGCTCGGAGGCTATCTCGCAGCGGTTGCGGGTGACATCTATGGTTAACCTTACCCCAACAGACGAGCCCCTAGCAAAGTCCTGAATCCGCTTTCATACGGCTAGTGAACCCACGGTACCAGCGAAGTGAGTCCCCGTGAATGTCACTGGTCACGTATGCAGAAGTGACCGTACCGTGCGCTTGATAGCAAATAAACGCAACAGAGGTCGCAATACGGCTCCCTGCAGAGCCTGGAGCTGTTCTGCCGGAACCCAGGTAGCACAAAAGAGATACGTAACGTTTTCGTAGCGTTTAACCAAGACGATAAAAACGGGTTAAAGAAGACACGAATGAGAGAACTTCGGCGGGAAAACGTCGTATATCTCTGCTAATGTCCGGCTTAATTTCTTTCTTGAGACGATCTAGAACAGGTCTGCATGATGTATTCGAAAAGCTGGTCTAGAAATAGGATTGGGAAAGACACAAGTAATCCCTTTGGCAAAACTATTGGTAACCAATTTCTAAAAGTTTTTAGGACGTTATCAAAAAGCTGGTCTAGAAGCGCTCTTGAAAGGTTTACGATCATCTGAAGCTAATTTTCGCGGGTGACGGGCGCGATGAGACATCGTTGTTCAAAACACGCGTTTATATTCGCCTCACGCGACTGGCCTATGCCGCGCAGACGTCGTCAGCCGCACCCTTTAGCACGGCCTAAGCCAATTGCGTGAGGTGAAACTGATCGGGCGTTTCGAACAACGATCTCCAATCGCGCCCCAGATGAGTAGAAGCGTCGGTGTTGACTGTAAGAGCCATGGCGGAGTGCCAAGCACTGTTCCCCGCATGGCCGGCGCATCCTCTACCAAGTCGCACGAAAATGAGCCTGTTAGGAATAATAAATCCTTAATACCGCCTTTAGTAAGCTACGATGCTTACAACCACAATGGGAATGACATCCTGCAAAGAACAAATGGCCACGTCTTGGCAGGTGGCCAGACCAAGCCCTTCATGCCAAGAGTGCATGAAATGAGAACATTGTGACAAAGCAAAAACACTTTATTAAAATGTAATGCTTATGCGAGGTTCGAACAAACTGTGTGAGAAATGCAAATAGAAGTAAAGGTACATCAACAATGACAAAAGTCGCAGAAAGGATTCGTAATTAACTCGAAAGTGAATATTCACTAGCAGATAAACAAAATTCCAAGTACACATACAAAAATGAACAGAAAAACCTGGAGTGTACTAAAGTGGCTAATTTATCACAGTAAAGTGCACGTGCTATTAGATGGACTAGAGTTATGCAGAAGTGACATCGGAGCGAATGGAAGAAGTAGACTGAAAAATGCAAGAGTATGAATTGGATGGTAACTGCCTCCAAGCAATGTTACCAATCAGCTAGAAGCTGGAAAAGAACACAAAAAGAAATACCACCGCATACCATCATAAAACGTTCCTGTGACAGAAATAAAAAAAAATGGGAACAATGCAAAATTGGAAATATTGCCTTTAGGATATATCAAAGAAGGTAATGGCGAGAAAAAATAACCATACAAAAAAGCAATAAGTGAAATTAGTACAGAATACTTAAACGGGGGATTCAGTGTAACAAGTGAACACTACTGTAGTACAGTGAACGATGAGACAGTAATGCTGCATCTTGCCACTCCAGAACGTGAGAAATGAATATGCAAGCCTCACATTAGAAACTTACACAAACATGGAAATAAACTGGAATGCACTGGAAGCTGCATTTGTGTAACAAAGGAAGCAATGGTCATAATAAATAGTAAGTGTTTTATCTAAAAAGCCCTTTACAAGAGGCAAAGTTGTACCTCTCTGGCAAAAACAAAGTTGCAACGAATAATTTGCAAACCAGCAAATACATTAATTAGCACACTGACATGTCACACTTTGCGCACATCTCCAGTCTCCTAAAGTAAAAAAAAAAGCACTCTGAATGAGAAAAACGTTTAACACATGTAGCCCAGAGCAAATTCTTTGCCAGTTCACTCACACTTTCACATCCAAAAACATTTGCCACAAAGTCCAGGCACAGTTCCACTGATGTTTACCAAGTCACCCCCACTTTCACATCCAAAAATATTTGGCACACAGTCCAGGCAGAGCTTCATAGATAAACAGCTTGAGAGCACCCTACTGATTATTGTGAAGTCCCGCTGCTGGAAATAGAACTGTCGCACATGCTGGTAGTGGTTTCAATGCAGACACACTTGCTTCCCTGGACAGGTATGCTCAGATATCTGCACTGGTGCTCCATTTTGTCGAAGTAGACACATTGATGCACTACGCTGGTAACTGAAATGTTTTGAATGCACAAGTATTGGCTTCACCAGAAAGACTTGCCCACATACCACCACTGGCATATATACGCACTTGCTCTTCACTCAGTAGCATTGAACTTAAAGTGTTCCCTATGTGGGAGCCATGTGTAAAACCGGTGTCATACGACCGCTCTCGATCGCGATCAGGCATGATCCGGATCGAAATTATCGATGCGACTGGCTCACTCTCTTAGCTTGCGCAGAGGAGACAATCACGAATGAGAAATTCGATTTGTAACGGACTGGATAGCGGCTAAAAGAGCCCCGTGTGAAACCGGTATCAAATAATGCACATACGTACGCTAAGAAAATGTGATGCACAAGGACAAAGAACTGCGACATGCCCTGTTGTGTGAAGTGCGCGAACAGAACACTTGTATATATATATATATATATATATATATATATATATATATATATATATATATATATATATATATATATATATATATATATATATATATATATATATATATATATATATATATATATATACATATATATATATATATATATATATATATATATATGTACTGTGAGAGCGCTTCGCGAACTCCATGCGCACATATGGCACCCGCCCGAACTCGGCAGGCCGTACAGCGCGAAGGGCGCACAGCGTACATTCCGCCACATGTCCCAAACTGCAAACAATCGCACTACCTAAAGCATACAAGTTATTTCCTACCAAGGGCATACTCGACTCACGTATGCAGTATCCACAAGCGAGGTATGCAGCGTACATGCTGTATGCATTCGCCAAATAGTAAAATTGATAACAAGCACAAAGCTACAAGGGACTCAATACATTACTACCATTTGAGGAGTCAAATAAAATCGAATTTGGCCGTTTCATATAATGGACACAATATATGGACACATGTGGTACCCGGTAATACCATGAAATACCCATCACGTGGGTAAAGGGGCCGAAAACACAATCGAGAACCTGAAGCGCAAACGATAAAAGCACGGTATGGTGCGCGCAAAATTCTGTCAGTGCGCTGTAGCACGAGGGAAGAAAACAGAGCGAGCACTTGACCTCACCTTTTGGGATACCGCACTAGTACTGAATCATTAAAAAAAAAGCCTGTTTGAACCAGTTCCCTTGACTGCAACACTCTTGCTAAACGGGAGACTAAAATTCCACGATGACGGCTCTATTGCGGAGATCGGCAAGGTGCGCACAGACAGAAAGTTTATTTCTTTTGAACGAAAAGAGGGCGCGAAGACAAAAGGCAAGAGCCTGAGAAGGTCGCGGTCACCCGTAAAACAGCTGGCATTGTGCACGAGCACTTCACAACAAATTCATAATGAATTTCTCAAGCATTGTAAAAGCATGAAGCAGTAAATTAACATGCACAAAATTTGTACAAGAAAAGAATGAACTGAATACACAACTTATCATGTGAGCGGTACAAAGATATATATATATTTTTACAAACATAAAATATCAGTCCTAAAACACACAAACAATATCACGCAGCTTACAACATGTGCGTTATAGAAAAGACATTTGAAAGGTAGTAAAATAAACACAAATAAATACAAAGTATAAATAAATATCTCATTCCGTTTGTTCGAATAGGTATTTTTATTGTAGATTTAAGACGTTTTTGTGGAAGGTAATATTCAGTTTCAAAGGGGAAGTGATTTTTTACCGTGGGAATTTGGTAGCTTAGTGTTTGCTTGTCATAATTGGTGCGTGTGATTGGAAGAAGCTTACGTTTCGTCGGAAAAGCATAATGGCTGCTGGAACTATCTGGACAAGAAAAGAACAATCTATGGTGAAGGATGTACTTAAGTAGACAGAAGTTGTATAGTTCTTTTACTTTAAGGATGCCATATTTCTGAAATAGTGGTGACGTAGGTAAATCTGAAGGTCTGTCATGCAACCCCTCAATAGCACCCATAGCGCGTTTCTGAAGTGCAATTAGTTTAAGGTAATTGCTGGACGTCGTAGTTCCCCAAACAAGGATACAGTAACATAACCTTGAGTACAGAAGTGCGTAATACATGGATATATTTAACCAGGGTGGCAACAAATGAGATATCTTATACAAAGAGCCGACTGTATTACTTAGATCAGACATTAACTTGGTGGTATGAAAATTCCAAGAAAGATTCTCATTAAACCTAAAGCGAAGAAATTTCTGGTTGGTGCACACATATAATACACATATACGCATCAAGAATTATGCCTTAAGGACAAGTCTCTATCGCAATTTTTTAAAAAAAGAAACACGCTTTAATTCAGTATGTTCGTAGAAAATGTTGAGCGTGATACTTTGTACTGCCTTAATTGCATTAAAAATTTTGTAGTTCGTCTTTGATAAACTAAGGCTTAGCCTATTCGTCAATAACCAGTCATGTAGCTTTCTTAAATATGCATTTGTCGTAGCTTCCATTTGGGACAAGGAGTGGAATGAAAAAAAATATATTCGTATCGTCAGCGTGCATGACCAGATTAGGCGATTCGGACATGCTAGCGGTATCGTTTATGTATGCTAAAAACAATAACGGTCCTAATATAGATCCTTGAGGTACACCAGGCATAAGTGCCAATTTCTCTGAGGGCATGGCATTAACTTTAACATACTGTAATCTGTTATTTAAATAGTTGGAATTTATGAATAGTAGGAATAGTTGCAATAGTTGGAAATAGTAGGAGATTGCAATTAAAACATATTGGAATAGTTTTACGTTATATACGGCCCATGTACGAATCAGGGAGGAATTAATATGCCGAACAACACTAATTTTTTTTTTTCGGAATAGCCGGAGACGGCCCCGATCCGAAAGGAGTAGAACATGACCGCCCGGCGATCGCTGTGGTACTGACTACTACAAGCTGCCGCGCAGAATTGGTGCATTTGTCTATAAGAAAAATTTTCGCGTGGCGGCATAACGTTGGCGATCCTTTTCAATACGCACGTGACATCGCTCTGCCTTCTATTAATCGCCGAGGATCCATTTTCGCTACATTTTTACCCTTCCGTTGCACGCCGCCGTGATTTTCAGCCAGCCACTGAAGGCTAAGCAATGGAAAGCGATCCAATTGCCGACGCCGGCATTACCTTCCGGATCCGGTTATCTATATTGACTGCGCTAGAACGGCCCCACCGTAGCCCTCTGTACTTCTGCGTGTTCCTTAGCTCTCGTGAGCCATAGGCTGAGAAAAATCTGTCAGAGTAAGCAATGCTATTTCCTTTTAAAGCAAACGAAAGTGCCCTCCTGTTCGTGACTCCAACTAAACGCTCGTCCCCTAGTGGCCGCGCCGAGAACCTGCCGATCTAGGTTGAGCCGCAGGTTCTCACATTACGACAAGCGTTGCACCACTGCCTCGTAGTTCTCCAATCGTCGTGATGCCGCCGCGCACAAGCCCGAAGGGGAGAAAAAAAGAAATGGATGTTGGAAGAATTTTGCACTGTATCATAAAGGGTGAGTCATCGCGATTAAAAAAGAGCGATTCATCATTTCGTCCTTTACCGAAAGTAGCGGACGACTCGCAACGGAGAGTGAGATTGATAAGGAACTTGCGCATTGGCAACAAGGTGACTGGCACTGTGTTGCTTTGCTCAAAACACTTCAATCGGCACTACTTCTTTATTCCCGGCATGTAGAACATTGTTTTCTTTCTATATATTTTACACATGTTGCTGGTGTTTCAAATCACGAAGTGTAATTTATTTAGGTAGGCACTTTATGAAATTTCTTATGTATACTTAAGGTTAATTTGATTTGGTTAAAATAGTTTTGTGCCCCTGCATTTGTCTTACTAATGCCTTAGGCAGCAGGAATATTCTCGCTAAATGTACTTTTGTCAGCAAGCAACGGTAGCAGGAACGATAACTATAGCGCGGAACGTCTGAGGTTGATCATAGCACATGTTATGCCATGAGGACGCATATCATTTTTATAGCATTCTGTAGGTTACCGGTGTGAGCAGACGATGCTGTTTTCCCATGGAGTGTGGTGAGCTCTCAGTTTATTCGTTCGCAAGATATTTAGACGCAACTACAAGCAGCACTCGTTCCCAATTTTGAGCATTCGGCCTGTCCACAGCGCTGCTGCTACATTTTCCGACAATGCGCGCACAGCTAAATTCCACTACAACTGGCTCGACTCGTGTGCATTTACACTAGTATTAGTGACACTGCTGAATAAAAAAAACCAACGCTAAATTTTGGAAACCTTTTGGAAGAAACGCCACTTGGTCTGAGTGGTTAATTATTTCTCACATTTCAATAGGGTCTTAAAATTCATACGGGCAGCGAATGGCTGCTGTTTACCCAAGCCTGGACCCTTCCTCGAACACTGCGTACTGCGAGCATGAACAAGCGCGAGTCATCACACGGAGACTACCTTAACTGTAACTGTGTAACTGTTAGTTAACTGTAAAGAAAAAGGATCATCTCGACCCCCAAACGGAACACTCACTTTTTTTTTGTCCAAATACGCACTCCCCAGGTAACAAACAGTTCAGCCTCGTTCTATCAGTGCAAAATATTTGTAGTTACCTTCAGACGTTACTGACTATATACTGTATGATGCTATGTAACATACGACTGCACGAGTCACAGGGCGGAGTTGCCCATGTATCTAAAAAACAGAAAAGTATCGTACCTGCAGCACTGCAGCAGCGCCGCTGACAAGTGCTTGCACCTTTCGGAGACCCTATACGCACAAACACATCCATTTCTTAACCTCCGGCTCGTTTCAAATGCTTTTTGTCATTAAGAAGGACTGACGCGATTCGCTAGGGAGGACGGACTTTAGCAGGCACTGCACAACGATACCCGCGGTTTCGTCGCTGAAATCCTTGAGAGCGATAAAAATAAAGTAATCATCTGCAAGGACTTTTTCGTCTTCGAGGAAACACTTCGATTCTACCCCACAGAAGGAAACTTGAGCACAGCAACCAGAGAAAGAGCCGCAGAGAAACTAGATGTTGTAGCCACGTTTGTTTGTTTGAGCCGTGTTGCTAGCGCAAGTAACGGAATCGGGAGTTGCCAATCAACGAGGACAGCGTTTGATGGGGCTGCTCAAATGATGTTGCAGTCTATACATCTCATTGCGATCGTTCACTGTGAGTCGGCAGCCGAAAAATACCAAGCGCTGCCCACCAGTATAGCCCGGCTACTGTTGCCGCTTGCAGGAATTATTTCCAATGGAAGTGACTAATCTTAAAATGGTGTCACTGCTCAAAAGAATGAATGTCAGGCGAGATGCTCGCGACACGATGCTTGCGTCGGCGATTACGTAAATTGGACTTCAGGAGATTATATTAAAAACACGTAATGGTTTTTATGTTGAAGGGCCCCTGAGCACATCTAGGTTAAACTCAGCGAAACTTCAGGTGGGTTTCCCTTCTCCAGTAGAAGCCCTGGAAAATTATCTTCTGAACCAGACGGTAGCTACCTCCAGGACTTACCCGTCAGAGCTTCAAGGTGCCCTGCAGTCTGCAGACAAGGACTCACAACTATGGGCCGTCCAGCAGGCCCGGGGTGCGCTCGAAAAGCACAAGCCTCATGACCCAATACAAACGGGCCCAACTGGGCTAGTGCAGAGTAGGGTATAACCCCGGGTCGACGCTTGGCCAGCGTCACGAAGCCGTCGTTTGCCGGCACATTATTAATGTTATCCGTATCCTATCCTATCTTCCGAAAATTAACTTAGCCTTAAAATTAACACCATAGGTCATGCTGACGCTTCTTCTTCGCCACGGCTTCCCCCTTCCCTATAAACAAATTGATGGCGTAATTCAACCTAATTAACACCAAACGTTGTGAGTTCGAATCCTACGAAAGGTCGTGGGTCTTAATTACCTTCGCCTTAATTACCACCACACGTAGTGGATTGGACTCCCATCAAACATCAAGGGTTTGACTCCCGTCCTTCACGATACCAATTGGAATCCAACTTAGAGATATGGCTGGTCCGCCTATATCTCCATGTTGGGTCATGCGTTCAAGTGCCTTAATCAACTTTGCCTTAATACCAATGTCACCGGTTCGACTCCCACCAGAGGTCGTGGTTCGACTCTTGTTCGTCACGATGCCAATTGGAATCCAACCTAGAGATATGGCTGGTTCGCCTATATCTTTATCTTGGGTCGCGGGTACAAGTGCCTTAATCAACTTTGCCTTAACACCAATGTCGCTCTTCGACTCCCACCAAATGTCGTGGTTCGACTCCCGCCCTCCAGCATATCAAATGGAATCCAATTTGATGATATGGCCGGTTCGCCCATATTTTTTAGTGGGTTCGACTCCCACCAGGCGTCGTGCGATCGAGTGACTTAATTAACTCTATTTTACGGAGGTTTTATTTTACCTTAATTTGCCGTAATATTACAACAGGTCGTGCCGGAACTTTCTAGCCTCGGCTTCATGCTTTCTTACAAAGGAATTGATGGCCTAATTCGCTTTAATTAACACCAACGGTCTTGGATTTGACTCCTACCAAAGGCCGTTGGTTCGAATGCCCTAAAAAGTGCTCTCTTACAGGGTATTTATTTGACCTTAATGAACTTTGCGTTAATTATTACAGCAGGTCATGCTGAAGCTTCTTCTCCACCTTGTCTTCACGCTTTCTTATAAATAAAGTTGATAGCCTGATTCGCCATAATTAACACTAAAGGGGGAAGATTCGATGGTTGCCAAAGGTCGTGGATCTCAATTAAATTCGTCTTAATTACCACCTCAGGTAGTGGGCTCGACTGCCAATTAAATTTGGTGCCCTAACGTCGGACTTCCTAACGCCGGACATGAGATTTTTTGTCGCATGAGCCATTTAAAGCTTTCGCCTTATTAATTATCCAAATAACGTTACAGTGGCTAATACGTTTTAAATTGTGTCTGTAATTCTCTGCGATCGTTCACTGTGGGTCAGCAGCCAAAAAATACCAAGCGCTGCCCACCAGTATAGCCCGGCTATTGTTGCCGCTTCCAGCAATTATTTTGAATGGAAGTGAGCAGTCTTCAAACGGTGTCACTGCTCAGTAAAATGAAAGAAAGTCAGGCGAGATTACAGCTCACGGATCGCACGTGCAAGGCAGAGATTGTGGCACTCTTCTAAGAACATGGGAAGATGGACACGTTCTATAATGTTGGTAAAATCATAGCCCGTTTTCGTCCTTTAAAAGTGCCTCTTCGTTGTCATTTTAGGCGTTATATGCGTGTAAACCACCTTTAAGGCATAACCCGAACCTACTATTGCCGCTAAAAGCTACTTTCCTTGCAAAAACTTCGGAGAATCGCCATGTTGACATTGGAAGTCGAAGAGAACAGTATCACGAATCCCGTAAATGCCTGCTTCAAAACGCACTTGCAGGATTTGTGATTACCTGTTAGACGAGTACTGCTCAACCTGCGCGCGTAACGTGGCCGCACGTCTTTCTTACGCTAGCGAGGAAGCAGAATGGCTGATGCCACCTCGCTCGAAGCTCTAGCTGCTGCAGCACCCAACACACTACGCCCACGTCTCTCATTCTTTATTTCTGACTGTGCATTCAAATATATTTGCACCGACCCTCCATGAGATCAGGCTTCCTCGTAAAAGCGGTAATAAGCACTATACGAAGCGCGCAGTTGGGTGGAGGCCGTGAATTTGTTTTCATGTATGGTCATGTGACTCATCCACCATTACAAGCAGACGAACCGGAATCCAGAGCATCTCTTCTGAAGCAGTCCTGCCCGAAGAGGCCGCGTGCTGAGCGCGTCCAGCGTCTGCGTTTGCCAAATGCAAATATCTGACAAAGCCGCATCGGTGGCCACGGCCTGAACATTTCTTTCTTTTTATTCCGGACGGCTGGCGAACGCTGTTGGACGAAGTTCGTCGCTTGGATGCTAATTTTCCGCTACCTCTGCTCCAGGCAAAAGCAAACCACCCGCTTAATGAAACAGCGCGTTGCATTTAAAGGGTTTGTTGATTTGATTGATTTAAGCCGCCGCAGTTGCTTAGCGCCTATGGCGTTCGGCGGCTAAGCACGAGGGCGCGGGATCAAATCCCGGCAACAGATGTCGTATATAGATGGGGGCGAAATGCGAAAACACCCGTGTACTTAGATTTACGCGCACGTTGAAGAACCCCGTGGGGGGTCCAAATTTCCGGAGTCCACCACTACGGTGTGCCTCACAATCAGATCGTAGCTTCGCCACTTCAAATCGCGTAATTCTTTTTGCTTGCTCTATTTTCTGTGATTTAGCCATTCAGTAGACGTCACTGTGTGTGTGCCCATCCTTTGTCGATCCTTCAAAAGAATTATGTGCGTCTGAGACACAAGAGGTAGAGAATGCTAAAAATTCCGAGGACGCCTACGCACCTATGAGTTGTCAATGGAAAAGCGTTATTATCCAAGTGAACGCTGCTGAGCGGTCCCCTGAATTATGATGGCGGGTTTCTATTTCGCCTTACCCAGGCGCAGGTAGATCGCCGGGGAGAGCTCGCGCGGCCGAGTAACGCGCGGATAACACAGGCTTCCGAAAGCGAGGGTATGGCATCGCGACGATACTCTCTCCCCTCACGCCAAACCTGGCGCGCTCGTGGCATGGCATCACCGCCAAAGCGAATTTAGGTGCCATTTCACAGCTACAGACGACATACGCCGGGTTTTTTGCTCAATGAGTCATTTCTCGCTTTCTCATCAATATATATCTATCTGGGTCCTACCCTTCTGCGCGTACACCTGTCATCGCCATTCTTCCGTGGACAAGCGTCGCACATGGGGCCCGCTTTACGAGCTATCCACACGTCCCTCTTTATGACAGGTGAGCACATTAGATGTCCATTAATTCTTACACCAACTGAATAAAATAAAAAAAGTAAAAGTGTTCAATGGTCGGTTTCGAGCCCTGAGTCCTCGCACAGAAGCTCGACACTGACAAATAAACCAAGTACGCTTGTTTTATTTAATTTTTTTCGGTATTACACTGAAGCAGAACTTTCAAAAAAACAAAGCACTACCATTAATTACCAAGACGGATACAGGCAAAAGCCGTGCGAGTACGTGCAACCGTTCAAAATGATATCCAGTCAGGTGGTGTTTCTTGGGCAGCGTACACACTACGAGCACACGCAGCATACTCCCGAAAAAAAAAACCCAGTCAGTGCTTCACGGTGGTTAAGCGTACCTGTGGCGCCTTTTAGAGATCCCTATGACCCACAATAAGAAATGTTCATGTTACTTGCCCTACATAGCCACTAAATCACGTATGAATTCCCGAAGTGGCGCAATAAACTGGTGTACACCAGCGCCTGAGGCGCTTGGCGCACGAGGACCGTCGCATAGCAACATTTTGCTTACAAAAAGTGAGCGCACCCATCTCCTTTCTGAAGATGACGAATGAAGTTTCTAGTTCCGCACCCCAAATTCACTGCGCGTCGCTCATCGTGCTCTGGCATGGTGGCACGCTTGTACTTAAAGGGAAGCTGAAACACTTTTCGAAGAAAATGGGTTCTCTGCGGCATTCTACAGTTTTGAGTCCCCTGAACACGAATATGGGGTTCAAAAAGGGCGGAAACAAGCGCAAGCGGCTGTTTTTTTTCAAGAAAACGCGCAGCAGTGCCTCCGGGCATCGCGTGAACGCCGCTGTTGCCCGTGATTGGTCGGGGACGCTGTGACGTCATTCATGGCAGTCGCCGGTCGGCGCCGCCGTTTCAGAGCGTAGCACGCTGTTCTGTTCTGGCTTCATAGCTGAGTTGTAAGCATTATGGAACGTTCTCGCTGTCTCGGACTGCTTGTATTTTCGCCGTACATGTTCGAACCGACAGCCGATACGGAAAACGATAGCGGCAACGGCGGCAACGACGATGTTGAGTGTGTCAACAGCGAGAGCGATGTGTGCACCTTCTCGCGCGTTGGAAATCTTAGCTGGTACGTATGTTTTTTTTTTTCATGTAGCTGCACTTTCCCATGACGGGAGAAAAATGCGCTAAAGTGTCACTGGGAACTTGCGGCTGGAAGAATGCCGAAGCACTAATTTCTTATTAGATTGTAAACACGGGTGCAATTCCGCGATGTCAAGCACCTTGCCGCTGCTTGTCTAAAGTACCGTGGTTTTTTAATGTTGATACACGATTGCGAACATAAGTACCACGTTTCAAAGCACGCACATGCAGTGCTGCGAGGTACAATAATGGAAGTTGCTTATCATACTCATCCAGAGATGGCCAGAGGTATTATATGTGCAATATTCATACTATGGTTCGACGACTTTGCGATTGTGGCTCGATCAAGAGTCGGTATTGTTCTCCATGCTAGTGTTGACATAGAGGTATTAGGCAGTTTCAGCACCGCCTTGTGGTAAACACGATAATTGCAACCGTACGTCGAACATCACTAGGCAAGCCTATACTCCATTTCATACCTCAGGTGCAACGCTGTGGAAGCTACGCACGAAGTCCGGTCACCCAAATTTATTACTGCGCGCGTTTCCGTCTATGCTTCGCAGCGTGCCAGCGGCGTTTGCTCGCGCGAGCATGCACGTGAAGCTGCCGCGACGGGCTGCAATAAAAAAATGCCGTAACGAAAATTGATTTAAAAGAACGTGTTAGCAGCCGTATAAGTACACGGATTGTTTCTATGGGTAAATTCTTTTTTTTTTCATTCAGAACTGAGCTTGTATATGGAACATTTTCTCAAAATCGGGTCAAGAAACACTGAACTTTTTCTAAGTGCGAACGCAGCCACTGCAAGAAGTATCTCAAGCCTCCACAGCGTTGCACCTGATGTATAAAACGGAGTTTAGCAACGCTAGCAACAACGCGTTTCCGCATTTGTCGTAAGGCTATCCGGCTATCACGGAAATGGTCCGAGCATCGCACAGTTGATTTTGTCCGCACGAACTTCTCTCCTCCCAGCACGGACCCACTGCGCTGCAAGCTTCTTGTCCATCGGGAACCTGTGAAACACCACATCGTCTCACCCGCCTGTGTTTGCGCAGCCGAATGCTGAACAGTACGAGGGCATGTTGGGCGTCCTTGGCTGTAGGCCACGCAGCACAGAAGGAAAAAAACAGTTTACGGAAATCGGAAAGAAAACAAACGTGAGCGGCGGCAGCGGCATATCTTTCGTAGCGTCCTTCAGCAAAGCGCAGGACGGAAAGAGGCATGCCAGCAAATGCCAGCACGCCGGTCCGGCAGCTCGGTCCCCGCGAATGACGTCACTCTCACCGGTTCTCTCCTCTGGCAACCGCCTCACCCGGCGCTCCGGGAAGCGATGGAGGCGTGTCCGCGGGGGTGATTTAGAAAGCGATTTCCGCCGCTTATACTAACAAAACAAAGAAAAAAATTTCGGAACCGTAAATTATTAGGTCTGTTCTTTCCAATCCCAGCAATTCATGGAAATTGAAAACCGTTTCAGTTTCCCTTTAAGGTCCCCTTAAACAAAACAAAACTGCTTTGAAAATCGGAAAGTGTTGCTTCTCCTTCGCGCGTAGCCCGCAAGCGTGCCACGATGAGTGTCCTCGATATAGGACACCAGGCCTCAGTGGTTGTCAAAGGCTCGGCAGGTGTAGAATGTGGGTTGAGGGCGCCGTTGCTTGTGACAGCTTCCGATTTCTTGTTTTATTGTTCTATAGACGCAAAATAAACCTGGATTGCTGTATTCCATAACAAGGGCACTCTCAGGAATAGTAAGTTACGGGACGGGTGCATACACAACACGTTGGATTGAAGATCTATTTGGGGAAAATCAGAATAGGAAGAAAAGAAGGTATGAACATTTACTGAAAAATGTTGCGAAACACAATAAACAAGAGCCCATGTAAATATGTAATACAGCTATATGTTTCTATGTGTGCGTTACATTATAATATGGTAGCCCGAAGGACGCTTCCGAAGTTATCGCTTACAAATGTGTGAAGCCAGGGTTTGTGCTTCTGGGATTTTTCGTTTGTTTCTTCCTTTGTTTGTTTCCGTATGCGAGCCTGCACTTGCCCCGAAATCGTTTCTGCAAAGAACGCTTTAGTGAAATACCAGTGGACTCAAAGCTAGCGTGAATTAGCTTCTATTTCAGTATTTTGTAGCCGAGCACTCAAACAATATTACTTGTCTCACTTGGCATGTACCTGATGACATAGTATTGTCAACATCACGTTGTCCCCTTTAAACAGTTTCGGCTCTCACAGCTGCTGTTACGAGAATGCCAGTGGGAAAGAAATTATAAAAATAAGTACAGCATTCACTAAATTTTGACCATTACCATCGGCCATTAAAACGGTGCTCATGCAATAACTCGGCAACACACTTCAATCAAAACATACTGTATTTAAAACACATATAACGATACTACATTCACACAAATAAATTGAAAAAGTCAAAAAATTTACAGAAGAAAACTGCTGGCGCTCGTCGCTAGTATCGTCCGTTTTAGCCGTACGACCGTCACAGAGATGGAAACCGCGGAGACTAGCTCGCAGCGTTTACTAGGGATTTGCCCGGCGAGGCTTACCCAAGTAGACGGGTAACATCAACGTAGCGGGCCCCTCAATCCGCTACCACACACGCCTAGTGAGCACACGCTGCCACCAGAGGGAGTCCATGTGAAAGTCGTCTGTCACGTGGTCAGCAGCGACCGCACCGTCCCCTCTTCAGCTTAAGACGAACTTAGCTGAGGTCACAGTAAGGCCGCCTAGAGAGCCTCGAGTTGTTCTGCAGCAACAGTCAGGACAGGGTGCTGCCGAGAAGATGGCAGCCGCAAGTGTGAAGCTGCGGGAAACGACCAGCGAATCCCGGCGTTCTTATGCGCCGTTACGTGCGTGCTTCGCCGAACGGCCGTCTGCTCGGGGCGGGAGGAACCTGGTAGCAGAAGAAGAAAGATGCGATTGCGCATGACTGAATCACGAAGAGAATTAGTGTCCCTAACTGCACGTGTTATCTCTGGAGTACACAGGAAATGGAGAAATTCGTAGAGCAGATCCAAAACACTCTATGGCAGTGAACTGCTTTTTGAGGGTACCTCCTTCTGAAGATGCTGACCACGTGTTCTGCACAGTTGATGGAATATAGCTCGGAGTGCTCATCATGCTTTAAATGACTCTAAAATAAGTAAAGCGAAAAAAAGTGAACGTGGATCGAGGAAAGAAAATTTTTAAGGAAGAAGTTTGGCCCTAGGAATAGTCAGGTGGTGAAGAAACATTAGATGGTGCAATTCTACAGGAGACGGGTCTTCTAACACACAAAGCCAGCATACTTGAACACCAGTCAGTGCGTGTGCGACTCTAGTTACTTCGAGCAATTTCGTATCTGAACGTGAACGGCGAATTGAAACGCTGCAACTAATGTTTTCACCGATCTGTAACGCATCTTATGGGCACGGCAACTGCCTTGACCTTAAACTACCGTTAAAGAGTGTCTGAGCACCGCTGACATGGCAAATGAGTTCTGTGGAGCCCTGTAAGGTGGAGAGAGGTTCATGAGAGGCAAAAACGTCATTCACCAGACTAGAATAAAGCTACGAGGTGTCCATGTTCTTCGACTGCCGATTATTTCGCTCTTGTGCTGCGATATATTGGCCTTCTAGTTAGCTCATATGGTGGAGCGACCGCCACGGAAGGGCGTTGGTATCGAGATCAATCCTCAGACCAGGATGAACTTTCCTCGATTTCGAGGTTTTCTTTCTCAGATGCTCATGTGGGTTTCTTTCGCATACCTTCGTTCTACAGTGGGGAGGGTTTTTCCCTTCCTACTCAGCTTTGAGGATAGACTGCGACCCGTTATTCTTATGAGAAGGTAGTATATCCGCAAGATCATTGACTACTTTATGGTCAAGCGACTAGGCTCGCGCAAGGCTGTAGGCCCACAAAGGCAAGCGTGCTCTCGTGATTTTTTTTTTGTGGGGGGGGGGGGACACACATCAGGACGATGTGGCGCTGAGCGTTCCGAATGTGCACAAGCATAATGTCTCTTGTTAGGGGGTATTTTTCAAGCGTAGCGTATATTGCGCCACTCATGTCGCGGTCGGTGTTTGTATTGCCCTACTTAAAGACCCAAGCTTCACGAAAATATAGATTGCTTGTCACGCTGCGTATTCGAACCACTAATATCAGGGATGGGAGACGATTTAGCTACTGTCAGTTCACCATACGCGACCTGTAAACCGGGGTTTTATATTCATGAAGAAATAGATGCAGCGGAAGGTGCGACCCAATCATAGGCAACCCCCTCCTTCCGGAGGTGGGAAAGGGTGAAATCACGTGCTCCCTCTCCCCTCACTCGCCGTTTCCCGCAAGCTGAGGCCCGGCAGTCAGATGGGGAGGCCATGTTTGGTTCGTTCTGCCGAAGAGCAGGCTGCGTTGCAGGAACGGCACTGGGAGCGGGCCGCTCGTCGTGGGTTCGGCCAAAGAACAGGCGGCCTTTCATGAACACGGCTGGGAAGTCACCCGAGAAAGGGCTCCTTGTCGACGTGCCGACCTCGCCGTGAGGGAGCGCGAAGCCGAGGCGTTACGACAACGAAGAGCCGCTGATCCCGAGTTTCGCTTGCACCTCTCTTCACAGCAGTGGAAGGGTGGTCAATGTTCTTAATGTTGCCTCTCTTGTTTATTTCCTTTTCTAAATATTTGCAAAATAGTGTACGCCTATTGTGCTCGCCTATGTGAAGTTGCATGGGACTGAAGGAAAACCTGCAGTACCGGAACCAGAAGCTTGCTTCTTAATGGTGGTTGATTTACAGATTCTCTTTCTTCCGTCCCTGGTCTTCGTACACAGGGATTGCACGCTAATACAACAGCCTGCAACGGTATCCACATCTCAAGATATTGTGTTGAATTTGGCGATCCATCCAGAGCGCCTCTGCTCACGGAATAGCATACTCCTGCTTACGCTGCTCATCCTGAGGCGTTCGGAGTACACATAAATATCTGGACTCAGTTCACATGACCCCTTTCGACAGCAGTCGGACAAAATTAAATGCCATTTAATAAGGCAGCGGAAGGGTTCCCATGTTTGTGCTGTAAAGGCGCTAGTCTTACCTCGCGTGTAGCCTCCGAAGCCAGCTGGTTGGAGTCGCCACGCCGTTGGTGTCACTGTTGCCCTAAGCCTTGATGGAGTTCGGCTTCTTCAACACGCACGGCAGCGTGTCACGCAGGTGGATGTGCGGGTTGCAGCCCAAGACGCCGAGGCTGTACACGGGAGAGGCCGCTCCACCACGCTCCACAAGCTGGCGAAACTTGCTCGCGCCATCTTCCACGCCATGTGTAATCGGCTCCTCGGACCTGAGTTGACACATGAAGATAACTGTGAGTAGTTTTGCAACGGACATTCGTCAAAGAAGGCTTCGCTCAACGGGTGCAGCTATTCCGGTGAGAGGTTTCCTGCTTTAGTCTAAATAAATAGCGTCTACCTTATCAGTCCACTGACGTCATAATCCATTCGGGAAAGATGAAAAATAGATCCCGCACTTCTCGCTGCTGTGTTTTCGTTGCTTACTGTGCCAACATTTAAGAAATCAAGATGCGCAGAATTTAGAAATCTTAGTTCTTCAAGTGCAGCTTGCCATGTAGTAAGAGCTGAACAAGAAAGGAGAAAAGAGGTTTATAGATAGCCAAAAAACTTGTGCCAAAAGTAACTATTTTCGATTGTGTTACAGGCTTCATGTTAAGTTGCGACCGTGAAGCGCTCAGACAGCCGCATTATACTTCCCGATTATTTTCTTCATTTCTCTTCATTCAGGCACGACTTTATTCAAAACAGCCCTATTTCAAAAACCACCGTCTTCCAGTGCCTTCCAGTGTGAAACAAGCGCGTTTTTTAGCACTGGATCACAGTGGGTGCGCTGCAGGCACTGGCTGGGAATCACTGGGAGACCAGTGAGAACACTGGATAAGAGCTGGGTCATGCTGAACGAGACGCTGGTTCACCTATCATGACGCTGAGGTGCACTGGTTTATGCTGTACAGGCGCTGGTTCGCACTTGAAACTGCGCTGGTTGTGTTTCTGCCGCTCTGGGTCCAGTACGCAAGGACAAGCGCTGCCTAATATTGAAGGCTTTATACAATTTCATCGCTTGATACTAGTCTCTCGTCCTATATAACGTTTATATATTGGGGTCACAACACTCCATTTTGTGTCGTAGCTTGGAATAAAGGTGCGTGAACTTCCTTGTTTATTCTTGCACATTTGACAATCAAGATCACTTTGTTCTTTTGCATTTTCCCTTTTCACTGGGCGTATAGCTAAAGTCTTGAATGGAAGAACGCAAACGCTGGGGACGCCGCGTTTTTTAGTAGTTCGCACGTAACATATGACTGGGAGTTGTCGCAGTGTTGTGGAGTGTACATGAAATCCAAAAGTCCCTTCGACGCGTTCGAAAGGACCCCGAGTTGGAAGCCTACCGCTGGTTGATATTTATGCACCGATAACAAAGCAGAGGCGATTCGTGCGCTTGCACTTTCCCTATTGTACTAAAGAGGGTCCTGAGGCTCAAATACACCCAGTTTAGCTTTCGCTATACACACTTCTAGCTTTCGCGTTTTTGCAGCGTCCCGGGTCGGCGGTTCATTTAGGACTTTTTTCGAAGAAAATATACCAATCGCAAGTGAAAATTGATGTTGTGGCACTTCCGAGCATGCTATTCACTACGGACAGCAACTTTTTCTTTGTGGTAAAGGCGTGAGCTTTAGTTGCTGGGCGATACACTCTCAGACAAAGGTACACACTTTGAAGTGTATATCTGCCACCCACCAATAATCGTCATCTGCCTTGCTTGCGTTTCCTTTCTTGAAAAAGCCGCGCCGGCTACGTTCCTCTCGGGAATGCTTGTCGTGCTGATAACGCCCATGCCGTTCGTTACTGGAAAGTACCGGGCTCGCAGCGTTAAAGAAAGGAAATGCGGACAAGACAGATGATGTTTATTGTTGTGTGGCAAGATACAACTCAAATGGTCTAATTTTGTTTTAGAGTGTAGCGCATCTACCATGTCTGCACTCTTAAAACGGTTGCACCTTTCGGGGTGTATAATTGTCTCACAGCAATAATCGTCAGCTGCCTTGCTTGCGTTTCCTTTCCTGAAAACTCGGCACTCGCTACTTTCCTATCGAGAATGGCGCGTCACACTGATAACGCGCATGGCGTTCGTGACTGAGAAGTACCGGGCTCCTAACGTTAAAGAAAGCAAACGGAGGCAAGACAGATGACGATTATTTGTTGTGGGACAAGACAAGCCCCAAAGGGTGTAAATTTTTCTAAGAGTGCGTGTGAGACGTATCTCTGTGGAACTGAAGCTGCATCTCGGTCTTGACAGGGCTAATTATCCGCTCGTGTGGATCAGCTGGCGTGGCGTAGCGGCGACGTTCCGGGCCTGGGGTTTGTAGGTCCAAGCATCAAATCCCGGAGGAGCTTTTGTATTTTTACCTTTCTTTCTTCTTTTTTCTTATTGCAATAAAATGTTCTCTGTTGCTTTCTGTATCAAACAAATATATAGGGTCGCCAGGCACCGCGTATTTAACGCGCTAGAGCTGTTTTTCGCACAAGTAGCCAGCGCCTCTCAGTACACCGCGCCTGGCCAGCGCCCCAGCATCCAGCGCGCGGCACTGGGCCCATTATCCGGCGCTGCACTGGATACTCGGTCCTGAGTTTTATAATAGGGAATGCAAAAAGAAAGGTACCAACACACATAAAAGTAAAATAAACCTTACGTCGCCAGTTAACATGTGATCATTAAATCGTATTCCACGTCCTTTTTTTCGCTTCCTGGGCACTTTTTTGTGGCACTGTATCCAGCCCTTCGGTATAGTGTGCTACTTCGCATTCCTTTAAAAAAAGTTCTAATGCATTCAAGGATCTGCTCCAGCTAATGGAGATATTCTAACATATCCTTTCAAATGCCACAAGAATCAGATTCGGTCCATCGTATAGAACTCGAAAAATTCCTTCGTTTACGTGCATTTCAGTAGGACCTACTGAGGTGATACTATCCTATTAGGAAACATGGAATTTAAGCCGAGCTAGAGCACAGACACCTCGGAAATAATCGAGCGAAAAAGCATGGAGAAGCTACACATCATGGTAAACTGGGCAAGTCAGATAACTCAACAGGCGGCAAAGATTCAACGATAAGGTGCACAAAAACGTTAAAGTTAAAAAGCAGTTCAGGTGGCAAAAGCCGTAACATGCGCGTAAATTGCGTACATTACCACAGAACACTATAACAATGAATGAACGCATGCGTCATAAAGGGATAAACGGGGCATACGAGACATTCGCTTAACCGCCGGTGGAATATGAATGAGACTCTGCAATGTGGAAAATTCTAAAAACAGCGCGAAAAAATGAGCATACACACAAAGAAGGCACGAAAGACGTGTACTAGCACCTGTCCGTGTCTTCCTTATGTGTATGGGTACTTTTTGCGCTGTATTTGGCATTTACAATGTTAGACAAGCTAGCCTAACAGACGGACTCTGTGCAATGTGGATTGCTGACGAATTCCTCTATTTTAAAGAATCCCTGAGAAAATCAATGTACTGCCGTAACAGTTCAATCATTCCTATCCTGTAAATACCTTCTTATAGTCTAATGTGTTAAACATGTGCAAACTCAGCCATCAGTCATGCTGAATAATGAGGTACATCGCCCCCCATTACCTGCGGCACTTAGGCTCTTCCTTCATTGAAGAACAATACAAGGGACAAATGTGATTTCTTTTAAGTATAAAATAACATATTCGGCCTATCCACTCAGTGTTTCCAACGCAACAGTTGTATCAAACCATAAGAACAAAATCAACTATACCTGTATATCTGCAGCTGTTCATTGTCCCTCGATGCGGCTACCGTCTGGTGCTTCGCTCGTTGCACGGTGCATAATGCTTGCTTGGTGTGGCACGGACGCACGGTGTCTCTGACACGCATCTCAGCGAGCAGGTTGCACTCGGCCCTCGGGAACGGTCTCTTACGACGCCGTACGCAGCTGTTGCCAGCGCGTTCGTCGCCCTTGGTCCTCGGCTTTACCTCAAGATCTCGGTGGTTTGCGAGGACGTGCTCTATGGTCAGGTTGCTGGACACGTTGACGTCTTTGGCCTCCTCTGGACGCCCGACGTGCGAAATCGCGGAAGGCGCCTTGTGGGATGGCGATTCTTCCGAGATGGCGGTTGAGCATTCAAGGAGGAGCCGGCGAACTTCGATGACGCTAGGTACATCTTTGCCCATGGCTGGAACTATGCTGATGCCGTTCTTTTCCGCGATGTTGCTAAGTGGGTCCGCTACGGTTAGCTACGCGTGTTCTAAAGCACGAGCAGGATTGTCAACGCCACGTGAGCTTCTTGCGCCAGCATTGGATGTCGTTGTTGTTGTTGTTGTTGTAGCCTGCGGCACGTGTGGCTCCTACCCACGATGGGGGATTGGCTAAGAAATGAGTGGAATATTCCAAAATAATATAAAGCATAAATTTCCTAATGTCTATGGGAATAGCTTTTAATGGGGTTGAATTACCGGCTAAAATAAAATCAGGAAGGTGCTGTTGAATGAGTAACAATTAATTTGAAAGTAATAATAATAATTAAAAAAAATTTAGCAGGGCATTCGTTTACATTCTGTAAGGAATGTTTGGACAGCGAAGCATGCATCCCAGTGGCTGAATCCCAAAGTGGACGCCCCGAATGAAAGAATTACAGGTTCTGTCAAGTCCAGGAAAATTCTTCAAAAAGGTATCTCCAACAATCTTTTTCTTAACGCAGCAAAGCGGCGACAAGATAGAAGAAAGTGGTGTATCGTCTCTTCCTCATTACAAAAAGAACAGAGGGGAGAGGGAACCAAACCCGACCTGTGTAAATGGAAATTTAGGGAGGGAATGCGGCAGCGAAATTTGGTGAGGCAGACCTCAAGCATCTTTGTGTAACAAGATTCGCTATGCCAGGGAAACGCCAGGTGTTTATACTCTAGAGAAGCTGTCAAATGCGGGTTTGATAAGGCTAATCTAATTGATCTAATCTAATTGATCGACAGCGTCCGTTTGATTTGCAGCCTCCTGCGCTATGGCCAAAACGCCAACAGTTCCGACACTAATAATAATAATAATAATATTTGGGGTTTTACGTGCCAAAACCACTTTCTGATTATGAGGCACGCCGTAGTGGAGGACTCCGGAAATTTTGACCACCTGGGGTTCTTTAACGTGCGCCTAAATCTAAGCACACGGGTGTTTTGGCATTTCGCCCCCATCGAAATGCGGCCGCCGTGGCCGGGATTAGTTCCGACACTGAAGTGGACGGGAAGCGAGAGGTTCCACTTTAAAAATAAATGGCCATACTTTTAGTTCAGATGGGCAGGACATGCCAACAAACGTAGCAATAACCGATTCTGTGGCAACTTTTTCCCCGTTTACGAGTCGCTTACATCGGTATACAGCTATGACGCCAGCATCAGACAGTTTCTCCAGAGTCTCACTTGGGCTCAATCGAGAGTGTACGCCCCGGACAATGCCTTTAGTGCATGCTAGATGAGGAGGAATGAACGCACTCACCGGGACAGATGTGAAGATCTTACACTTTAAGAGGTCTGCAACACAGGTCGAATCTGATGACCTACAACCTATCCCACCTCTTCCAAATTGTCGGACATCGCTTATCATCTGGAAATGATGCGTCATGGCTTGGAGCTCGGCCTGAACAGCTTGTGGGTTGTTCAGCCGGATGAACCCACCGTTCGAGGGCACCAGCGCGACAGGGATGCTGCTAACACCGCTGCGGAAGAAAGATTGCAAAGGCAAATCATCAGGAGAAAGGGAGGCTGACCAAGGGCTGGGCCCTTGCCCAGGAGAGTTTTTAGACATCAGTGCTGATTCAATGACAAAATAAGTCCTACAAAAATTAGATAGGTGAGATAGCTAGGTCAAATCCACCCAAAACTCAGCCAAACCACCAAGCAAGATCCAGCTTGGGCACAGCGGGGCGGAGAACCGAACGAGTCCACGGGTCCGGGAAGAGCAGGCTGCAACCTTCCAGAACGCTTCCAAACCAGAACCTCAGTGTCAGGGCCTCAGTGTCGTTTCTCTTCTACCTCTACTCCAATTTTAGGCTTTGTTCAGCGACACACCCCGAAATCTCTACCGGCCTTAGGCTAAAACCCTTTGACGCTAAGTGAATGAAGCGGCGTAGGCGTCACATTTATGAGTTCCATTCTGAGGTACCCATTTAGTTGCCACAGTAATTAAAGGTGCCAATACTGGGGGCCTGATCATGTTACATTTAGTTACCGTGGTATTCAGCCGCTGTTTTCGACAACGTGACATTTGTTGAATCAGACCCAGTTAACACTCGATTTGCAAATATGGTTTTGGTATATGATAGGTCCCCAACTTCACTTGCGATAATCTCACATGTCCGTCTATCATATTGTACTTTATTCTTCTGATTTAGTTAATGAACCCTAAGACCATGGATTACATTTTAAAGGTGAGCACCCAGCGATGTGACTTACCAGCTGGCAGCTGCATAAATGTCGTTACAATTTTCAATCTTTCGTTTATGTTGTATTATCCCATAACACATGGGTGAGGTCACACTTTGCAGTGCCTACAAAAATGTCTTGCTTAATAAAAAGTGCGATTCTTTACACGGGAAATCTGCTTTGCAGTTTCAACAGCTTCCCCTTGTTTTCTTTCTTTCTGGCTGTGTATTATGATAATAATGACTAAGAACTGAGAGCACGGGGAACTTGCCATTGATATCGATTGTGGTAGGAGAAGAAACCGTTGTGATCGCCTTAGATATAGCAGCAGGTTCACAGGAAAACAAGTTAGGAATTTATTTTCGCCCAGCACTGCAATATGTACCACTTTCAGATAACGGCTTTCATGAACTGGCAGAGGCAGATATTCTAGAAACAATGAAAGAGGAGAACGAGATTAATACTCAACGAATAGAAATGATGAAAAAATAAATGATATTCTAACCAAGTCGTGCTAACATTCGTACACAGCGTTCGACGCGCGAGTATTGAAGAAGAACAACAAGAAGAAGAAGCTTATTTTACCATATAAGCACACTGATGTATACAAAGCGGTAGGGATGGCAAGATGAATGCTGCATAAGGGCAGCTTGACTAGGCATACATGAGGCAGGGTACAAGAAGATATGCGTCGGGACATACACCCCAGCACACGCAAGGGCCTCAAATGTAAACGTTATGGCCAGGGTTCACGAACACAGTTTCCTAGAAACTTGCGCGTGGTGCGGTGACCATGATCGCCCTTGAGACAATTGCGATGGCACACAACTTTGCACGAACTGCGGCGGCGACCACGCCGCTTACTCCCGAATGGGCAAGAGAAAAAGACATCTGAACTCTGAACGTAAAATAAAACGTCTTCAAGAAAGCGCGAAGTGGTTCCATTTTCCCCCTAGTGCAGGGTATGCTAGGCCACGCCTGGCAGTGCTGCCGTAGCGGACTCCGGCTTCAGCTCGGCCAACATAGAGTGTGGCCGCGGTTGTGTCACCAGCGCCCCCCCCCCCTCCCCCCAGGGGAGCAGCCAACGCTGCTCTACCATGAAAGCAGGGTTTAGCAACCTCTGGTTTGGTGGCCTCGAGGGCTTCGTCTGTGGAGGCGAGCCCTTCAAGGCGAACGCATCGCACGCATGAGCTGGATTCCAGCGCTACGCCAGAGGCGATGGACACAACTCCCAGTCAAACGACGCCAACATTTCCAACAGAACCGCGAGAGTCTGTCGACCGCTCAAAAAAAAAAGGAACTCCGCATCATTCTGTTTAAAAGGGCTATGTAAGTTAGCTTAGCTTTCCTATATCAGACATACAGCACAAACCTCTTCTCAAGCATGGATGCACATATATTGCACTGGAACGACAGGGGACTTCTACAAAAACTATAGATGATGTCAAAAACCTTATAAATTAAGTCTAAAGGTGTTACGTGTGCAGTTCACCAATACACCAAAATACACCAACATACTGTTATCATATAATATGGCATTTCTCGGAAATGCCACTGCGGTGCTCTCGCGTCGTTGGTTGGTGTGTTTGTAAATTGTAGATAACGGCTATGCCAGCCATCAATGACCACTCTGAACACCCCTTGAGGCAATTTCCTGCCCGACCACTGCTGTTTGATAAGCTGGTCAACAATCACTTCCGTTTGAATCACCTCCCAGTTATCAACTTCACAGAAGAGAATTTCAGTGCAATATCGATGGGGGTTTCCGAAATCTATATATAGTCACCTGACCATGTGCTTTGCGCGTTTACACCTCCTACGACTATATATATATATATATATATATATATATATATATATATATATATATATATATATATATATATATATATATATATATATATATTGAAGCGGTCTGCGCTGGACGCATGAAAGAAGACGAAGGAAGGTGCTAGGGGAGAACTGAGAAGGAAGAAGTTGGAATAAAATGGCGGACGACACCCGTCTCACTTAGATGATGTCATTTCTGTTGCCGTTCTAGTTAGCAACGCTACATTTTGGCGCAGCCGACAGTTTTCGAAGACCAGCGATGCGGGTGACGTTTTTCGTCGACCAGGCGTCATCAGAGTCTGTTGTGTTCACCCGATACCAAGTGCACGGTGAGCCAGCGACGGACCTTCCTCTTGAAGTTAGTTCTACCGCGCTGATCAACGTGGTACTGCAACAAGCTGCAATCAGCCGCCAAGCCCTCGTGCAAACAGGATCGGTGACAGTGAATCTACAACTGCAGACACTGAGCGAACTCGTTCTGGAACCCATACGACGTGGCACCCTCAAAGAGGAAACGCCTGCCGGGAAGGTGAGCCTAGACTTGAGTGTTATGGAACTGCAAAGGAACATTATACAACAGATCGAAATAATGAGAACTTTCGTCCAAGCGCTTAGTCGAGAGCAGTCAGCACGAAGTATTGTTGAACCAGATGTTTTTGAAGGAAAATCGCAAAATGCACACTACTGGCTGTGTTTTTTCGAGTACGCCTGTGACAAGAATCTGTGGCACTCCGACGACACAAAGATTTTGCATATGCGCCGCTATTTGGGCGGTATAGCCAGAAAATGGTATGACGTGCAACTCATGGATTATGGAACAACATATTGGGAACTGTGGAAAAGCAACTTTTTAGGGGCTTTCGAAGGCAACGCAGTAGAAAGATGGGATGCGGCACTGCGGTTCAGTTATACAGGTGGCTCTCTGCTTGAGTACTGTCTTGAGAAGCGTCGCCTGTTGTATTCTGCAGAACCGAAGCTGTCGTCTTCTGCTGTTGTAGCTTTGATAACGCAAGGGTTGTGTATCGAGATCCGTTGTCATGTCCAGCTCAAAGGTCCAAGAACGTTTGATGACCTTCTGAACTTTCTACAGACCTCAGTGCCAAGAATTACATCGAGAAGACAGCCAGATGGTAGAACAGAGCAACTTGATTCCAATCTAGAGTCGTTGCCGTCAACTGAATGTGAACACAGCTTCATAAACAAATCTCTGGGAAGCGTAAATCATGACTGTGAGGATGGTGAAGAACCAATTACCGCAGTTCACGGCAACCTACTTCCACATAATCTGTCTACCGTGCATCACAAGCCCCAGAAAAAGAGCTTCAGTGAGACAGTATATTTGGTGTCGTCAAGCTTATTGTACGCCCCCATTAAGGTAGATGGCATTGAAGTGAAGGCTCTCGTTGACAGTGGAGCTTCGGTATCTATTATCAACAAGACTCGAGTGGATGCCAGTCGTCTGCACGCTGGTAGAACATTGCGTGTCCAAGCCTACGATGGGTCAGTGACCATGCATAGCGAATGGGTAACCCTGGCTATTGAATTTCAAGGAAATGCTATTACCAGTGACGTATTGGCCATTCCCAATGTCACCTACGATTTTCTTTTGTCCCGTCCAGACATGAAAAAACTTAAGATGATCCTCTATTGGGATGACAAGGTAATGGCCGAAGACACGATAAGAACAGAAGACCCTGGTGAAGAACCTAGTGTATCAAGGCTAATTTTTCACCACGAAGACATCAAGACTAAGTACCCAGAGCTTATATGCATAGGAAGCTACCCTCCAGCAATGAAATCCCATGTCGTTCCTTTCGAGCTCGCAGATAAAACAGTGGTTCGTAGAACCCCCTATAATATGTCCAGAGATAAAAAGGTGTGGCTGAAAAAGGAGTTGCAAGAAATGTTAGACGCAGGTATCATCCGGCCTTCTGTATCCCCATTTGCTTCTCCTATCACTATTGCACCTAAAGAAGACGGGACATTCCGCCTCTGCACAGACTACCGGGCTCTCAATCGTCAAACTGAATTGATACCTTATCCAATGCCGAGAATCGACGACATCATTGACGAAACCGGTGGTTGCCATTGGTTTTCACGAATAGATCTCTGCAAGGGCTTTTGGCAGATTCCACTAAGTGAAGAAACGAAGAAGTACACCGCGTTCATAACCCCATTTGACTTGTTTGAGTACAACCGCCTACCATTTGGTTGGAAAAACTCCCCTGCGTGGTTTCAGAAGATTATGACGGACATTCTGAAACCTTACCTGGGCACATTTTGCAATGTGTACATCGACGACATCATCATCTACTCAAAGACAAAGGACGAACACCGTAGTCATCTTTCAAAAGTTCTTCATGCCCTCAGTCTTGCCCAACTCAAAGTCAGCTTCAAGAAAAGTGCGTTCTTTCAAGATACCGTAGTATTTCTTGGCAGGGTGTTTGATGGACAGACTAAAAGCACCAAGCAAGAATCGGTAGAGAGAATCTCCAAGCTGGTAAAGCCTTATGATGTGCACTCCCTGCGCGTTTTTCTTGGCCTTGGAGGACACTTCCGGGCGTTTATCAAAGACTACGCACTGAGAACAAGGTGCCTCACACGTTTAACTCAGAAAGACGTGCCTTTTCATTGGGACGAGAAGTGCGAAGCTGTCTATCGTGAGCTTGTAAAACTAATATCGTCGGACCCCATCTTGCGAATACCGGATTTTTCTTTGCCTTTCGTGCTGAACACGGACGCATCACATTATGCTACCGGTGCAGTTCTATACCAGAAGCCATCCAAACAAGCTGATCAAACCAAACACTACGTCGTGGGGTACTACAGCTATACCCTGAAACCCGCCGAAATCAATTACTGTACCACAGAAAAGGAAGCTCTGGCCGTCTTAAAAGCTGTGCAGTACTTTCGTACTTACCTGGAAGGTGCCAAATTCATACTTTTCACGGACCATCAAGCATTGACTCAACTTCTGAGCATGGCCCAGCCAAGAGGCCGCATTGCTAGATGGGTGAACTATCTGCAACAATTTGATTTCGTAATTTCGCACCGTCCTGGCCCACTCCTCACTGACGCTGACGCACTATCAAGATTACTTGTACAGGAATCAAGCAATAATCCAGATACAATCAATCATATTAAGCTATGGGAAGGTACAGAAGAGCTCCAGTTTATCAATGGAAGGTATCACGTACCACCAACTATGATTCCAAGGATTCTTCATCTATACCATGACACCCCTGAATCGGGTGGACATGATGGCTTCTGGCGCACTTATAAGAAATTGCTCATGAGATTCACATGGCCGGGCATGAAAAACGACATCAGCCATTACATCCGCACATGCCACCTCTGCCAGGTAAACAAAGTTAAATTCAAGCAATCGACAGACGTTATGACAAACCCTGAATATTCAAGCATCCCGTTCGAAGTAATTCATTTAGACTTCGCGGAGCTCAAAAAGAAGGGGGAAGGAGTCAAGCGAACGCAAGCTTTCTTGCTCTCCATAGATGAGTGCACACGGACGATTGCGGCTAAAGCTGGCAAAGAAGACGCAAACAGCGTAATAGACCTCCTCAAAGCTGAGTGTTTTAAACACACAAAGACGCTCGTCTGCGACAACGGGCCGGCTTTTCGGAGTGCCAAATTATCAAAGTGGGCCCAGCAGCACGGCATCATGATAAAGTATTCTTCTCCATACCACCCGGCAGCAAACGGCCTAGCGGAACGTGCCATACGAGACATCAAACAGTATCTGAAGATGTATCCAGACTTTGCCGGTGGCTGGAAGTGCTGTCTCGAGGCCGCTGTGAAGCATCACAACAGATCATACACCACGAGTTTAGGCTGCAGCCCTCATTTTGTAACTTCAGGTACAGCGCCCATACTTCCTGCAGATCGTGAGCTAGGTCTCCTAGAGAACCTCGAACTTGCGGAAGTAAGGAAAACTGTCAAAGAACAGGAGATCTACAAGCGCCGCATGAAGCGAAACTTTGATAAAAGGCACAGTAGCCAGATACCGGACATACAGCCTGGAGACTATGTCCTTGTAAGGAAAGGAGCTGTGCCCTCAAATTCAAAATATTGCGGATCATTTCAAGTTATTAAGACTGCATGCCAGCATGGAATATTGAAGAATATCTGGTACGCCGGAGCCTCGGGCCAAACGGAGTGCGCCGCTATTGGAAACGTATTCAAGTATTACCCCAGGAGGTGTAATTAAAAGAAATCCGGAAGAGTGAAGCGGTCTGCGCTGGACGCATGAAAGAAGACGAAGGAAGGTGCTAGGGGAGAACTGAGAAGGAAGAAGTTGGAATAAAATGGCGGACGACACCCGTCTCACTTAGATGATGTCATTTCTGTTGCCGTTCTAGTTAGGAACGCTACACTCCACAAACAAAGCGTTTCGGGCACTGTCTTCGTGGGAATATCTGCTTTTCCTATTTTCACTCTTTTCGAGAGTAGATCGACCCTCTTTGAGGGAGAGTAGAATAAGTGCTCGTGAAAGTGTTTCATGACTCCGCCGCAAAGGGTTGCTAGTACTCATCCGCAGAGTGCTAATGCTCGCATTACAAGGGTCATAGTACTCCCCAGACCGAGTACTTCTACTCCTCCAAGCCGAGTGTTTCCACTCCCTCAAACAGAGTGCTTATACACATCGTTATAACATGATAAAGTTATGACACATATTGTAATAAAACTTAAGTATATTCTCTAAAGTTTCGTGTATTACAGTGTAGAAATATCCTTCATATACAATTGGCTCTACCTTCTTAAGGATAAAGTATACAACGAAAAGTTCAACAAAGAACAAACTTGTGCAAGCTCACAGAGAATTTACACCACGATTGAAGAGAAATATGCGCCACATTACTGCCCAGCAAACGAATTTCTGGCACAACACGCATGCACTTATATGGCACAAGTTACCAGATGAGCTGCAAAGCATGGGCCTAGTAACGTCGACAATTTGTGCAAGAAATTTTTTGTGCGCAATGTTCTCAGACAAAAGCTCATTTGATGACGTTTTGTACAGCGTATGGATTTCCCGACTAAGAGTGCAGTGCATTTAGAAATGTATATTCTCACGTGAGGCCGCAGGTCTAGGTAGCTCTGCTTATATTTCACATAAAGGTATACATGTATGGGCTGCACCCCATTGTTTTTATGTGTGGCTTGCCGTGGTTCTGCAACGATATCCTGACCCTGTCTGAGACCGGTACAGAGGCGTATCATATTTCCTTATGCAAAAACGGTGAGGCGTGCAGACAGGACACAAGAGTAGAGAAATGGACAACACGAACGCCGACTATCAACGTCTTATGGTAGAGGTTAGGCATATCAATAATGGTGGAAGTGCGTGCGTGAGTCAACCTTCGATTAATTTACATAAGGAAGAGATTAAATGCCTTAACAGCTATCTCTCAAGTAGACCGGCACATGTACCCGACTGACACGTGGTGATACCATTCCAGAGCATGCGCAGATTAGTTTTGTGTCTTCTTTCTTTCCCGCCTCAGTGCTCGTTTCAGTTGATAGTAGGTGTTCGTGTTGTTCACATCTCTTCTCTTGTGCCCTGTCTGCACGCCTCACCTTTTTTGCATAAAGAATCCTTACGAACTAGCTCAGTTTCCTGTCGTTCTATACTTCATATTTCCTATTCGGTTGGTCTCCTCGCGAAAGTAGTTTCCTGGTGCTATTGTTATTGATGCGTTACACTTTCTCACAAATAAATAAAATAAAATTTACATATTGTCACGTGGTAGCCAAGGGGAAGAAAGCAGGAAAACTGTGAATGGCGAAACTAGTGTTTTATTGGATGAACCTGTGCCCTCGAAAACAGGCTACACTTAAAGCACAATGATAGCGGCGAACACAGTCGGCGATCGTCGGAAATCTAATCAGCGGGTCAAGCCCGTCGGCTTTTATGCATGAGTAGTCCAATGTTCGAGCGCAATCGCTCGGACCCGCTTGTCTTCCACAACGTTCAACACCCTTCGCATCGAGCATACATGCAATCAGATTTCACAACCTCCGGTGAGAGATAGCGCTGGGAACCATCGATATCGTTCCAGAAATTTCCGATACATACAGGCGCGTCCTGCGCTGTGCGCAAACATTTGTTAGGCGGTGAAACATGGTCGCCCAATAAAGATAAAGAAGTACATGTGCTAATATCCCCGTCTTAAAAAGCATCGACAAATGAAAGTAACAAGCACAAACACACGTAGCAAATAAAAAAATAAGGAAGTTCGCCAGCGTGCATAAAAGGGCGTAAGACGCACCACCTGGACCATTTCAGATCGTGCTCGGCGCCGCTGTGAATGCGAAATGCCGTCTGCCACTACCTCATAGTCCAGTTCGCCAATACGTCGGATGATCTTGTAGGGTGCGAAATAGCTTTGCAATAGTTTCTCACTGAGTCCTCGTCGGCATATCGTGGTTCAAAGCCAAACACGGCCGCTGGGTTGGTACTCGACGTAGCATCGTCGGAGGTTGTTGTGTCGGCTGCTGCTTCTTGATCCGTAGGCGGGCGAGCTGTCCGGCATCTGGGTGCGCTGGAGAAAGGTAGCGACGTCAAGATTCTCTTCGCCAATGACGTGCGCCAGCATGACGTCGAGAGTCGTCGTCGAAATCCTGCCGTAAACCAGCTTGAACGGCGTCATCTGTGTTGTTTCTAGCACCGCCGTGTTTTTAGCGAAGGTTACGTACGGCAGGACGGCATCCCAGGTCTTGTGTTCAACGTCGACGTACATTTCTAGCATGTCACCGAGAGTCTTATTCAGGTGCTCCGTAAGACCCTTCATCTGTGGGTGGTAGGCAGTTGTCCTGTGCCTTGTCTGACTGTACTGCAGAATGGCTTGGGTGAGCTCCGCATTAAAGGCCGTTCCTCTCTCGGTGATGAGGACTTCTGGGGCACCATGTCGCAGCAGGACGTTGTCGACGAAGCATTTTGCCACTTCTGCTGCGCTACCTTTCGGCAGAGCTTTCGTTTCAGCAAAGCGGATGAGGTAGTGTGTCACCATGACGATCCACTTATTTCCAGTTGTTGACGTCGGAAAGGGTCCCAACAAGTCCATCCCGATCTGCTGAAATGGTCCGCAAGGAGCCTCGATTGGCTGTAGTAATCCCGCTGGCCTTGTCGGTGGTATCTTACGTCGCTGACAGTCTCGGCATGTCTTGACGTATCGGGCAACGTCGGCGATGAGGCGCCGCCTTTAATCATTTTGCTATTTCCTCGCTAGCGTCCGGGAGAAACCGAGGTGCTCAGCGGTTGGATCGTCATGCTGGGCGTGCAGTACTTGTGGACGCAGCGCTGAGGGAACAACAAGTAGGTAGTTGGCGCGGACTCGTGAGAGGTTGTTCTTTAGAAGTAGATTGTTTTGAAGTGAGAACAAAAACAATCCACGCTTAAATGCCCTAGGCACAACGTCGGTGTGCCCTTCCAAATTCTAGAAGATGCTTTTTAGCACCGGGTCTGCTCGTTGCTGTTCAGCGAAGTCTTCAAAATTGCCATAGCACACTAGACGTATGTCACTTGCTCTGACCCACGCAAACAAGGATCAAGACTCCGCCAGGCTACAAGACGCATTACGCAGCACGGACCTGGCGGAGCAGCTCTGGGCTGTCCAGCGAGCCCACGATGCGTCCAGGGAGTTACAACTCCCGGTCCCAACGTGGGAGTAGCCCGCTCTATGGGACCTTGCGCCCCGTAGCTCGCAGGACCTTTCTATAAAGTTACTCCATCCATCCATCCTCGCTCATTTTTCGAATGAAGGCGTCGTCATCTTCGTCATCTTGCGGCGGTGGGTCAATGGGTGTGCGTGATAGGCAATCGGCATCAAAGTGTTTTCGTCTGGACTTTTAGGTTACAATGATGTCGTATACTGTAATCTGAGACTCCACCACGCTAGCCGTCCTGAAATATATATCCTTTAAATTCGCTAGCCAGCACAACACTTCACGGTCGCTGACGACTTTGAATGGCCTGCCATATGGGTAAGGGCGAGATTTTGCTGTAGCCCAAACGATGGCGAGGCATTCCTTTTCAGTCGCAGAATAATTGCCTTCCGCTTTTGACAGCGACCGGCTAGCTTAAGCTATCACTCGTTCAAGTCCGTTTTTCATCTGGACTAGAACGGCACTGATGCCTAGGCCACTGGTGTCAGTATGGATTTCTGTATCGGCGTATTCGTCGAAGTGCGCAAGTACGGGTGGCGACTGCATGCGCATAGTTAGATGTGTCAACGGCTCACCGATGCGTGAAAAGTCCTTAACAAAGCGCCAGTGGTAGGCATATATTCCAAGGAATATATGCCTCTGGCGGTATCTGGCGGTAGCGCTTCATATTCCGACAGCGTTATTGACTTCGACTTCAGGCCGATCATTGCGCCATGTTGGTACAGGACATCCATGCCGAGAATGACGTCTCGTGAACACTGTTTGAGGATAACGAAGGTGGCAGTGTAGGTTTGGCCTTGAACTGTAATTCTTGCGTTGCTGATTCCAGTCGGCGTTAATAGGTGTTCTCTAGTGGTCCGAATTCGAGGGACTTACTATGCAGTCTTAACCTTCTTAAACTGGTGGGCGATAGGTCCACTTAAGACAGAGTAGTCGGCTCCTGTGTCTACTAAGGCGGTGATTGCATGGCCATCGAGAAGCGCGTCGAGATCGGTGGTACTTTGTCTTGCGTTGCAGTTAGGTCTTTGCGTCGGATCATGGCTGCGTTGCGTTGAACTGAAGCTGGAACGTCGCGTCGTCAAGTCAGCTTTCGTCGGTGTATTCTTGACTTTGTGGCTTCGTCGGGATGGCAGCGTCTCGTTCATATATCGTCGAAATTGTCTTCAGCGTTTTGTTCGTAGCGGAAGATCTTCGTCTGTTCCACAAACAGCAACCACACCTCCATCGGTTGCTGCTTTTAGTTTTCCAGATATGGGCTCGCAGCCCGACCCCGGGCTGGGCCAGTGTATGGTCGTCCTTGTGGGCTAAGGTAGCGGCCTGGTGACGGCAAACGGGATGGTCATCGAGGGCTCCACTGAGTAGCGGCGAGCTAGTCGGCGATATCGCGATGTCGTTCGCCAAGCTGTGGTCGCGGCGCGTTAACGGCGAACCCTCGCAGCCACCGCAAGCTAAGTAAGGGAAGCGGAGCAATCCCAAACACCAGCACCACCCTCTTATCCCGTTATCTACTCTCGCTGTGCTGGCTCGACCCCATCGAATCCCTCTCCACTTGAGCTTGCTCCTCGCCTCCTGTCAGCAAATTCGATAAGGCAATCTGCTCAATGTAAGCAATGCTATGCGGTCTGAAAAAAAAAGCGATTTCCTATAAAAGAGGAGCGCGTTTGATTGGGCTATTCAAACAACGCGGTTGGTTACCACCCAATGCTTGCGTCGGTGGTTAGATACATTTTACGTCAGAAGATTGAAATAAAACAGATTGGAATAGTTTTACGTTATAGTGTCCATTCTTACCATTTGCCATTGGTCGATGATCCAGCTTATAGTCTTGAAGATCAGGCCAATGCTCTTGGAGAGAATTTCAAGCATCCTTCTAGTGCAGTACTTTACTCCGAAGCTTTTCTGACGCAAAAGAATATTGCAGAAAGCAAGGCATCTAATCGCTAGTGCAGTGGAAGTGAACAATACATCATACTTCAGGTACAGCTGAGCTCGGAGCTACTTTGAATATCCGTGAGAATTCCTTACGTACGACATGATAAAACACCTTGACCCTATTTGTGTTGCTCTGTTGTCCCTATTCAACGATATATATGCAATAGCATACATACCATTAGCATGGAAAGAGGCCATTGTATTCCTTATTTTGAAACAGGGTAAAAATGCATCTTCTGTGGTAAGTTACAGACCTATGGCGCTAACAAGCTGCCTTTGTAAGCTTATTGAAAAGTCATTTCTATTACACTTCTTCTTACACTTCCTCGAATCAGACAAATTACTTGACATTTATCAATATAGGCTTAGAGAAGGCCGGTGCACAACTGACCACCTCGAGGGAGTTTAAGCATACATTTGTAAAGCTTTTGTAGACCAACAGTTCTTCCTGTCAGTGTTTCTTGATATAGAAAAGGCACACGGCACCACTGATGACGTGCACGAATCAAAACAATTGTTGTACCAGTAAAATAAATGATTAATTATCCCTTTTGACTGCATCATACCAGTTGGCAGCTGACCTCATTGGGCAATTGCTTGTTTTATGATCTTTCATTTGAGATCCATCACATTGCAGGGGTGTAAAACTGAGAGAACTAAGAAAAGGGCGTTTGCAACCAGTGATTATCATAGATGCCATAGTTCTAATATTTAGCTGTATCGTGTAACTATTATTTTCTCATTATTTGTGTAATTCCTTATTAGTTTTTATATCTTAAACTAGGGCGTGACGTTCTTCCTAAATACCAATTAAAACGTTTTCCATGCACTGAAAGTTGAGGAAAAACAGCCCGCGTAGCTGCGCTTAATGCTTGAATGCCGTATCGTATAGCCATTCCGTCCGCTGCTTGTTGCAGGATCTGACAGTGTCATCTCTCGTTATACAGCTGAGCATGAGAGTGCATCACACTGTACATTCCAGTTTACGAGTTTTACAATTATCGACGGACCCTTTTTTTTTCAGTGCTGCTTCACCGCGTACAGCATGAATGTGCTGTTTCGCCGCGTACAAAATGCATTTTGACAGGAAAGTAGCTTTTAGCGGCAATAGTAGGTTAGTAGAAGTAGTAGTTGAATTCCGGGAATCCAACTTCGAGATATGGCCCGTTCGCCCATATCTCTGAGTGGGTTTGACTCCATCCAAATGTCGTGGGTTTGAGAATCTACGTGCAAAAGTGTTCTCGCCTTTCGCTCCCATCGGATTGCGGCCGCCGTGGCCGGGATTCAATCTCGCGACGTCGAGCTGAGCAGCCCAACATCACAGCCACTCAGCAACCACGGTAGGTAGGTGTCCAAGTTTAGGATTAAGAGGAAGCTTTAGCTCGGGCCCAACTCCGACGCGGCCTATTCAAATACATGTAAAACGCAAAATCGTTTTTCTGAGATAACCCCTGGACCGATTTTAATGGAGTTTGTTGCATTTGAGAGAGAAAGTTAAATTCTAGTGACTGTTGGTAGCGGAATTTTGATTTAGGTCCTGGATCTTGTTAAAGGAATTTTCAAAAATTCGGAAGTTCGCAAAAAATAGAAGAACGAAGTTTACAAATTCATAACTCTGCATCAAAAACGGATATCGCGGTTCTGTAAACGGCATCCATTAGACCATCGAAAGCGGACAAATTTCATATGTCATTTTTTTTCATGTAAGTCATAAAGTCATGTAAGATTTTATATCTTACATGACTTTGTTACGTTGTTTACAAAGGTTCTGCGAAAGCTGTATTTCCATAATACTAATTTTTTTTAGATTCATCTATAGCATATCAATTTTGTCCGCTTCAGATCTACTATTAGAGGCAATTCAAAGAATTGTAGTATCGTTTTTCGTTTTAGAGTTACAGAGTTGTACACTTGATAGTTTCTTTTTTTAAAAATTTGCGATATTTGTCAATTTTTAATAAAAAATTAAGGACCTAAATCAAAAATTCAAAACCAACAGTCACTAGATTTTACGTTTTTCTTTTAAACGCAACAAACCTCGTCAAATTTGGTGCAATGGTTGCCGAGAAAAACGAATTCTCCTTTTACATGTATTAAGATAGGAGCACCCGAGCTAAAGCTTCATCTTAAGCAAAGTACACCCTCGGGACACAGTGATATATCATAGACTGGAGGGTATGGTTCGCAATCAAAAACAGGGGTTACAGAGCTATCAGTCGTAAAGACAGAGTGGAAGCAGATGTTGAAAATTAAAAAGCTATTGTCTGCGAATCACAAAGCGCAACATACGTAATTATTAACGGGCCCGAGGATGACCCAAGCGTTAGGGTAGCTTTCCAAAATTAATGGGATTAGCCATCATTAATTTCGGCAAGGTTACCTTGTATTAAAATTGTTTTGCAGCAACCAATTTAGAACACAGCTTCTTTTTCGTGCTATGTAATTACATGAGTTTTGTTCATTCACCAGAGCATTTCGATTAACGTAATCTGGCCACACGACGTGAGAAATGCAAACGGTCCCAATCATACAATGAATTTCTGTGTTTTTTTTTGTTTTTAAAGGAATAAAAAGGTTGACACACTTACTGACGATATTTTCGAAGAAACTTGTCAAGGTATCACTATCAATAGTGGTACTTATTAGTTCGAACTCATGAAAATAATCGCATAGCACGTCTGTTACTGCCAAATCGTCAGCGCGGTTAAAGTTAGGAACTGTGCAGTAGATACAGCGGGATTTAGGGACGATGCCTGCAACTGAAATTAACACATCACTGTGGTCAGATATTTAATCAATAAGCGGGATTAAAAAGAGATGTAGTAAGAAAGGCAAGAACACAGGCCGAAGCTTCCCGAGTGAAATCCTGAACGATACGGTGCAGGCCATAGAAAAATGAAAGGGGACCAACTCCAGCCCGATAGCTACTTCGTGTCCGCTTACTTTCGCAGAAGAACAATCAACACCAGGACCATTAAAATCAACCATGCAGATAACGCTGGATGAATAAGTATTATAGCTATGCAAAAATTCACATCGATTCTGTAAATGTTCAATATTAGACGCAGGCGGACTGTAATCGACCACTACAATCAAAGACAAATTTTCATGTTGGACTTTAGAGTAGAAATACTCAATATCAGGTGGGGTAAGGAATACAGAAAAATGAAGGTGACATTGAAGAAATAGAGCAACTTCGCCTCCTCTCCCAAATTTTTTCTCTCACCGAACAACATTGAAACCTCAGAATCATGCCCACCATCATCTAACCAGGTATCTGTAAAGCCGATCATATGTGGCGAGTAAGACGAGACCAAGGGAAAAAATTTAGGGAAATTGTTTACAAGGCTTCTTGTATTAACGTTTAAAATGGAAAGTACTAAGACGGCGAGCGGACAATAGGCCGCTCGGGGCTTCTCGGTAAGCTCTGAAAACTTTTTTTTTGCTCATTTGTACACACAAGTTTTAAGCACTGTTCAATTTCACCGAAAATACATCGTGCACCTAGGCACTTTCAAGGCCGCGTGCGTGCGTGAGATTCGGGAAACACGATGTTAGGAACACTGTGAATAAACTCTATATCGTGCCACATGTCATGATCAGCAAAACCCGCAGTGGGCGGATAAATCAACGGATCTCTTAGGCATGTCAGACCCTCTGGGCTGTACTTTTAGGCGATAAGGTAGCCTAACTCCCTGCGGGATTATCTGACTGAACTATGTCGAATGCTCGGTTGCGATAGTCGAAAGTTCCAATCCTCCTCTTTTTTCTTAAAATCTAACGATGGTGTACCTGACTTCGACCTCCTCCAGTGCACTACTTCTGCACACTTGGAGCGACCTTTGACACTGGCAAACAATGCCGAGAGTGAGTGGGGCTATACTAATCCAAGTACAATCAAACTAGGAAGACCTACTAACCTTGAGCAAAGACACTCCGTCACCAGAACACGAATTGGCCTCCCTGGTGCAGTATACGACCACTACCTGCCTGAGTGTTCCTACGATTAACGCATTGCCCTCAGTCCTCAGCAGCGGTGGAGCAGCTGACCAAGGCGGCGGTCAGACCTAGAACACAGCAGAGGGTGCTAAGCATATCTGGGTCAGTACAGGCCGCCAATGGAAACTGACCCTGTCAACCTTTAACAGGCGAACTCTGTCGACTCAGGCTAGCTTAGCTGTACTCTTTGAGCAACTATCATACATTGTTTTGGATATGATCGGCCTTAGTGAGATTAGAAGAACTGGTGCTGCTTATATATTGCTGAATAATGGCCGTGTCTGCTATAGAGGTCTCCCAGATAAGAAGCAATACGAGGTGGGATTCCTATCCCATAAGGAGACACGGGCAACATTGACTAATTCTACAGCGTTATGAGATAATAGCGGCAGTCGTAATCAAATTTATTAAGAGGTATAGATTAACGGTAGTACAAGCCTACGCTGCTACATCCAGTCACGATGATGAGGAGGTAGATCAGTTTTGTCAAGATGTAGAAAGTAGCGATGAGAAAAGTGCAAACTCAGTATACTGTAGAAATGGGCCACTACAATGCAAAAGTGGGGAAAAAGCAAGCTGGTGAACAAGCAATTGGCAACTACGGCATCGATTATAGGAACGCTAGAGCAGAGATGCTGGTAGAATTCGCAGAAAGGAATAAGCTAAGAATAATGAACATATATATGAAAAAGCGTAGCAACAGGCAGTGGACCTGGAAGAGCCCTAATAGGGAAACAAGAAATGAAATAGAAGTGTAGCGTAGAAGCATAGCGACAGAAAGTGGACCTGTAAGAGCCCTAATAGGGAAACAAAAAATGAAATAGGGTCCAGGCTTTCTTCCGATCCCAGCATAGTGCAGGACTTAGAAGTGTTAGGTAGGGTAAAGTGCAGTGATCATAGGTTAGTGTGAGCTACAATTTACCTCCGTTTGAGGAGAGAAATAGTTAAATTGGCCAAGAAAAAACAGGCCAACCTAGAGGCGGTAAGGGTAAAATCACACAAATTAAGGATGGTGCTTGAAAACAAATATGCAGCCTTTGAACAGAGAGATGAAGCTGACACAGAAGTAATGAATGAAACCGCATCTAGGATGCCTCGAGACGCAGCAATTGAAGTGGGAGGCAAGGCACTAAGGCAACCATGGTCAAGCTCTCTCAAGTAACAAAGGACCTAATAATGAAACGGCGAAGAATAACGGCAAAGAATGAAAGAGTCCAACTCGAGAGAAAACACAGAATACGCGTAGCTGCCAAAACTGATCAACAAGGCGAAAATAAGTGATATTCGAGATTATAACGCGCGAAAGACTGAAAAAAGCCGTAAGAAATGAACGCAGCCTGAAAGAAGTGACAAGGAAACTTGGCATAGGCAAACCCAAGATGTATGCACTGAAAGCTAAGCAGGGTAATATCATCAGCAATCTCGAAGGTATAATAAGAGTAGCGGAAGAATTCTATACGGACCTGTATAATACCTAGAGTATTTAGGATGCTAACTCCTTTCGAAACAGTAATGAACATGATACAGAAACTCTTCCGATACTCGAGATGAGGTCAGAAGGGCATTGCAAGACAGGGCAATGAAACAGGGAACAGCGGCAGAAGATGAAACAACAGTCCCTTTATTAAAAAATGGGGCAGACATACTGCTTAGAAAACTGTCGACTCTCTATACGAAGTGTCTATCAACTGCAAGTGTCCATGAAAACTGGAAGAATACAAATATTATACTAATCAACAAAAAGGGAGACGTTAAAAAATTGAAAAATTATCAACCCATTAGTTTACTCCCAGTATTATACAATATATTCAACACGATAATCTCCAATAGAATAACGGCAAAACTGAACTTTAGACAACCAAGGAAACAGTCAGGTTTCAGGAACGGATAGGCTACAATATATCACATCCATGTCATCAATAAGGTAATCGAGAAATCCGCAGAGTACAATCAGCGTTTGTGTATGGCTTTTATAGATTACGAAAACGCATTTCATGCAGTAGAGATACCAGCAGTCATAGAGGCAGTAGGAAGACACCTATAAAGAAAGCGGTCAGACTTGGAGACACAATCTCTCCAATGCTATTCACTGCGTACCTGGAAGAAATATTCGCGCTATTAAACTGTAAAGGCTTAGGGGTAAAGTCGATGGCGAATATCTCAGCAACCTTCGGTTTGCTTCGTCTGCAGCAGCACTGCAGACGAATTACAACAAATGATTGAGGACCTTGACAGAGAAAGCTTAAGAGTGGGGTTGAAGATAAATATGCAGAAGACAATGATAATGAGGAAAACCCGGGCAAAGAAAAAAGAGTTCAGGATTCCCAGTCAGCCTCCAGAGTCCGTGAAGGAGTACGTTTACCTAGGTCACTCACAGGGAACCAAGATTATGAGAAGGGAATTCATAGAGGAATAAAAATGGGTTGGATTGTATACGGCAGACATTGTCAGCCCTTGGTTGGAAGCTTACAATTATTATTGAAAAGGAAGGTGTATAATTAGTGCGTTTTACCGGTGCTGACATAAGGGGCAGATACTTGGAGACTGACAAAGAAGCTTCAGAGCAAGTTAAAGACCGCACAAAGAGCGATGGAACGAATGATGCTAGGCATAACCTTGAGAAACAGAAATAGGGCGGTTTGGATCACAGAGCGAACGGGTATAGCCAATATTTTAATTGACATCAAGAGGAAGAAATGGCGCTGGGCAGGTCATTGAATAAGCAGGTTAGATAACCGCTGGACCATTAGGGCTACGGAATGGGTACCAAAAGTAAAGAAGCTCAGTAGATGAAGGCGACTAGGTGATGCGATGTATTTGGGAAATATGCGGATGCTAGTTGGAATTGTTTGACGCAGGACAGGGGTAATTGGAGGTCGCAGAGAGAAGCCTTCGTCGCGCAGCGCACAGAAAATAGGCTGATGATCACAGAGATGATGATGATGATTATGATGATGATGTTGTTATTTAGGGGATTAGGTCTTAGCCACTGTTTCGGCTGCTATAGTTGAGCCAGCACATGATGTGATGAGAGTATTGGATGTGCTATCCGAATCATTTCGTGCCCTGTCATAAATACATCACTAAATAAAAGTCGCACAGATGAGTCCCTATCCCTATGAGAGCAGGACGCTTCCCAGAGTTTCTTGCGAATATTGCGAACCTGTGGCGAGAATTCAAACTGGCGAGAAGCCAGTGTGAATTTAGGTGCCAGGTACGGTAGTGTTGTTACCGCACCGAAATTTTTCCATTGGGCTGTGGCCTAGTCAAGCTGTTCTGAAAAACAGCTTTTTGTCACAGTCCTCCTTTCTGTATCATTGACAGAATAAAAATAAAGATTGGTTGATTGATTGATTGATTGATTGATTGATTGGTTGATTGATTTAACAGCTATAGCCAACGGATGGCGGCTTTTTCACTGAATGAGTCCTTCCCCGCTTTCGCATCTATCTGTGTCGCACCTTTCTGCGCGTACACCTGTCATCGCTATTGTTCCGTGGCGAAGCATCACAGATGGGGCCCGCTTAACGAGCTATCCACAAAATGTCCATTAGTTTTTACAGGAACTGAATAAAATAAATAAGTAAGACATGTCCGAAGGTCGCGTTCGAGCCCGGAACCCTAGCACAGAAGCTCGATGCTCTATTAAACCAGTTACTTTTATTTTTTTTTCTTTATAACACTGGAGCGGATCTTTCAGAAAACAAAGCACTACAGATATTTAACGTGACGGAAACCGTGAAAACCCATGCAGCACGTGCAAGCGTCCAAAAAAGACATCTAGACCGACGGTGTTTCGTGTGCAGCGTTCACACTGCGAGCACACGCAGCAAACTCCGGAAAGAAAAAACACGGCCAAGCGCTTTGCGGTGGCTCAGCGTACCTGTGGCGCCTTTTAATGATCCCTGTGACCCACAATAAGAAATGTTCATGTTACTTGCCCTACACAGCCGCTAAATCTCGTATGAATTCCCGAAGTGGCGCAATAAACTGGTGCAGACCAGCGCACGAGGACCGTCGCATAGCAACATTTTGCTTACAAAAAGTGAGCGCACCCATCTCCGTTCTGATGATGACTAATGAAGTTTCTAGTCCCGCGCACCAAATTCGCTGCGCGTCGCTCCTCGTGCTGTGGCACTGTGGCACGCTTCTACTTAAGGTCCCCATAGACAAAACAAAACTTGTTTTAAAATCGGAAAGCGTTGCCTCTCCATTGCGCGTAGCCCGCAAGCGTGCCACGATGAGTGTCATAGATATAGGACACCAGGCCTCGGTGGGTGTCTATGGCTCTGCAGGTCTAGAATGTGGATTGAGGGCGCCGTTGCTTGTGACTGCTTCCGATTTTTGTTTTATTTTTTTATAGACGCAAAATCAACCTGGATTGCTATAATCATGGCCAAGGGGACTCGTATAGCCAAAGGTTCGGTAATCAACACCTCAGATATCTTTGCTGCACTACAACAACGGTGCGCGTCGAAGGTAGAAGACGATGCCGATGAAGTATAGGAGAGACCGCTACAGCTTTTGCAGGTCTGTGGAACTCTATTTGCTGCACCGTATAGACAAGGTATTCTCCCTGTCTGTGTGTAACATAAATCTGATGAAGTGATCAACAATTAGATAGAGGCCATTCAGGTGCCATCACGAGTTGCGTATAAACACCACACACAATTGTTTTCTGCCCTCTCATACACAATAAAAAATATCTGGTTGCTATGATGCAAGATTTCCAACATTTAATTGTGTGAAACACTCGATGATAATCTGCAACTTCGAAATATTTAGTATTGTTCTTTACAACTTCTAAGTCCTGGTGTCCTATACTTAAGACATACGCCATAACTTATACTGAAGGGGTACTCAAATATATTGGATGTATAATTTTTTATAAATCCAAGATAGCCTGAACTTGACCCGAAATCGCTTCTGCGCAGAACACTTTAGGGAAATACCAGTAGACTCAATGCTAGCATGGATTAGTTTCTAATTCGGTATATTGTAGCCGAGCACTCAAACAATATTACTTGTCCCACTTGGCATGTACCTGATGACGTAGTATTGTCAACATCATGTCGTCACCTTTAAACAGGTTCGGCTCTCGCAGCTGCTGTTAAGAGAACGCCAGCGGGAAAGAAATTAGCGTACAGGCCTCACTAAATTTTGACCATTACCCTCGGCCGCTAAAACGGTGCTCATGCAATAAACTCGGCAACACACTTCAATCGAAACATAGTGTATTTAAAACACATTTAACGATGCTACATTCACACAAATAAATTGAAAAAGTCCAAAAATTTAATGAAGAAAACTGGTGACGCTTGTCGCTAGTATCGTCCCCGTTTTAGCCGTACGACCGTCACAGAGATGGAAACCACGGAGACTAGCTCGCAGCGTTTACTGGGGATTTGCCCGGTGAAGTTTACCCAAGTAGACGGGTAACATAAACGTAGCGGGCCCCTTAATCCGCTTCCACACACGCCTAGTGAGCACACGCTGCCACCAGAGGGAGTCTACGTGAAAGTTGTCAGTCACGTGGGCAGCAGCGACCGCACCGTCCCCTCTTCAGCTTAAGACGAACTTAGCTGAGGTCACAGTAAGGCCGGCTAGAGAGCCTCGAGTTGTTCTGCAGGAACAGTCGGAACAGCGTGCTGCCGAGAAGATGCCAGACGCAAGTGTGACGCTGCGGGAAACGACCAGCGAATCCTGGCGTTCGTATGCGCTGTTACGCGCGTGCTTCGCCGAACGGCCGTCTGCTCGGGGCGGGAGGAACCTGGTAGCAGAAGAAGAAAGATGCGGTTGCGTATGACTGAGTCACGAAGAGAATCAGTGCCCCTAACTGCACGTGTTATCTCTGGAGTACACAGGAAATAGAAAAATTCGTACAGCAGATCCAAAACACTCTATGGCAGTGAACTGCTTTTTGAGGGTACCTCCTTCTGAAGATGCTGACGACGTGTTCTGCACACTTGATGGAATATAGCTCGGAGTGCTCATCATGCTTTACAAGACTCTAAAATCAGTAAAGCGAAAAAAGTGAACGTGGATCTAGGAAAGAAAGTTTTAAGGAAGAAGTTTTGCCATAGGAATAGTCAGGTGGTGAAGAAACATTAGATGGTGTAATTATATAGGAGACGGGCAGTGGCGTAGCTAGGTCGTCTGGCACCCGGGGCCCATAGGTCTTCTGTCACACCCCCTCACCCCCGGGTGTAGTCGAGGAAGGCGAGGATATCGATAATTTCCGGGTTTCAGCACCAGTACAGCCGCCTTGGACACCGCGCACGTCCCCCGGGTCCCCCTCTCCTTCGCTTTCGTTCCCAGAGGTCGCGAATGCAGCAGGTATTACGGCGAGGAGTTATGGAGTCGCCATCTATCGGAAGCGCCTCGCATGGCATGGCGCGTTTTTCGCGAGCGAAAAACGCGACGGGCGGCAAACGCCCGCGTTGCCGCCGACGCGCGAGCACCCGTACGAAAAAAAGGAGCGGCGCTTTCGCGCCGCGTTTTCCGGGTTTCCAGACAACATAACTCTCAACGACATGTATTGTCTCTGTTTCCGCATATATAATATGCCCTTAAACTTACAGAACACTGCAATAAAAATAATCTGAGTGTAGTTAGACAGCGACATTTCTTTCCGAGGTGTATTTATCAAGCTTAATTTCAAGCAGCAATATTGTGTGCGAAACTGCGACTATGTACCTTCCGCATGCTGAGACGCTGCTTGTTTACCACTCACATATAAAAAGGAGGGTCGGCCGCTTACTACCGAGCAGAAGAGGCGACTGCTACTATTAAGGGGGATGCTGATACTGAAGCAAGAAAAAATGCGGGTCAGGAGGTACAATCGCCCAATTTTTTAACCTGAACGCGCGAGCATCGACCGGCCAGTCGATAAGCGCCGTATAACGGAGTACAGCGGCGAAGTGTGCGAGAATACGCCTGGCAGAGGGAAGCTGCATTGGACTGTGCATTGCGCGCACGCGCGTATTCTCGCACACTTCGCCGCTGTACTCCGTTATACGGCGCTTATCGACTGGCCGGTCGATGCTCGCGCGTTCAGGTTAAAAAATTGGGCGATTGTACATGTGGGTGCGGGCTGCCTGGTTGAGAAGAGAGCGAGCACCATACACTGGTATTACTAGCAAATTGTCTTGCCAGTATTAGCGATGAGGCGCGACGCTTCTCCACTTTAGTTATTAGGGCCTCGTTGAAGGTTGCTTTGTTCATTTTAGGTGAATACGATGCGCGAACGAAATCACGGTAGCACATGTTTTCCTTGACGCGCGCGCCAGTTCTGCCGAGAAAAAAAAAAAGTTCCACCAAGGAGGTTCCGTCGAGATGCGCAGAGACCAGGGCCATCTGGTGGCAAAAAAATAACCAAAATGTCATGTGACCAAATGCCACGTGACTTACCTGAACTCTGATTGGTGGACGCGCCCGCGCGACGCGTTTTTTTCTACTCCGAGCAGCTGCACGCGGCGGCGCGATTTCGTGATGGATCCTGCTGGGCACGCGTCAAAATGACGCGCGCGTCCCACCATCCGCGCGTCAATCGCGCCTGAAATCGCGCCATGCGGTTCCGCCTTAACGGATGACGCGGCACGCTCCTCAAACGTTTTGCTGTCAGCGCTCACTGAAAACACCACGCGAGAGCTATTCCGGAAATTTCTGTAAGTACTTTCGAAACGGGAGAAGTTTTTTGCTATCTAAATAATAATCTTGGGCAAACTGAAAGCACAGAATCGTTTACAGACGCTATCTCTTTACCGAATACGTAAAGTGAACGCCACTGTGCGCGGTCGCCGCGATTTAGTCTCCCGAACCAGCTTCTTGCGTGAAAGGAAGGCAAACGCCGATACCAAACTATGCGAAATATGTTCTTATAGTGTTTGAATAACCAAATGGAACGTAATAGAAAGAAGCCTCAGTGCAGCGATCGCACAGCTTCGCAGCGACCGACTGCGCGTCTGCATGCTTGTCCACGCACTGTTTCGCTTTCGCCGCGTGCGCATTTTCGCACCGTGCCATGAGCTTTAGGCTGCAGAGTATGAGCATTTGACAGTATACAAGCAACCATTGTTGCGTGGGCGCTATCAGAGCTGCTCAAAAATAATTTCATTGTAGAGACTTCGACGCCTACGGGGACTGATGTGCCGGACGTCGCGACGATTCAATCTTCTTTTTTTTCTAAATTCTTGGACGTTTCAATATTATTTCTCGAGTTTCGTCGCACTATATGTTTATCGGTGTTTTCAGCGTGCGATTTCCCGCTGCTTCTTTTTTTGTAATCCAGTGCATTAATTCATAACACAAACATGAGCATAAGCCATGCGTTTTTGTGCTTCATACCGCTCCCTATCCACTCCAGTGAACTTGCCAGTATCTATAGCATCGACAAGTTCATAGACCAAACCGTCATGACATTAGTCGGGCAGCGGACTCGAGCGAGCGTCTCAGTGCGCGTTTTTCGAACATTGCAGACCCGGCGCCGAAGCAGAAATCTTCCTCGCGTCTGTGCTTGCTGCATACCCGAGTTGTAGCCGATGACTGTTTGCCGGTTTTATGTTTCGCGAGCCAAGCTTCACACAGCTTCTTGTCCTGCGGCTACATATGAATAAGGCTGACACCGGGCTCCATTGCGTACGTCCGGCACTGCGGCACCGAGTAGTAGCCTACCATGTTGCGCACCTTCAAAGGCAGCCACTACCTATTCTAGTGCTTTCAATCGTTGCAAAGGAGACACTTGAAGCGGGAAAATCCCGACAATAAATGAGGACCGCAGCGTACGAGGGAACTTAAACTTTCCTTTTCAGCTCGCTTCGGCACTCCCGAAGCAGCCGATGCGGCCGCTATGTCCACGTGATACCTAAGAGCCGACGGTGGCGTCAGCTTTTCCAGTGGTGGAGCTCGAGGCCAATACACGCTGTTTTTTTCTGCGCCAAATAACACAGCACTGATAACTTGTGATAAGCGCATGTGCACATCTTCTGTCAGACTAAGGCTTTGCATCCAATACAAATGCGGCATCGTGGCAAATACGGCTCACGTCACAAGTAAAAAAAAAATTATAAAGTTTTAATTACCAATTTTAGCGGCAACATTGCATTTGCAAAATTGAAGGCCGACATTCATATCTTGCCCAAGAACAACTTCACAAAAATCATCGTAGGTACTATGGCGCGCAGTATTTTGGCTGTGGGCAGCCCTGAACGAAAACAAAAATTAAATTGTGCCTCAGTGACGCTGATCTCCCCACCATATTGGAAAAACGGAAAAGGCCACCTGCCTCCCTGCTGTGCGGGCGCCAATGTTATGACAATTACGACTTCTCTTTATTGTGATCAATAAAGCCTTGTTTTTATTTGCTGCTATACGGACAAACGTGACTATCCTAGCTGCGGTACCACCAAAAGGTTGGGAACAGAATAGAGCACGCTTCGCGTCGATTCTTGGCGTCACCATAAAAAAAAAAAGGACCTCGATGAAGCCCGTCGCAGCGAAACCTCTTAGTCTGCACTCGCAATGGAGAGGGTTGAGGGATCAACCTCACTGGTCCACTATTTCATGTTTCTTTCGCTACTGCCATACTGGGTGCCACCCGCAGTACCAAAGTACTGTAGGTTGTAGCACCCAGAACGATTTTGCTTAAGAAGTTTTTGTTGAGTTAATAATATGACTTTGAATCTTCAATTCTTAAATTGAAGTGCTTTCTCTATAAGTACTAATTAGGGGATTACTAAGGATGTGGTTATTACTTACCTGCCATATTTTGCACGCTACCGAGTTCCTAGTATTCACAGACACATAACTTCATAGAATATCCGGAAATATCCTTACAAAATTCACGTTTTTTTAAAATTCTGTGCAGCTGACACAGACACTGTACTTATGACATGAAGTCACACTATAACAACAGTTTTCTGAAACTTTCGAGGTAAGAAGGAAAGCGTGAAACATAACGGCAGGTTTCGCAGCGGCTTCTCGGAGCGAGCGGGAGAGGGGAAGAAAAAGCGAGCGGTGCCCGCAACTATATACAGCCTGTCGAGTCATACGCCGCCAAACTATTCGGCCGCGCCGAGTCTGAAAACGATCCAGAGAATCCCATTCGCGACTTTTGACTTATGCAACGTCGCTCTCAACGAACGCTTCGCCGTAAACGAGAGCGCCGGGCGTGCTCGTTGAACGCCCTCTTACTGCTGTCTTTGTTCGTCTTCGCTGCGCGTTCTGAACAGAAGAGGGACCCAAGAGCCTCAACGCTTTACTGTATGTTTAGCGACTCCTGCTCCCAGCATGAACGCACGGCACACCCCACATGACACATGAAACATTCCGCTAACGCGAATAGTTTAGCGACCATTTTGGGAATTAAATTTTTAGCCCGCACATTCGTGCAATTATCTCATGGGGTGTTGATAGAGCTGCAGCCGACAATTCTGCGGCGCAACGCATCGGGTACATGACTTCGGGCTGCTGGATACCGGAGCATTCTTTGCTATTTGCGCCCAGTCAAGCCGGCGGAAAAAGGGGTGTCTTCAGGCGTATGACACCCCCCCCCCTCCCACTGGCCCCTTGCACCCGGGGCCCACGGCCCCCCGGCCCCCCCCTGTTGCTACGCCACTGGAGACGGGTCTTCTAATACACAAAGCCAGCATATTTGAACACAAGTCAGTGCGTGTGCTCCTCTAGTTACTTCGAGCAATTTCGTATCTGAATGTGAACGGTGAATTGAAACGCTGTAACTGATGTTTTCGCCGAGCTGTAACGCATTTAAGGGGCAAGGCAACTGCCTTGACGTTAAACTGCCGTTAAGGAGAGTCTTAGCGCTCCTGACATGGCAAATCAGTTCTGCGGAGCCCTGTAAGGTGGAGAGAGGTTCATAAGAGGCAAAAATGTCATCCACCAGACTAGAATGAAGCTACGAGGTGTCCATGTTCTACGACTTGCCGATTATTTCGCTCTTGTACTGCGATAGGCTGGCCTTCAAGTAAGCTCATATATGGTGGAGCGACCGCCACGGAAGGGCGTTGGTATCGAGGTCGATCCTCGGACCAGGAAGAACTTTTCGGAGATCTCGAGTTTTTCGTGCTCAGATGCTCATGTGGGTTTCTTTTGCATACCTTCGTTCTAAAGTGTCGAGGATTTCTCCTTTCCTACTCAGCTTTGCGGACAGACAGCGACTCCTTATTCTCATAAGAAGGTAATATATCCGTACGAAGATCATTGACTACCTTATGGTCAAGAGACTGGGCTCGTGGAAGACTATAGTCCTACAGAGGCAAAGGTGCTATAGTGACTATGGGGGGGGGGGGGGGCACACTTCAGGGCGATGTGGCGCTGAGCGTTCCCGAAGGGACGCAAGGGCGAAATACGTCGCAAAGTACCTGGCCACAAAAAACACAACAGTATACACAGATGCTGCAGTATACGCCAAGCAAAGAGGCACAATCATAGTAAAGACAGCTGCGTTAGCTATAAGCCAGGACTACAAAGAGATCAGCAGCGCGTCAATGAAGGACTGCTCGGTAACGGAAGCTGAGGAAATAGCCGTAGCTCTAGCGGCAGTGGAGGGCTACCGATCCGAAAGGTCTTTAACAATACTCACCGACTCGCAAACTACGTGTCGGAATTACATGAACGGCAGAATAGGACGCAGAGCGCTTCACATCCTCCACTCCTGCAGGGCTAACAACAAAGTCAGGCATACAATTTTCTGGGTACCGGGACACGCTGGAATAGAAGGGAACCTAAGGGCGGACAAGGCAGCTCGAGAGTACACAAACCGAGCGGCCACAAGCACCGACCCTGAGGAACCCATACCAGTCAACCCAAGCTACTCAGACATATTGAATTACTATAAGGGGGTCCGAATCAAATACCCTCCACCCCACAACAGCCTCAATAAGCATGAAGCAACCTCTTGCAGGAGGCTGCAAACAGGAACATATCCAAACCTAAACACACTAAGCAAGATGTTTCCCACCCAGTATAGAGGCATTTGCCCCTGGTGCGGCGCCAAGCCCACCTTATATCACGTTACATGGGAATGCGTTCAGAATCAGCAATTCCTTCAAATAAAAAACCCGAGTGCGGAGCAGTGGGAGAGGGTGCTCTCCAGCAGCGACCCGAAAGTCCAGCATGGACTAGTAAGGCACGCTCGCCAAGTAGCCACCCTCAGTGGTGCCCTGGAATAGGGGCGTCGTCCCTGCGCAGATGGGGAAGAAGGCCGTGAAGATGGCCCACCACATCTGCCACCGCTAATTTCTACACCATTAGAGCAAATAAAGTTTTTCCTCCTCCTCCTCCTCCCATTGTGCACAAGCATAATTTCTCTTGCTAGGCGATTTTTCAAGCGGATTAAGCCTACATTACGTCACTCATGTCGGCGTCGGTGTTGGTATTGCCGAACTAAACGACCCAAGACTCTCTTGTTCATTTCCTTTTCTAATTATTTGCAAAATAGTGTACGCCTATTTGAAGTTGCATGGGACTGAAGGAAAACCTGCAGTACCGGAACCAGAAGTTTGCTCCTTAATTTTGGTTAATTTCTCTTTCTTCAGTCCCTGGTCTTCGTACACAGGGATTGCACGCTACTACAACAGCCTACAGCGGTATCCACATATCAAGATAGTGTGTTGAATTTGGGGATCCATCCAGAGCGTCTCTGCTTACGGAATAGCACACTTTTGCTTACGCTGCTCATCCTAACGCATTCGGAGTACACAATGCCTGGACTCAGTTCAGATGACCTCTTTCGACAGCAGTTGGAAAAATTAAATGACATTTAATAAGGCAGCGGAAGGGTTCCCGTGTTTGTGCTGTAAAGGGGCTAGTCTTACCTCGCGTGTAGCCTCCGAAGGCAGCTGGTTGGAGTCGCCACGCCATTGGTGTCACTGTTGCCCTCAGACTTGATGGAGTTCGGCTTCTTCAACACCCACGGCAGCGTATCACGCAGGTGGATGTGTGGATTGCAGTCCAAGGCGCCGAGGCTGTACACGGGAGAGGCCGCTCCGCCACGCTCGACAAGCTGGCGAAACTTGCTCGCGCCATCTTCCACGCCATGTGTAATCGGCTCCTCGGACCTGAGTTGACACATGAAGATAACTGTGAGTAGTTTTGCAACGGACATTCATCAAGCGTGGCTTCGCTGAACAGGTGCAGCTATTGCAGTGAGACGTTTCCTGCTTTAGTCTAAATGAATAGCGTCTACCTAATCAGACCACTGATCCATCCGTTCGGGAAAGATCAAAAATAGATTTCGCGCTTCTCGCTGCTGAGTTTTCGTTGCTTACTGTGCCAAAATTTAAGAAATCACGATGTGCAGAATTTAGTATTCTTAGTTCTTCAAGCGCAGCATGTCATGTAGTAAGACCTGAACAGAAAGGAGATTGAAGAGGGTTATAGATAGCCAAAAAATATGTGCCAAAATAAACTATTTTCCATTGTGTCACAAGCTTCATGTTAAGTTGCGACCGTAAAGCACTCAGGCAGCCGCATTATACTTCATGATTATATTCTTCATTTCGGTTCATTCAGGCACGACTTTATTCAAAACAGCCCTATTGCAAAAACCACCGTCTTCCAGTGCCTTCCAATGGGAAACCAGCACGTTTTTTGGCATACTGGGTACGCTGAAGGCACTCGCTGGGACTCACTGGGAGACCAATGAGAACGCTGGATAAGAGCTGGGTCATGCTGAAAGAGACGCTGGTTCACCTATCATGACACTGAGGTGCACTGGTTTGTGCTGTACAGGCGCTGGTTCGCACTTGAAACTGCGGTGGTTGTGTTTGTGCCACACTGGGTCCAGTACGCAAGGACGAGCGCTGCCTAATATTGGAGGCTTTATACAATTTCAGCGCTTGATACTAGCCTCTCTTCCTAAATAACGTTATATATTGGGGTCACAACACACTATTCTGTGTGGCAGCTCCGAATAAAGGTGCGTGAGCTTCCTTGTTTATTCACGCACATTTGACACTGAAGATTACTTTAGTTTTTTGCATTTCCCCTTTTGAGTGGGTGTATAGCTAAATCCTTGAACGAAACCACGCAAACGCAGAGCACGCCGTGTTTTTTAGTAGTTCGCACGTAACATATGACTGGGAGTTGTCGCCGTTGTCACAGTGTTGTGGAGTGTATATGAAATCCAGAAGTCGTTCAGACGAGCTCGAATGGACCCCGAGTTCGAAGCCTACCGCTGATTGATATTATTGCACTGATAACAAAGCTCCGGCGATTCGTGTGCTTCCACTTTCCATATTGTGCTTAAAAGACTTCTGAGGCTCCAATACACACACATTAGCTTTCACCAGCTACTCGCGCCGAGATCGGTCCCCACCAACGCTTAGGCCTAGCGTATCCACCGAGTGCGTCTGCACGCTATCGACACGTCTAGGCTCAGGAGTCAAGAAGTCTAACAAGGATAAATCACTCTTTATTTCAGATTTCGCACGGGTGTTCGTAAATAAACCAATTTTTCCTGTCTCCAGTGCCAGCACAAGCGATGAGCGCCGATATGACACGTCATAAACACAGGTATATGTGCTGTCACCAAAGGCTCCAAGCACTAGCATGCGCTTCTCTGACGAAGATATATGACACAGACGTGCGGACTGAAAGGCATCACTGAACTGAGAAAACGTTGCATATCCGTGGCGTGAAGGACAAGAAACAGCTGTCGAAATCGGCAGTAACAGCCCATGCAGCGTCCCGGGTCGGCGGTTCATTTAGGACTTTTTTCGAAGTTAAAATACCAATCGCAAGTCAAAATTGATGTTCTGGCACTTCCGAGCATGCTATTGAATACGGACAGCAAATTTTGCTTTGTGGTACAGGCGTGAGTTTTAGTTGATGGGCGATACACTCTTATACAAAGGTACACCCTTTGGGGTGTATATCTGCCACTCACCAATAATCGTCTTCTGCCTTGCATGCCTTTCCTTTCTTGAAAAGGCTGCGCCCGCTACATTCCTGTCGGGAATGCTTGTCATGCTGATAACGCCCATACCGTTCGTTACTGGAAGGTACCATGCTCGCAGCGTTAAAAGATGGAAATGCGGGGAAGACAGATCACATTTATTGTTGTGTGGCAAGATACAACCCAAAAGTGTAATCTTTAGAGTGTAGCGCATCTGCCATGTCTCCATGTACGAGATGTATCTTTGTGGAACTAAAGCTACATCTCGGTCTTGACAAGGCAGATTATCCGCGCTTTCTCGTTAGGTATGCCACTGCATCATCAATACAATCGCAATACAAGGGGTGCAAAAAATATAAATTTCAGCCTACCAATAACTACGTATAATATGCTATTTCTGTGTGTGTGTGGGGGGGGGGGGGTGCGCGCGCGCATGCGTGCGTGCGTGTGCATGTGTGTGTGTGTGTGTGTGTTTGTGTGTGTGTGTGTTTGTGTGTGTGTGTGTGTGTGTGTTCAACGAGGTTGGGGAGAGTCGCGGGACACGCTGCCAGCATACGTCTGATTCCAATGATGCCATTACAATCATTGCAGTCCACCTTAGTCTCCCTCTCTAGATATATTTTATTAATGGTGTACGGTGTGGGAAATGTACCCGTTTTCAATAAGCGCAGTGAGACTGCTTGAACCCTGTTCAGTTTTGAATGTGGCAATGGGAATTGTCTGCGTCCTAAACAGTAACGTTTGGGAACGTCATTGTGTGTTATTAAATGATCTCTAGATTCCCTGGCTTGATGGTGAACGGCTCGGTTGTGACTCACGGTTAGCAAGTCCTCCTGCCAAGTCATGAGGAACCTCATTGAGGTTTACCCGAGTCTCGTCCACTTTCCCCATATGCGCAGAAACCATCGGATTTCAGTTCTCATAATCGCATTGTTTTCAAAAAGTTTAGCTGCAACGCCACCTACGTAGCCTTTATCAAAACACTTTACAGCGTATTTCTAATCACTGTAAATGCAGGCCCACTTATTACTCCTGATGGCTAGCGCAATTGCCGCTTGTTCCGCCACCATGGGGTCCTTGGTAAAAATAGTGAGAGCGTCTTGCAGTTTCCCTTGATCATTTGATACAATGGCCGTATATGCTCCTTTACCTTTCACCCAGGCAGCATCAATTAAAGCTGCCAGTTGGTTCTGTTGCTCTATTTCCTGCAAGAGTGCTTTAGCTCTTGCCTTTCTCCTTTCGACATTATATTCTGGATGCATGTTTCTGGTGAGAGGGTTGGTTCTATTCTTGTTCCTAACTTCAGTCCTTAATTCTACTTCAGCCTATATTGGGCTCCTTGATGTATTCAGTTCTGCACCTATTGCCTGTAATATGTTCCTTCCAGCTCGTGACTTCGTCAGTATTTCGTGTTGCGCTAGCTGTTGGGCCTCCGCGGTATCTTCCATTGTGTTGTACACCCCTAGACTGATGAGTTTGTCGGTTGCAGCGTTACTGGGTATCCCTAGGGCTACTTTAACGAGCTTCCTGAGCAGCACATTAGGTTTCTTAAGTTCTGCCTGCTTCCATTTGAATAATCCAGCCACATAAGTGAAGTGACAGGGAGCAAAGGCATGTATTAGCCTCAAAGCGCTGTCTTCTCCTAAACCTCTGTCTATTGGTAATTCTCCTTAGTAACCTAATGACTTCCTCTATTTTATTCGAGATATGTTGTATTGTTCGATAGTTAGCATTGGTTTGCGTCTATGTGATACCCAAGAACCTTGATTTTTTCATCTAGCCTGATTGCGGATCTTTCATGAGTGTATAAGCACACTCTTGGCTCATCTTCCGGAATGTAACCTCTTGGTTTACGGCCTTTTCTGCGATGTTTAATGATTAAGAGTTCTGATTTTGCTGCCAAGCACTTCAACCCCATGTCTTTCAGTGTGTTCTCTACAACGCATAAACTTTCCTGTAATCTGGTCTCTGTCTGTCCTACATTGCTCTTGGCACTCCATATCGTTATGTCGTCGGCATATATAACATAATGTATACCTTCAATTTTCTCCAGATTTCATGCAACCTTGGACATTGCTAAATTGAATAGCATGGGTGAGAGCACAGCCCCTTGTGGAGTGCCCCTATTTTCCCAATTCTTAGCTTCTGATTTAAGCCCACCCAGCATGAGTTGTGCAGTTCTATTTCTAAGAAAGTCCTTAATCATGTTAAAAAGTCTCTTACCTAAACCCATCTCCGAGAGAACGTCAAGTATTGCCTTATGCTTTATACGATCAAAAGCTTTTTCCACATCCAATCCCAAAAGAGCTTTCGTATCCGCTGGGCTGGCCTGTATAAGTTGATGTTTGATCAGCAGCATAGCATCCTGAGTTGACAGCCCTGGGCGAAAGCCGATCAAGTTGTATGGGAGGATCGCGTTCTGCTCAGCGTATTTCGTGAGTCGCTTTAGAATGACAAGTTCCATTGCTTTGCACAGACATGACGCTAAAGAAATAGGATGGAGGTTGTCTAGAATGAGTTGTTTGCCTGGTTTTGGTATGAGGATAGTATTGGCCACCATCCATTCCTCTGAGTATACCCCTTTTCTCCAACATTCATTGAAGTGTTCAGTTAGATAAAAGATTGATTCATCATCTAGATTTCTTAATAGCTTATTTAGTTATTCCATCCGGTACAGCCGCCGATCTACCATTAAGACTGTGAAGAGCCGCCCTCACTTCAGTCTCAGTGAAGTCCCGGTCAAGTGCTTCACATATGCCTCCCGTATACTCGGGGCTCTCGTCTCCTTCGTTGGGTTGTTTAAGTGGGAGATATTTGGCTGCGAGACTATCCATGATATCCCTCTCTGTTTTATCTTGGCTTTCCTGATGAACCAACTTAGCTATAGCTGTTCTCTTACTTGTGCTTGCTTCATTCTCGTTGAGCAAGTGCCTGAAGAGGTTCCAGCTACCTCCATGTTTTTGTCTACCATCAGCCGAAATACAGATCTCATCCCACTGTTGCTTCACGAGGGTCTTAGAATGATCATTAATTTCTCTGTTTAATTGCACTATTTTTTTCCTTAGCCTTCTGTTAGGTCTCTGCGTTTTCCATTTCTGTAATATAGCCTGTTTGGCCTCAATCCGATGCGCCAGCCTGCTGCCTATAGCTTCAATATTTTGCTCTGTCCTGATTTCTTTAGTGGCCTCCTTGATGTCCTCTCTGAGCTGGATGACCCATGTCTGAAGGGGCTCTTTCTCGGCATCTAGAGGCCCCACTTTCCTTCTGTTCGCCCAAATTTTTCTGAACTGATCCCAATCAGTGAATTTGAAGATTCTAGTTTCCTGTCTCGGTAGGCGTATGGTTATATGTATCATGTAATGATCGCTTCCGAGATCCAAGTTTGAATTTTCCCAATTGGCTCCTCATGAATTGACTACAAAAGTAAGATTGAATTGTTTACAAAAGCAGTCGTCAGAACCGTAGCTATAGGCACCTTCAATTTAACACACCTGCGTGAAAAACAGGCAGCGTTTTAGCAACATTTCGGCGTCGCTGCTGTTCTGCCAATTGAAGGAAGGTGCCGTTCCGAAGACCTTTATAACATCCGGTGTAGACGTCGCTGACCGCAGGTTAGCGGTGATTGGTCGGAAAACGATGACATCTGCCAAAAGCGAAGCACGCGGGAGGCTGTCGGGAAAGCCACGGGCACACCAGGACTATCACTAACAGGAGTGACAAGGCAGTCCATTGGCACACCTGACAAGGCTTGGCCACATCTGTGACCACGCCTTGCCCACTCCATCCGGAAATGCGTTGCGGCATGTGAGAAATGCGAGCCTCGAAAAACACTATTGTCGAACCCTGCCAGGTGCCTTCAACGGCTCTACATTCCTTTGGAGCAGTTCTTTCGCGTTATCTTGGACTTACTTGGCCGCTTCCCTCTATCCACGTCTGGCAACAAGTGGGTCGCTGTTGGTTTCGTCGTCTGATTTGTCTTCGCTCATGTCTAAGGGCTTTTCCTCCACGTGTGCAGGCTCCGGTCGTCTAGTCTGCGAACCCTTTTTGAACGGAAATGGTTACCGCGGTCCATTTCGACCATGCCAATTCCCGTCCTCGGCGTTCAGCTTTCTGCGCGTTGCGTACTCTTTGGGTCATTCGGCCGCCCTTTCCACAGTGTTTACATTTCCTCTGTCTTGCACCCACAGCGTCGCAGATTGTGCGATGCTTTGGTAAAAATGCTCTAGACACATGCATTCAACAATCATATCTCTGCTCTCGTAAGCTTCCGCGCTTTTCAACCACTCGACTAGGTTGGCCTTTAACTATATGCTAACTCCGGATATCCCTCGCTATCCTTTTTGCCTGTGCTTCTAAACCTCTGCCGGAAAGCTTTGGCTGAAAGGCAATACTTTTTCAAAAGAGTAGCGCTAACTTTCGCATAATAATATGCATTCTGCGCACTGAGTCTTGCGATTACTTCCGCTGCCTCACACGGCAACATAGACAGCAACAGTTGTGGCCATGTACTCGGACCGAAGTTCATCTTCTCGCAAGTTCTTTCAAAATTTCCTAGGAACAAGCCTATGTTGTTCCCGACCACAAATGACTTTAACAACCTGTCCATCCCGTATGATTCTGCCTCACGTGATCGCCCCAGAGCCCCTTCACTTCCTTGAGAAAACTCCAACCGTTTGCTTTCAAGTTCAAGTTGCATTTTTCTCAACTCGCGTTCCTCTCTGTCCCGTTCTTCTCTCTCTCCGTCTCGTTTCTCTCTTTTCCTAAGAAGTTCTAGCCCGATTTCTATGTCCTCCTCACTGGCCTTTTCGAAAATCAGCTTGAATAATTCCCTATTTAGCATTTCCTTGTGTACCTGTAGGTCAAGTTCCTCATCAACCATCAACAATTCGTCTCTCAGCACTGTCCTTAACTCCATGATTGCTGCTTTACTGCCTTGATCCTGCTCGCTAATCCTACCTAGGTAAACACAACCTAGCTATCAATCAATAATCCAGCTTCCCTACTGTTCTAAACGGAACCACAAGATTAGGCGTAGAGAGTCAAAGCAAGAACCAAGCAATCACCGAAGACACAGCACCACGTCGCATAGTCCCTCTCACCGCTGTCAGCCAGTTGTAATGGTTGGACGTCAATCACACCACTGGCAACCAGTTTTAATGGTTGGGGTTAGGCATGAAATAGATGGTAGCTGACCCATGCCGTCATCCAACTTATCCACGCTGAGGACGTTGAAGGGAGAGACGTGTTCTCAACGAGAACGAGGAATATGGGTTTATTTACAGTATTTACATGAGAGCGTTATAGTTCATCAGTCTAACATGACTAAAAGAGGAATGCACCCTGAGGAGCGACCAACGTCTCCGTAAATACACTCTGTCCTCCCTAGATCCCTAGGTGAGGGAAAAGCGGTGGTTGAACCTGCTACCAATTCGGAGTGTTCAGAGTCATCGTAGCCTGCATCGTAACCGCCTTTGAGCGGGAGGGTTTGCACACACTTCCGCACAGGTTTCACTGACCACGCCGAGGTGAGTGGTTTCTCGCAGACACGGGTTTTGCCCCGAGCAAACGCCTCTTCATCCCAGTGTTGACTTCGCAGACAATGGCCGCCGCGTCTGTCCATGACTTCTAAGCTGCGTGAGACGGCACCGCAAAATATCTTCCAGGAACTCCCCTGTTCCAATCAGCCCGTGGCGGCCACAGCGAATCCACGAAGAATACTTGGTCTGCCGACCGCGTTTAGTCATAGCGGCCCTGAGGAGGTGTTGATGTGGCACACCGTCGTCCCTACAAAACCAGTTGCCATGGCAAGTGGGTAAGGGTTCCTTAGTCGCTTCTCAGAAGCTCGCCACCCTCGCAGCTGCGGCTGGCTATGAAAATTTTGTAGGTCGGTAACCTTGCAGGCCGTTCGTAACAATGGATGTATAAGGAGGCAGAGAGCAGCGCGTCTTCGTAGCATCTCTCTCAATGTAAAAGGACAAGATAAAATTATTTTATTATCTATAACTCAATAGATAAAGTAGAAATTTTGGTATTGCTTATTGTTTGAAAAGTAGACAGCCACTTTGCCATAAGCTTAAGAGGATGAAAGCGAAGGCCAGCCCGCTCACGACGCGTTCAATACAATACTTGACACTTTCATTCTAATGCCTTGTCACTTGATATCATTGTTTTCTCCAGTCAATGGTTGGTTCGTCTAAATCTCCATGTTGAGTCGTGGGTTCAAGGGGCTTAATCAACATTGTCTTAATTAGAACCAAAGGCTGTGGCTTCGACTCCCACCAGAGGTCGTGGGTTCGTCTCCCATCCTTCACGATGTGATTTGGAATCCAACTTGGAGATATGGCCAGTTCCTCTATATCTCCATGTTGGGCTGCGGGTTCAGGTGCCTTAGTCAACTTTGTCTTAACACTTAACTCGCGGGTTCGACAACCACCAGAAGACAAGGGCTCGACTCCCGTCATTCACGACACAAAGGGAATCCAACTTGATGATATGGCCGGTTCCCCCATATTTTTGGGTGCGTTCAACTACCCCAAAATGTCACGCGTTCAAGTGACTTCATTAACTCTATCTTATGGCATTTTATTTTAACCTTACATTGCCTTAATTAACATCTCAAGTCATGCTGACGCTTCCTTGCCTCGGCTTCACGCTTTCTTATACAAAAATGTATGACCCAATTCGCCTTCATCATCATCATCATCATCATCATCATCATCATCAGCCTGACTGCGCCCACTTCTGGGCAAAAGCGTCTCCCTACTTGTCCAACTACCCCTGTCGCGTGCTAATTGTGGCCATGTTGCCTCTGCAAACTTCTTAATCTCATGTGCCCACCTAACAATCTGCCGCGCACGGCTATGGGTCCGTTCCCTTCGAATCCACTCCGTAACACTTAATGACCATCGGTTATCTTCCCTTCTATTACATGCCCTGCCCATGCCCGTTTCTTTTTCTTGATTTCAAATAAGTTGTCCTTAACTTGCGTTTGTTCCCTCACCCAATCTGCTCTCTTTTTGTCCCCTTTAACGTTACGCCCATCATTCTTCTTTCCATAGCTCGTTGCGTCGTCCGTAATTGAAGTAGAATCTTTTCGTCGGCCTCCAGGTTTCTGCCCTGTAGGTGAGTACTGGTAAGAGACAGTTGTTATACACTTTTCTGTTTAGGGATAATGATAACCTGCTGTTGATGATATGAGAATGCCCGCCAAACGCACCCCAGTTCATTTTTATTGTTCTGATTATTTCAGTCACATAATCCGGATCCGCGGTCACTACCTGCAGAAAGTTGATGTATTGCTTTACCACTTCCAGTGCCTCGCCACCTATCGTAAACTGTTGTTCTCTTCCGACACGGTTAAACATTACTTTAGGTTTTTGCAGAATAATTGTTAGACCCATTTTGTTCTTTGCCTGTCCGCGCCAGTGAACATGCATTGCAATTGGTCCCTGACTTACTAAGCAAGGCAATATCATCAGCGAATCGCAGTTAATAAGGTATTCTCCATTAACTCTTATCTCAAATTATTCCCAATCCAGGTCTCTGAATACCTGCTGTAAACACCGCTATGAATAACATTGGAGAGATCGTATCTCCCTGCCTGACGCCCTTCTTTATTAGCATTTTGTGGCTCTCTTTATGTAGGACTACGGTGGCTGTGGAGCCGCTGTAGATATCTTTCAGTATTTTTACAGGCCTAATTCACCTTAACTAACACGAAAAATCTTGCATTTGACTTCTACTGAAAGTCGTGGGTTCCAGTGCCTTAATTAACTCTTTATTACGGCCGTTCTGCTTTAACCTTAATTAACTCTCCCTTAACACCACAGGTCGTGGTGACGCTTCTTCTCCGCCTAGTCTTCACGCTTTCTTGCAAACAAATTGACGGCCTAATTCGCCCTAATTAACACCAAAGGTCGTGGGTCTAAATGAATTTATCTTAATTACCACCAGATGTAGTGAGTTTGCCTCCCTATGAATTTTGGGGCCATAACGTCGGACCTCCTAACACCGGACATAAGATTTTTCGTCTCACGAGCCGTCTAAAGCTTTCGCCTTATTAAATATTCGAGTAATGTTGCAGAGGCTATTACGTCTTAAATCGCGTCTATACTTCTCTTTACGATCATTCACTCTGAGTCTGTAGCCGAAAAATACCAAGAGATGCCCACCGGTATATCCCGGCTATTGTTGCCGCTTCCAGTAATTATTTCGCATGGAAGTGACTAATCTTGAAACAGTGTTACTTCCCAAAAGAACAAGAAAATCAAGCGTGATTACAGCCCACACATTCCACGTGGGAGGCCGAGATTGTGGCGCTCGTCTAAAGATATGGCAAGATGGACATGTTCTATAATGTTGGTAAAATCGTAGCCCGTTTTCGTCTTTTAAAAGCGCCTCTTCGTTGCCATTTTAGGCGTTATATGCATGTAAACCACCTTTAAGTTATAACCCGAACCTGCTATTGCCGCTAAAAACTACTTTCTTTGCAGAAACTTCGTAGAATCGCCATGTTGACATTAGAAGTGAAAGAAAACAGGGGCGCTATAACCTAAAGCTGGGGTGCTATGCAGGATGCGTCGAGTTTGGCGAAACTCGGGATCTTCACGAGCTCTGGCGACACCCCAAGATGAAAGCACGAATGGTACCGAGACACAGTTTATCTTTCGACAAGCCTCCAGTTTCATTGGTTTATCTAGATTCACTCTGGCTGGCTATCATTCCTTGGGCGTTGCCTTCTGGGCGGTCGACAAACTGGGGCTCACGTGATCATACCGTCGGTGCATGGTCGTACCTTCTTTCACTTGTTTGTCGTTCCACCGAGTGCATTACATGCACAAGCGAGTTATAAAACAAACGCATTTAGTACAATGTTATTAGTTAGTTTAACGTGGTTTAGAAGCATTTTAAAGCTTACAACATGCACACTGAATGCGTCTTAGACTAATTTGTAATTTAGTACGCTTCGCATTATACCACGAGGGAGCGCTGTAGTGGCGTCATCACATCCATTCACCGGGCAAGCATGGCGGCTAAGCATCAGAGAGGCCCAGTGTAAACAAACCCGTACAACGAGCTTGCAGTGCGCGACGTAGTGATCAGGCTCGCCGAAGGCCACTATTTCTTGGATAGTTCTGTTCCTCCGTGGGCAATCGTCCCGTGCACCCGGTAAGACTGCCAATAGCTTCGGCGATTTTACAGATCGCAACGCGCACCTACTGTTCACGGCGAAGTGCTGAAGAAACAACTTGTCCGGTGCTGCTTCTGCGAGTGCGCTGAGTTCCTCCACTCTGCGTGACTGCGAGCGTCACGAACATTACATTGTGTGGGCAAAAGGTAGACATCCTATATAGCTACGATGCGACGAGGTGGTACCGACGATGGATCTCGCTCCCAACACAGTGAAGGAGACTTCGACAAACTGCAGATAAGTATATTTCTACTGTTTCATAATTAGCATAATAAGAGTACACGGATTAAGTCACTTTCGTAGTAACGAACTGAATGTCCTGCAGTTTAAAGAAGGCAGTGAGAACCAATGAGTGTTCGTGCTTTTACGTGCAAGTGGGCCCGCGAAAATATGGAATAGATGAAGGTAACCTTCACTAACTTGGTGAGGCAACAGAAATTCATGAGTGACATTAAGCTAGAAAATTTATGGAAGAGTATCTTTATCCAAGTGAAATATCAATAGCAAGTACTGATATAAAGCAGGAAACTTATACAAAAATTTCATGGGTTGAACAGCACATGGAAGGCATTACCAAATCGTGATCGCCACGTTACCGATATCCTTGAAAAAAGTCTAGAATCATTGCATTCCACCGGTTATGCAATATGGGACATAAACCTGGAGGTTAACAAAGAAACTTGAGATGTCAAGGACGGTGTAGAAAGCGAAGTAACAAAAATTGTTGCAGATAGCATTAAGGCAGGAAGACAGTGGCATAGTAAACCGTGGCAACTGATATGCTAGTTGAGATTAAAAAAGAAAGGAATCGGCAGGCAGGCCATGCACGTATTCGATCACTTGTTGCCAATTCATATCAGGTGATTACATAAGCATTACAGAATGAATGTCAAGGAGAGACAACTACAGCCAAGGATGGTAGAAAATTGCGTAATGGGACAAGATTATGATGTTTGTAGGCATAGGATGCAATCAGCTCGTATAAGACGGGATTGTAGGGCGAGGCATTTGTTTTGCAGCGAACAAAAATAGGTTTGTAGTGCTGACAGTAGAGACTCGTGAAGGTGCAGGGCCACCTCAGCTACTGGCACACTAATCAACATGACAATTGGCTCTGAAAAAGAAAACCCCAGTTTTGAAAAATAAAGCAATGCTGTCCCAACGCATTGTTTTACTAAGCATACTACACTAGAGGCTTCCACATTTAAGGGCACTTAGTACTAATAGTGCAACGAGCATTTTTCTTTGTAAATAATGGTTTGTATGTGGCTGATTCATTCCAATACACTTTTTTGCAGCAAAACATTCTGCTGCTGGAGCCACTCAACCGCCTGGTGGCAGTAGGCGAGCGCCAGGCACGTGCTCTTGAGAGTGTGGTAAAGGTCCAGAGGGCTGCTCCGCAACAGTTGTATCGGTGCCCTCACTGCTGTCCTGTCGAGCCCACAGAAGGCACCTTATAAAGGAGCTTTCAGTTTAATATTTTGTTTATTATTCAAGAACATGAATAAAATATTGCAGTAAACATTGTGCTGTGCCTATTAGGACACTTATAACATGCACTTTGTGTCCCTTCAAAATAGGCAAAAACGTAAGACAACCTGTGCCACTCTTGGACCATGTAAATAAAAAATACACTAATGCAGCACACACGTCATCATGCTGTTTGTTCTTTCCATGTGCAAGAATACAGTGCGTGTTCATTAGCCACAAGATGAACGGTGTGTGTAATTCACAATGAAGAAAGGAAACAGCAGGAGCTTAATAATGCTATCACGTACAGACTGTGCATATGACTGCAACACTCCCCGATTCAAATGTGCCATTACATGCATGTTCGATACCACATATTCTTTAACATTGTCTTATAATTGCATGTACCATATTTCACACATCTTAAGCCCTTGCATAGCACACTTCTGATGTATCCATTTCATAGGCCAAATAATTGTACACTTTGTCCTTTTGTGTTGTATGAAAAGCAGCATCCTTTACAGTCGGATAAAACTTCAGAAGACAGGAGAGGCCCCACCCAGATGACCAAAGCGCAGCATCCGATTGCCTACACGTCTAAAGAAATAGTCCCTCTCCAATGAGCAATATTAGTCTGTCTGGCGGCACGATATCAGTCTCGACTGCGTGCCCATTGGTGCAGGCTTGTGTTCACCTGCCTTAAAGTGCAGATTCCGCAGCCTCCTAAAGTTGTATCCGACTATAGAAACACGTAATGCCTTGCACCAGTTGCATAGACTTCTTCAATTTGATAGCACACAATGATCAGGAGCAGAAATCTATAAAGGCATCCAAGCAAAGCTGGCTGACCACACTTCCATTATGAGGGGCTGAAAAAGGTCTCACCAAATATTCCCATGACGTCCTTGAAAAAGAGGTGGTGTTTGGCACTTCTTTAGAATCAAAAAGATTACACTGAATGTTGTGTAGCACGTCAAAACAAACTGAGCTTGGTTATTTGCACAGCATGTAATGGGAGGTCGAGCTTCACATAGGAAACAAACTGCTCTGTCCAGTACAATTTTGAGGCCGGTATGGCACCTATTATGGCACCGGTATGGCACCTATTATGTCAACAGTGTCTATATACAAATTACACTTTTCACAGGCCATTGATTTCACCATTATTTTTGTGTGATGGTTCTTTCAATCAGCGCTTGTATTACATGAGCAGTTGGATTTGAAAGCAAAGCTTTGTTTGCAAACCTTCCGACTTCCATAAGTGTGTGGCAAGGCACTGGCATGTTGTCGAATAGCTCACACTTCCTCGGTCCTGCACCAAAGAAGCCCAATGCTCTATTTTAAGTTGGATCGCACAACAATTCAACGGCAGACAAAGAAGTGCAACACACACAGCAAAGCATTCTGCTGTGTGTATTTCTCTTTGTGTCCCGTCGAATTGTTGTGCAATTAAACTTCAAGCTTCTATACCAATACACCGTCTTCAACTTCACCAATGCTCTAGTTATTAGGCCACAATGGTGCACATCTTTGAAATTTCCCAACACAAATTTGTTCTCCGAAAAATCACAAATGTTAAATTTTGCAGCACAGCTGTATGTATGAACGTGCCATATTCATTACCACTAAACTCACAGGAATCAAAGAGGCAAGCATTAACCAGCCTTGCTGCTGCCGTTACCATTATCATCATGACACCAATGGAAAGACAGTGCCACGTTTCAGTAAAGGGAGTGCTGGAGGGAAAGGTGTGAAAGCGAGGGCTTACAATAAAAATAACAGTTACGAGACATGTTCAATGCCAATATATGCTGCATGTCGCTCAGCCTACTTTGGCAATGCGGCAAGTGTTTACTCGTTTGGGCATATCACGTTTTGTGTAATCGTTGCTCTAAACCTGTACAAATGGTCTATTTGCTCTGCAAGTTTTATTTTTATCATGGTAGGTTAAAGACCCACTTTTCATTGGCATCTGCACCACATTTCTTCCGATATGTAATAATGCCTTGGTGGTTCATGACATCTTCACGTACAGAGAATTCTGCAGAGTATCGGATGTGCATTGTTCTAATGCTTAAGAATTAGAGCCCCATTATGAGACGAAAATATACAATTTATCCATCCAGAATAACGCCGCCACCCCCCCAAAAAAGAAGATGCACTGAACCTCTGGCACATGCATCGACAGTGAACAGAGCAAACAATCTGAAGTATTTTCTTCATGCAAGCCAACACACTAAGATTCTCAATGCATTTTCATTTCGCCACAAATGCATAGGCACAACCGGCTTGGCGCAACATCCACATCTCGCGCTGCAACAAATTGTGCAATGCCTCGCTGTTTCATAGTGCGGCCGATAGATTACGCATGACCAAAATTCAGCATTGTGCATAATTAGTAACTTCACCAATGAAGAACCCCAAGTTGTTTATGAGATTAGGATTCATAGGTTACTTCACAGAATTAGTGATATCCATTTACCTATTTATACTTAACCCCTTTCCCAAGAAAGTGAGCCATTTGGAAGGCACCCTGACAGATAAGTAGAACAATCGACAAGAAGTGATCAACCAGCGAAAAAGTCAGTATCATAAGCAGCTGCATGTGAGATGTCGCTAACACAAAATTTAAGTCGGCTACACAGAAGTGACAAGTTTGGCAATATAGCGTGTCTAAGCATTGCTTCAATGTTAATCACAGTAACGCTGACCTTTAAGGCGCCTTAATTCCTACGTACGTTCCGTCGACACACCCGACTACGTTCGTAATGTTCCCACGAAGTGGGAAGCATTCTTTTATATATGCCCGCTCCGCCGCAGTATTCTGGAAAGCTAGCCACCGCTTACGCACTGCCGCATCGATAAACGCGTCATACACATCTCTGACACAGTGGCTAACAGTAGTTTGATGGCGTCCGATGTAACGCTCGGCGCCGACGCTTCCCTGAAAACTCCCAGTCCCGTAGAAACGGAGGGCACAGATGACTTGCTCTACGACGGTGAGCGAATGAAGCCCGCCACGCTGTCTCCGCAGACGAGAGTCTTCGCCTAGCTCGTCACACAGCCAGCACACTGATGTCTTCGACAGGCGAAAATGACGCTGAAACTCCCCGTCGGTCATGCAGGTGAACGGGTCCGGACGGTCATACTGACGCTTGCTGCCGCTGGATGCAATGAAACAGGCTGCTGCTGCCGCCGCCATGTTCCCGAGTTGAACTCGGAGGGGGTTTCGCGATGTACGAGTTTAGCACGAGTTCGCCTGTCAATCAAAACCAGAGGTCACGCCCCGCGCGAGGCATGTAACTATTGCGCGCGCACCCACTACAGTTGGGCCACGCCCAACTTATCTTCCGGCAACAGCGACGCGGTGTCGAGCTGAGAGGCATCAACAATCTTGACCGCCGACATAAATCACGCACAACGCACTGTCATCGGTGATGTACTGAGCACCACTATCGAAAACAAAGCGTTGACTGTCGCTGGCATACATCCTCTCGGGCTGAGATGGCCGCACAACACGGTTTCACTACCTGCATTGCGGCGCGTAGCGCACAGTAAATAATTATCGGCACGTCACTGTAGGTGCTTGCAAGGCGTCGAGGCGTCGAGGGGGACGACGATGCTAAGGAGTGCTTATTGCAGCAGTCGTTTCAGATGGCTGCTCTGTCATCGGTGATGAAACGGAGCCACAACGTCGTGAACACGATCAGCGTCCGAGAATCGCTCGCTCTTCTAGGCCCAGTGCAATGGCATTTCTTCATCACAAGCACTGCGCACTCAACAGTTCCAACACCTCTCTCCGTTCGAAATCTGATTTCATAAATGCACACAAGAGCCCTCACCTGCCAAAATGCGAGGGCTGCGGTGTCGTTACGATATCCATCTGCGATCGCTGCTGGCTCCAGCAGAGGTAATCCGCAAGCACCTTCGACTGCACAACACACTCATATACTGCGTACATGCGCTCAGACGCGCCTTCACTGGGCAAGCGATGACAAGCGATGAATTCTGTCGCTGGGGAAGCACGCACGTTTCGCAATGTATCGCAGAGGCTTCGCGCACAAAGATAAACTGGTACATTTTCACTGAACTGCGTCACTACGCACTCTAAAATAACATACCGCCATTTTACAGCGACAGCTGTTGTGTCGTTTTTAGTCGGTAAAGCGGAGGCCTTAAAGCCTAGTGAAACGCCTGCGATGAACAGCCGTACCGCGGCGCTGCGTTTCCATTCCCCTAATAGAGAAAGAGTGGCCATGACCCTCCATGGATCATGACCGACTTTATTGAGAATAGCACTGCAGCGCCCCTAGGCGACTTATCACCGTATGAACGCCCTCGTGCGTGCGACCCGCTTCAATGTACCGCTTCTAAGCTTTCGCCTCCCTGTCGCCACTCACGGCAACAAGTGCAAAATTTAATAATTTGCTCGATCTCCGTTTGTCATCACAAATTTCTAGCATTGAAAACGAAAAACAGATAAAGAAATAAAAATGTGCGTTATTTTATTTGTCGCATTTTAACGTATTCGTTTGAGTGAAAGTGTAGGTGCAAGAATGCGCCGCATGTACCCCGTTCGCATTCGATGGAGGATAGATAGATAGCGCCCGAAAGATGAGGCACGCCCTTGACGCGCCCGGGAAAGGCGTGGCAAACGGCTCACGGCAAGTGTGCTGACAGACAGCGGGGCAGTCACGGTATCGCTAAGTTGCGATAATCCGTTGATAACAATACGCGGCGCTGGCGCGTTTCGTTGTGCAGCCTTCGTGGAAGCAGCGTGCCGCGCAGGGTGCGCTCATGTTGTCATACGCGACTTCTTGTCTACATATTTTTTTGCCTGCGCCTTCGGCCCGTTCCGCGCTATCTCCGTTCACTGACTGCCGTCGAGAAAACTCGGGCAAAACTCGGGTGAACGAGAAACTCGACGCATCCTGCATAGCACCCCTGTTCCAAACTTTTCTATTCCAATTCTGCAATCAGCCGTCCGCGATTGGTCGAAAACTTTTTTGAACCACTCCCACTTCGCCTGTCAATCACGTGACGTCACGAAAAGCACGATAACTCCCCATCTGATATAACGCGTACGCACTGATTATGCACCTTTGCATCAAACAAAAAAAAATTTATTTTTGATTCACGCCTTTTAGCCATTAACCCTCGGCTGTTAGTCACAAGTTTTCGGGCTGCCCCCACTTCATCTGCCTGTCACGCGACGTCACAAAACAGCGAAAGCTCACTACGTGAAACTGACGTGTACGCGTTAAGGGTGAATTAATATGGCGTAAAAAACTGATTTTTTTTTCTGAATAGCTGCAGGCTGCCCCGTTCCGAAAGGAATAAAAGATGGCTGCCGCCGAACGTTCAAACACTGGCTACTCGCACTTGCCGGAGAGTATGGATTTATTTGCGTACAATAAACCTTTTGGCGTGGTCGTGTAACGTATTCAAGCACATTCGACACGTTTACAACCTCGCTCAACCCACTTTTCTTTGCTGAGGATCATTTTTAGCGGCATTCTTAACGTTCCGTTGCATGCCGCCGCGATTTTGGACCAGCCACCTCAAGCCAAGTAAGGCAAAGCGGACTAATCACAGACACCGGTACCACTCTCTTTATCCGGTTGTAGATCTTCAGAACACTGGCTCGTCGCCATCGAATCCCTCTCCCCTTGAGCGTTCTTTTCGCGGCTTGTCAGCCAATTAAATAAGACAAGCCGCTCACTGTAGGCTATGTTATTCGTTTTTAAAGCAAAAAAGATGGCCTCCTATAAGCAAGGAGAGCGTTTGCATGGTCGGTTCAGACAACCCTGCTGGTCACCGCCCAATGCTTGCGTCGGCGGTTGCGCAAATTTGACGTCAAGAGATTGGAATAAAAACATATTGGAATAGTTTTACGTTATAGGGCCCCAGTATCACGAATCACGTGAATGCCTGCTTCGAGACGCAATTGCAGGATTTGTGATTACCTGTTAGTCGAGTACTGCTCAACCTGCATGCGTAACGTGGCCGCATATCCTTCTTGCGCTTGCGAGGAAGCAGAATGTCTGATGCCACGACGCTTGAAGCTCTAACTGCTGCAGCACGCAACACATTGCCACATTTCTCATTCTTTATTTCTGACTGTGCATTCAAATATATTTGCACCGACCCTCCTTGAGATCAGGCTTTCTCGAAAACACGGTAATAAGCACTATACGACGCGCGCACTTGGGCGGAAACCATGAATTTCTTTTCGTACACGGTCGTGCGACTTATCCACCATTAGAAGCACACGAACCGGAATCCAGAGCATCACGGCTGAAGCAATCCTGCCCGAAGGCTGACTCATGTTCGTCGCCGCGTGCTGAGCGCGTCCAGCGTCGGCGTTCGCCAAATGCAAATATCTGACCAAGCCACATCGGTGGCCGCGGCCTGAACATTTCTTTCTTTTTATTCCGGACGGCTGGCGAACGCTGTTGGACGAAGTTCGTCGCTTGGATGCTGATTTTCCGCTACCTCTGCTCCAGGCTTAAAGCAAACCACCCGCTTAATGATGCAGCGCATTGCGTTTAAAGGGTTTGTTGACTTGATTTATTTAAGCCGCCGCGGTTGCTTAGCGGCTATGGCGTTCGGCGGCTAAGCACGAGGTGGCGGGATCAAATCCCGGCAACAGAGGCCATATATCGATGGGGGCCAGAAGCGAAAACACCTGTGTACTTAGATTTACGCGCACGTTGAAGAACCCCAGGGGGTCCAAAGTCCAAATTTCCGGAGTCCCCCACTACGGTGCGCCTCATAATCGTATCGTAGTGTCGCCGCTTCAAATCGCGTAATTCTTTTTACTTGCTCTATTTCCTCTGTTTAGCCATTCGGTAGGCGTCACTGTGGGTGTGCCCATCCATGGTCGATCCTTCAAAAGGATTATGTGCGTCTGAGACACAAGAGGTAGAGAATGCTAGAAAATCCGAGGACACCTACGCACTTATGAGTTGTCAATGCAAAAGCGTTATTGTCCAATTGAACGCTGCTGAGCAGTCCCTTAAATTATGAACTCCTCGCGGGCGAGCGAGCGCGTTACGACGGTTGACGCGCTTTGATTTCGCCTTACCCAGGCGCAGTTGGATCGCAGGGGAGAGCTTGTGTGGCCTAGTTAGGCGCGGATAACACAGGCTTCCGAAAGCGAGGATGATATTTATTTTTTTATTCGTTTATATATTTATTTATTTATTTATTCATTCATTTCTGCATATTGCAGCCACAATGAGGCTATTGGATGAGTGGGATTAACAAGTAACATACAAACATTTATAAATATTGTTGCATGAATAGTTTCAGTTCTAGTCAACGGACGTTGCCCCGTAATGAATTACATACTTCAATTGTTGATGGAAAAAACTGCATTTAAAGGAATCATCATCGTCATCATCACCATCAGCCTGGTTACGCCCACTGCAGGGCAAAGCCCTTTCCCATACTTCTCCAACTACCTCGGTCATGTACTAATCGTGGCCATGTTGTCCCTGCAAACTTCTTAATCTTACCCACCCACCTAACTTTCTGCCGCCCCCTGCTACGCTTCCCTTCACTTGGAATCCAGTGCGTAACCCTTAATGACCATCGGTTAGCTTCCCTCCTCATTACATGCCCTGCCCATGCCCATTTCTTTTTCTTGATTTCAACGAAGATATCATTAATTCGCGTTTGTTCCCTTACCCAATCTGCTATTTTCTTATCCCTTAACGTTACACCCATCATTTTTCTTTCCACAGCTCGTTGCGTTGTTCTCAATTTAAGTAGAACCCTTTTCGTAAACCTCCAGGTTTCTGCCCCGTATGTGAGTACTGGTAAGACACAGGTGTTATACACTTTTCTCTTGAGGAATAATGGCAACCTGCTGTTCATGATCTGAAAATGCCTGCCAAGCGCACCCCAGCCCATTCTTATTCTTCTGGTTATTTCAGTCTCATGGTCCGGATCCGCGGTCACTACCTGTCCCAAGTAGATGCATTCCCTTACCAATTCTAGTACCTCGCTACCAATCGTTAACAGCTATTTTCTTCCCGAGACTGTTAAACATTACTTTCGTTTTTCTTTTGTAGGAATCAGTGTGGGCAAAAAAGGTTGAGATATTTAGAGCATGATGACTCCTCGTACATGCGGATTTGGAAAAGTGAAATAGTTATCTGGAGAGGAGAGGCGAGGAGTATTGTGTTATGTGCTGATAATTACATTATTGCGCACGTAGTACACATAATGAACGTAGCCTTGTCGGAGAGGTGGCTACCACACAATATCACTTGGAGCGAACACACTGTCCGCGTGACTATACCGCACCAGGGCTTGCTAGGGATGTGGCGCCACCCATCGACATAGTGGAGAACATTCACGTGTAGTTGCGGACACTCCCACCATGCGGTTGCACCCGTCCGCTTCCGAATAACGAGTCATCAACAAGACCGAAACCCGAACTTAATCACGGACACAACATATTCTTTAACATGTGAAAGAATTTTACGCATTCAAGTGTGCCACGCTGTGCAAGAGGAGTGAGACCACGCAGGGGAAGAGAGTTAGAGGGCCAAAATTTATTGTCATATCTCCTACAAACAATACACACTGCCTTTTTTTGCACTGATTCTAGTTTTTTGACGCCACAGTGTTTGCATGGTTTCCATATAACAAAGCCATATTCGAGGATGGGGCGAATGAGGGTTTTATATGTAAGAAGTTTAGTTTCGTGAAGACCAAGACGCAGTGTACGATGTAAGTAACCTAGCATTCAAGGGCCTCGTTACAGCTGACATCCATATGTTTCGACTATGACAAATATTGTGTTAGTAGGGTACCTAAATATTTCAATTCGAGAACCCCATTTAAAGTAATATTATTAATGGCACAGGGAGAGAAGCAAGGGCATGAGCGTCATACAAAGGCCATTTTTGGAAAGGTTAATATTCATTTCCCATTCTTTGGACCAGTTACAGAAGTCAGCAAAATAATTGTTAAAGACAACATGATCAGTAGGAGATTTAATTCTAGGATATAAAAGGCAATCACCTGGAGAAAGGCGTATATTACCTGAGGTGTGTAGGGGAGATCATTAATATAAAGCAGGAATAAAAGAAGACGCAGTACTGAGCCTTGGGGAATGATATATGAAACAGGCATCAATGGTGAGTTAGTAGAGTTGAAACATACATACTGCGAACGCTGGGAGAGAAACTGCGATATCCAGCCAACCAAGGATGCATTTTTATTCTAGCGAACAGCTTGTGCATAAGTTTAGGGTGTGAGACAGCGTCGAATGCCATTGCAATGTCTATAAATATAGCATCACTCTGGTCACATATACCTAAAGAGCTGCAGATGGCATGAATGAATTCTATCAGTTGTGTTTTAGTGCTAAGGCCACATCTAAACCCATCTTGGAAAGTGCATAAAATTTTGTTACTTTCAAGAAATTTCATATTATGTTTAAAGATAATGTGTTCGAGTAATTTACAGAAATGTGCTGTTAAGCAGATTGGCCTATATTTACATAACAATTGAACGTTAGCCGACTTAAATAAGGGCAGAATCGAAGCAAGTTTCCACGTGGGAGGCAGGGTGGCGGTTGAGAACGATTCTCTAAAGATAATTGTTAGATATTTGCGGCACAAAAGAGATTATCGAAGGAGAAAAACTGTCGGAATACCGTCAGGGCCACATTAGTTCCTGGTTTCTATGTTAAAAAAAGAATTATGGGGTTTTACGTGCAAAAGAAACGCCATCAGGGAGGAATCCGCAAATTTCGAGCACCTCGGTTTCCTTAACGTGCGCCTAGATCAATGTAAACGGGTGTTTGCGTATTTCTACCCCTTCGAAATGCGGTCGCCGTGGCCGGGATTCCATCCCGCGACCCCGTGTTCAGCACCTCAACACCATAGCCACTGAGCAACCACGGCGGGTAGGTGACTAAGTTTAGGATTAAGCTAAGCACATCCTCAGAAGACAGTGATATATCGTCGATTAGAGGGTATGGTGCGGAATCAAAAACAGGGGTTAAAGAGTTATCAGTCGTAAAGACAGAATGGAAGCAGGTGTTCAAAGAAAAAAAGGTATTGCCTGCGAATCAGAAACTGAAACATTCTTAATTATTAACGGCTCAGAAGATGACCCAAGTGGTAGGATACCTTTCCGAAATTTATGGGGTTAGCCATCATTAATTTCGGCAAGGTTACCTTGTTATAAAATTCTTTTCCAGCACCCATTTTAGAACAGAGTTCCTTTTCTATGCTATGAAATTGCAATGAGTGTTCGTGCAGACCATTTCGATCGACGTAATCTGGCCACACGACGTGATAAATGCAAAAGGTCGCTAGCCATCCAAAAAAATTCAGTGTTTGTTTTCTTTGTTTTTACAGGAATAAGAATGTTGACACACTTATTGACAAGATTTTCGAAGAAACATGTCAAGCTATCACTATCACTAGTGGTACTTATTAGTTCAAACTCAAGAAAAGAATCGCATAGGGCGTCTGTTACAGCCAACTCATCAGTACGGTTAAAGTCGGGAATTGTGCGGTAGATATAGCGGGATTTAGGTACGATGCCTGGAACTGAAAATAATACACAGCATTGTGGTCAGATATTTAATCAATACCATCGCATTCGTAACCGGGATTAAAAAGGGATGTAGTAAGAAACACAAGATCAAGGACCGAAGCTTGCCGAGTGAAATCCTGAACAATCTGGTGCAGGCCATAGAAGAATGAAAGGTGGACCAACTCCCGCCCAATAGCTACTTCGTGTCCGCCTATTTTCATTAAAGACCAGTGAACACCAGGAGCATTAAAATCGCCCATGCAGATAACGTTGGATGAAGAAGTATAACTACGCAAAAATTCACATAGATTGTCTAAATGCTCAATATTAGAACAAGGCGGACTGTAAACGACCCCTATCATCATCAGCCTGGTTACGTCCACTGCAGGGCAAAGGCCTCTCCCATACTTCTCCAACTACCCCGGTCATGTACTAATTGTGGCCATGTTGTCCCTGCAAACTTCGTATTCTCATCCACCCACCTAACTTTCTGCCGCCCCCTGCCACGCTTCCCTTCCCTTGGAATCCAGTACGTAACCCTTAATGACCATCGGTATCTTCTCTCCTCATTACATGTCGTGCCCATGCCCATTTCTTTTTCTGGATTTCAACTAAGATGTCATTAACCGGCGTTTGTTTCCTCACCCCATCTGCTCTATTCTTATCCCTTAACGTTACACCCATCATTCCTTCCATAGCTCAATGCGTCGTCCTCAATTTAAGCAGAACCCTTTTCTTAAACCTCCACGTTTCTGCCCCATACGTGAGTACTGGGAAGACACAGCTGTTATACACTTTTCTCTTGAGGGATAGTGGCAACCTCCTGTTCATTATTTAAGAATGCCTGCCAAACGCACCCCAGCCCATTCTTATTCTTCTGGTTATTTCAGCCTCATGATCCGGATCCGTGGTCACTACCGGCCCTAAGCAGATGTATTCCCTTCCCACTTCCAGTGCCTCGCTACCTATGGTAAACTGCTGTCCTCTTCCGAGACTGCGAAACATCGCTTTAGTTTTCTGCAGATTAATTTTCAGGCTCCCCCTTTGCTTTGCCTCTGCATGTCAGTGAGCATGCATTGCAATTGGTCTCCTGAGTTGCTAAGCAAGGCAATATCATCAGCAAATCGCAAATTACGAAGGTATTCTCCATTAACTTTTATCCCCAATTCTTCGCAATCTAGGTCTCTGAATACCTCCTGTAAACACGCTGTGAATAGCATTGGAGAGATCGTCTCTCCCTGTCTGACGCCGTTCTTTATTGGGATTTTGTTGCTTTCTTTATGGAGGACTACGGTGGCTGTGGAGCCGCTATATCTATCTCAGTATTTTTACATACGGCTCGTCTACACCCTGATTCCGTAATGCCTGCATGACTGCTGAGGTTTCGACTGAATCAAACGCTTTCTCGTAATTAATGAAAGCTATATATAATGGTTGGTTATATTCCATATATTTCTGAATGAATGTGTGTGGTTTAGTGGCGCAAGGGCCAGATATGGCCAATGAGCACCAGGGCAGTGTTAGCGATTTAGCGGTGGAATGATGAGTTCTGTGAAGAAGATGTGACTTGGCTGTAATGGGGCCTAAAATAGTCGCGGTATAGTGCGTAAAATCTACGTGCTATAAAATTATGTCGATAACTAATGACGAATACTATGGACACTAGAATTCATTTGGAAAAATGATGCAATGTACAAAATACTTGAGAAGCTAACATTTTATAAGAGCACTACTGCCTCGCCAGAGCCCTTGAACCCAAGGGACGAGAGGCATGTGCTATACGAAACAACTATCACAGCGCTATCCTCTATAGAGAGGAGGCGCTACGAACGTATGGGCTAATTACATATAATACAACATCTTTCAGGAAACCTAGGACTGCGCTGGTATGAAAGAGCGGTTCTGCACCGAGTAACATAACAGGATGAAGGGGGGTGTGCTGCCGGTATGCTAAGGGAAAATGTTTCTTTCTGTCAGATTTTATCTGTCTGCTTCTCCTGCTTCTCTACATGATTAAGGTCGATTAAGGTATTCTAAGGGAAAATGTTTCTTTCTGTCAGATTCTTTCTGTCTGCTTCTCCTGCTTCTCTACATGATTAAGGTCGAGAACTTGCCGCAATCTTGATGATGTCGGCACCAATCGACGGCTAAAGTTACAAGGATTCCACCGATACCAAGTTTTCAATGGTGGGTGGACATTTTCCGAATTGCTCGAGGACTTTTCTGTGTGACCTCTGCCCGGCAGAGGCTCGGCGGGCGAGCTCAGCGCGGTTCCGCACGCTCAAGCCACGATGTCTACGGCTATGCAAATCACCGTTGAGGGTGAGGATATCTCTCCCGATGAAGTCAATCAAAGTGCTGGGTGGACCACGGCATTACACAAGCGAAAGCCCATCTTCCAGGACCCGCTCGCGCAGGGCGGCCGAGTCACCGACATGCGACGTGGCGGGAATAAAAGCCAGGCTACGGCGAGTGTCAAGACACGGCTAACGACTGCTTCGAGATCGCCTCGCCTACCGAAAGAGCATGTTCGAATCATAATCCGTCTCCGTCGAGGACTGGACATCAAGAAGATGGGCCACTTCAGAGTTGCCCAAGCCCTCACTACCGCTGCTAGACTTACGGAGGTGGATACGGCGGAGGATATTATACGTCCGAACATGCTGCAAAACATATTGGTTGCAACCACACCATCAAAACGCAACGCCATGGCCTACGCCCATGTGAAAGCTATACTTATTGGACAAGCAAGCTACGAAGTTAGGGCATATATCGCAGCCCCCGAAAACTCGTGCAAGGGGGTTATTCGTGACATTGATCCCACCATCGGTCGAGAGGAGCTCAAACGCCTCATCATTCAACCCAAGAATCCAAGCGCCCTCGAGATGAGACGAATCAAGAACACAGGCACGGTAGTCATCCTGTTTGATGGACTAAAAGTGCAAGACTACGTAAAATACGCTCCCAGTTTGATGAAATGCTTACTCTATCGCAGACAAACTGACGTTTGCTATGCATGTGGAAAGCTTGGCCATAGAGCTGACGTTTGCCCAGCCCCTGAAAATGCCATCTGCCACGGCTGTGGTGCGAGCAACCCGGACGATAAGCACGAATGTACACCGAAGTGCACCCTCTGCGGAGGCCCTCATCCCACGGCTGACAGAACCTGCAAGCAAAGGTTCCAGATTCCGTTTGTAGTTAGACAACGGAGAAGAGAATGGCGCAACTGCGACCAATCCAAGCAACCAACTGGGTCGCCAACCCCTCTCAAGCCGGCCCTCAGCAGCTCGCACAGATCCAGGAGCCAATCCCGAGACCCTGGCAGCGAGCTTAGCGGCTACCAGGACCGTGCCCCTTCTAGAGGTCGCTCGACGGAACGCTCGTCTTCCAGGGGCCGCAAGGCCCCGGGGACCCGCTCCCGCTCCAGAGGACACTCTCGTTCCCGGGGCCTGCAGTTCACATCCCGGAGCCTGCTCATCGGGGCACCACATGGGCTGACCGGGTCAAGGAATCACCGAAAAAGGTAACGGGGGGTCAATCACCAGAGCACAACAGGATTGCACAATTGGAAAGAGGAAACGCTTCGTTAAAATACGCAATGGAGCAGCTCACAGCAGAAATTGCAGAACTAAAAAAAGCCAGCAAGCGAGAGACAGTTCAACCCAGTCAGGCCCCTGTAGTAGAAACGCCCATGGAGATCCCCGTAGCGGAACCGACTGCCAATGGTCTACCCAAAAAGAAGGCGCTGGCAGCTCATGCCTCAGACAAGAGCGCCAGTGTTAGAAAATCGGAAAAAAAACGATAGATAAAATTGATGAATCCCTCAAAAAAGTTCAAATTGTTATTGACAAACTTGCGGAGGTGGTCAGAGCACTAGGAATCAGATGCGACAATCTGTAACGCCACGTTTCTACAATGGCTTCAGTTACACCGTTGGAAAAAGTGAATAACACTGACACTGAAAGGTCGGCAGCGGCTGCGCTCCGCAGCATTTTATAATACACACTATCTGCTACGTCCCACCATGGCGGCACATCACAGGGTAATTAATATCTGGCAGTGGAACGGTAGGGGATTCCATCGTAAAAGGAATGTTCTCCAATAGTTCATTCGGACCCACCCGGAAAAGCCACATGCAATCCTATTATAAGAAACGCTCACAGATATGGTTACCCTACCAGGCTATAAGTCGCATACCCAATATGCTGATCGGAAGAGGGGAATCAGCACATTAGTCATCAACAAATCTGCTTTCATAGCCCACGATCTGAATCTTGAATCTCATAAGGTTGAACACTCCCTTGTTGAAATCATCCCCAGCGGGCCATTCAAGACAAGTATATTTATACTTAACATATACAGTACACCCAAAGACCTCAGGCAAAGATTTGCGGCAATTATCAACAGGGCTACAAGCAAGGCCAAGAGATTTCCCCTCCTGGTGGCCGGAGACTTCAACGCTATGCTTCAAGCATGGGGGACCAACAAGCTAACCGCAAGGGCGTTGACCTATCTCAAACTACAGTCAATAACAACCTCACGCTTATAACAGATGCGGCTTTTCCGACAAGGATCGGCAACTCCTGCTCTAGGGATACCACACCCGATCTCTTTTTCATACGGAATGTGGAATCCGCATCTTGGTCTAACCTCCAAGTGGACCTTGGCAGTGATCACAACATCCTGGCCACCTCCGTCAACGTGAGAAGCGGGGACCTCAAAGAGTTCACTATTACAGATTGGGATTACTTTCGCACGATTCGGGAAGAGCGTGCACAAACACATGACTCAGCACTTAGCCTGGAGCAGTGGGCTGAACAGTTAAAAGAGGATATCAGCGCGCCGACAAAGAAAATCCAGACTGAACTGGAGGTGGACAGGATGGATAGCCGCCTCGCTCATCTTCTAGAAGCTAAAACGTCCCTGTTGAAACGATGGAAAGGGCAGAAACTCAACCGAAGGCTCCGTAAAAAGATCGCGGAGCTCAACAAAACTATAAAAGATCACTGCCAAACCTTGAGCAGACAACAGTGGAATGAGGTCTGCAATTCCGTGGATGGCCAGATGAGAGTTGGACCTAAATGGAACCTACTCAAGCATCTGCTCGATGATACCAATACCAAGTCAAACCAAAGACAAGTGATAGCGAAGGTTCTACACCAGGCATCACAATCAGAGACATTGCAGACCGTACTCGGCAGACTCGCTCGCAAGTATATGGCACTGGGCAACTCGAGTGACGAAGACTATCCCCCCTACAAAGGCTCATCTTGCCCCGAGCAAGATAACCCCTTCAAGGCATGCGAAGTATGGGAAGCTCTCCAGAATCTAAATGGTAGGTCTGCCCCTGGTCCTGATGCCATCCCCAACCGCGCCCTCAAAAACGTGGACGACGGCTCTATAGAATGGTTGACAGAGGAGATTAATGGAATATGGGAACGAGGGGTTGTCCCGGAGTCCTGGAAAATGGCCTCGGTCATCCTCATTCCAAAGCCTGGAAGGCCCCCGAGTCTCTCAAACCTCAGACCCATTTCCCTCACGTCCTGCGTGGGGAACGTAGAGGAACATGTCATACACAATCGAATTTCTAAGCACATCGAGAAACAAGGATTGTTTCCGTACAACATGATCGGCTTTCGTCCGGCCCTGTTAACGCAAGACGTGATGAAACCCATCAAATGTCAAATCATTGACAACACCACAAGAGATATAAGAGGCATCCTAGGTTTAGACCTGGAGAAAACCTTTGACAATGTATCCCATGCTCACATTCTGAACTCCATCTCAGAGCTCAATTTGGGAGACGCCGTCCACAGATACATAAGCTCGTTCCTACGAGATCGCAAGGCCACGCTCACAATCGGTGACCTCAGATCCGACAATTTCAATGTGGGCCCCAGAGGCACGCCACAAGGAGCGGTAGTCTCTCCACGGCTTTTTAACATCACCATGAAGAAATTATCGCAAAGGCTCTCCAACATAGAAGGGATCAATCATACGCTCTACGCTGATGACATCCCAATCTGGCGCATCGGAAGAAGCGAAGGAGCTGTTGAATTAGGCTTACAGGAGGCTGTAGATGAAACAGAGATGTACCTGAAAAATACGGGGCTTATATGCTCCCCAAGCAAGTCACCTCTCCTGACAGGCCAGTCAGGAGAGGTCCCAAACCTAGAGGCTGGAAACCGTTTCTGAAATGAACCTCAAACTCCACACTAAAAGCGGCTGTACCATCCCCAGAGTAGACACCATTCGGGTCCTTGGCATGTTTATTGAATCCAATGGCAGTAACAATACGACGCTCAACAAGCTCACAGCCAAGACTGAGAACATGATGAGACTCATCAACAAAGTCTCGAATAGGCGTGGAGGCTTAAAGGAAGACAACCTCCTCAGGTTGTTCCACGCCTTCCTCATGAGTCATATAGTTTATGTGGGCAGCCATGCACAACTGGTATAACTACGAGAAGAAACGATTAAACACGCTCATCAGAAAAAGTATTAAAAAAGTACTAGGCATTCCGTTACGGGCGAGCACAGACCTCCTTATGCAACTAGGAGGGCACAATACATTGGACGAGATAGTCGAGGCCCAGGAGTCAGCCCAACTGGCCCGTCTATCCTGTACCCCGGCTGGAAAGAAGATACTGGCAGTTCTTGGGATCAACCCTATCCTCATGGAAGAGCAGAAACACGAAATTTCAGAAAATCAAAGGAACAATGTACGAGTTGCACCGTTTCCCCGTAATGTTCATCCTCAACACAACGTAGGCAGACGCAGGGCAAGAGCCCTCGCCCTCCTCAAGCGTACCAAGGACGATCCCTACTCTGCATGTTTTGTCGACGCAGCCCAATATGGACAGTCTTCTAACTTCGCCATTGCCCTCGTTGATCACAACGGACGGAGAGTGAATGCGGCTTCCCTGAAGTGCTCAACACCAACCAGAGCGGAGCAGGCCGCAGTTGCTATAGCGCTCCTAGACAACAGCAGATCACAAATCTTCACTGATTCGAGATCGGCGGTCAGGGCTTTCGCTTCAAGATCCATCGTTGAGGAGGCTCACAAGATTCTCAAGAACAAGACAATCTCTTCACACACCATCACGTGCTTTCTGGCTCACCTCGACCCCCAGCTTGACTCGTTTCCCAATCTGAATGACATCGCCCACTCCCAAGCGCGCGCACTGACCCACCGTGCGGGAGCAGGATCGAGTTCAGACTCCGGGGTTCTCGAGTTTTGGGACATTCTCACTACTTTCAGCGAAATTACTACGCACTATGACCTTGGTAGGAGGACTTTTCCTCACCCTCTCATCAAACTGATAGACTTCTGGCGTCCACTTTACGCATGCTTCAGACGATGTGCTATCCAAACCTGGCCCTTTTCCACACGATCACTCCAGAGGCTTTCAGCTCTACTTGCCCCGACTGTGGGGCTGTTAGCGATCTCGCACACATGCTCTGACGATGCCCCTCGCTACAGAGACCCAATCGCATCACACAACAAGAATGGAGCTCTGCCATCCGGAGCTCAGAATATGCACGTCAAAATTGGACTGTCCAGAGAGCCCACGATGCGGCGGTTAGGCTCGGCCAACCAGTCCCCACGTGGGAGCGGCCCGCAGCTCTGCCCTAGGGCAAAGCTTCTCAGGACCTTGTCATTAAAGTTCTCTCTCTCTCTCTCTCAGTCAGTCAGTCAGTCAGTCAGTCCAGTCAGTCCAGTCAGTCCAGTCCAGTCCAGTCCAGTCGGTCGGTCGGTCGGTCGGTCGGTCGGTCGGTCGGTCGGTCGGTCGGTCGGTCGGTCGGTCGGTCGGTCGGTCGGTCGGTCGGTCGGATTCGGCTTTCGGAAACTCCAGGAGGACGTGGAGGACAGTCGGCCTCTCCCTGCCTCTCCCACAGGTTGGAGGCTCATTTCCAGTGAGTAAAAAATTGTGGGTGCCAAATGTGTGTCCTATTCTTAGACGACAGAATAGGTCATCTGTTCGGCGTGATTTTCTTGCAGAAGGCCAAAACCCTAATTGTGGCTTTATTACGTGCAGCTCATTATTTGTTTCCATGTCCCACAAGCGTTGCCAGTAGTTTCGCAGTTTCCTGCGCAAGAAGGGCCTCATATCTGTGACAGGGACTGCAGCGGTAGGATTAACAGAATGCGATGCAATTTATGTGGCCATCTGGTCCACCAGAACGTTACCTTCGATGCCCCTGTGACCCGGCACCCAGCATATGATGACATGCTGGTTACATATATACGCTTTACATACGACGGAATATAGTTCATTGATTACTGGATTTTTGTGCTTACAAAATGACATTAAGGCCTTCACAGCACTTAGGGAGTCCGTATATATAACAGATTCTTGAGTTTTGTTTTTCTTATATGCTGCACAGCCGAAAGTAGTGTGTAGGCCTCAGCTGTAAAGATGCTCGTTTCCGGATGCAGTACATCGGGTTCCGAGAAGGATGGACAGACGGCTGCACAGGACACGCCCTCGCGTGACTTCGATGCGTCTGTGTAGAACTCCGTGCAGGAGTGTTTCTACTGGGGTTCCAGGAAATGCATTCGGATTTCAATATCTGGGGCCTGCTTTGTTACTTGTAGGAAAGATATATCACATTGTATCAGCTGCCACTCCCAAGGTGGTAGCAGCTTAGCTGGAGGCATTAAACGATGTTTGAGGAGTGGAACATGCATTTCTTCACTAAGCTCCCTCACACGCAGCGAGAAAGGCTGTCTTACGGAGGGACGATTGCGAAAGAGTGTAGCGTATGTCATGTCATTAACGGTATTAAAACAGGGATGTTGAGGATTTGAGTTGATTTCAGAAAATATGTTTGGCCAGATATTCTCTCCAGATGAAGTGTCCACCCATTTGATTCGGCATATAAACTTTCAATGGGACTTGTTCTGAAAGCTCCAGTGGCCAGTCGGATTCCTAGATGGTGGACCGGGTCTAGCATCTTTAGCGCGCTCGAGGCTGCAGAATGATAGATCACGGCACCGTAATCCAAGGGTGATTGAATGAGGCTCTTGTAAAGATTCATTAAACATTTCCTGTCGCTGCCCCATGTTGTGTGGGATAACACTTTAAGTAAGTTCATTGTTTTTAGGCATTTGACCTTGAGGTACTTTATGTGTGAAATAAAAGTTAATTTAGAATCAAGTATGAAGCGTAAGAACTTGTGTTCTTTGTTCACAGGGATTCGCTGACCATACATTTCGATACTGGGTTCTGCAATGAGCCCTCTCTTTCTCGTGAAAAGCACACAACAACTTTTGTTGGGGTCCACTTTAAATCCGTTTTCTTCTGCCTGGACACTTTGTTCAAGCCCTGTTGTACTTGCCTCTCACATACTGTAAGGTTACAGGATTTCAAACCTATCTGTATGTCGTCTACGTAAACAGAATAAAAAATGGCTCGCAGTTATGAAGCACGAAGGGTGTTCATTTTCACGATGAAGAGCGTGCAGCTAAGTACACCTCCTTGAGGTACACCAGTTTCCTGTATAAAAGGTCGCGACAGTACATTGCCGACTTTCACGCGGAATGTACGGTTGGACAAATAGCTTTCCATTAGGTCGAGCATATTGCCACGGATGCCAATTCCCGACAAGTCTCTCAAGATTCCATAGCGCCACGTAGTGTCGTACGCCTTCTCCATATCGAGGAATACGGATAGGAAATATTGTTTATGTAGAAAGGCGTCGCGAATGTTTCCCTCAATGCGCACAAGGTGATCGGTTGTGGACCGCCCTTCTCTGAAGCCACACTGAGAGGGATCAAGCATATTGTTGAGTTCAAGGAAATGTACAAGTCTGTGGTTAACCATTTTTTTTAAAAAGCTTACAAAGACAATTAGTAAGAGCTATCGGACGGTAACTTGTCGCCAAGGAAGGATCTTTACCCTGCTTGAGAACAGGGACCACAATCGCTTCTTTCCATGTAGATGGGAGGTATCCCATAGCCCAAATAGCGTTGAAAAGTGTGAGTAGTGTAAGTTTGGTGTCAGTATGTAAGTTTCTGATCATGTCATACATGATTATATCAGGTCCCGGTGCAGTGCTTTTGCATGTGTTCAAGGCAGCTCTCAACTGAGCAATACTGAAAGGCCGGTTATAAGGTTCATTCTGTCTGGATTTTCGTATTATTGGCTTACATTCTTCTATTTGTTTGTATTTCAAAAAGGATTGCGAATCATGGTTTAAACTCGACACGCTCTCAAAGTGTTCCCTAAGTGAGTCTGCCTGATCTTTCAGTGTTTCACCTTGTGTGTTTACCAAAGGAAGTGATTATGTTTGTCGCCCTTTTATCCTATTAACCCTATTCCAGACTTTGGCCTCATCTGTATACGAGTTGGTACCGGATAAAAACTTCTGCCAACTCTCTCTTCTAGCCTGTCAGCGTGTTCGCATGCCTTGCGATTTCACTTTCTTAAAGTTCAACAGATTCTCCACAGTGGGAGAGGCGCGTAGCAACCCCCACGCTTTGTTCTGTTTCTTACGAGCGATCCTATAGTCGTCGTTCCACCACGGGACACGCCGTTTGCATGCCAAGCCATTTACTTGTGATTTACATTTAGGTGCGGCATCTATTATGAAGGTTGTAAAATATTTCACAGCAGCATCTATTCCTAACGAGGACATGTCATCCCATGAAATACTACTGAGAGTTCGGAATTTCTCCGAGTCAGCTGTATCAATCTTTTACTTAGGAGCCTGTGGTGGATATTCGTTTTCTTTAGGTGTTCGTAACAGTATGGGGAAGTGGTCGCGTCCGTAAGGATTGTTTGTAACTTCCCATTCGAGTTCAGGAAGAATAGAAGGAGAAACTATGCTGAGATCAACTGATTAAAAGGTTTTGTTGGCAAGACAGTAATATGTGGGTTCTTTCTTATTCAAAGTGCATGCACCAGAAGAGAAAAGGAATTGTGCAACAAGTCGCCCTCGCGCATCTATACGAGGGTCGCCCCACAGGCAGTTGTGTGCATTGAAATCGCCAAGAACAATATAAGCTTCTGGCAATTCATCTATAAAGGTCTGAAATTCATGTTTGCTAAGTTTGTAATGGGGGGGGGGGTATATAAAGCGAGCAAATAGTGGTTAGTTTGTTCAGCAACACAACTCGAACCGCCACTGCTTCAAGGGCCGTTCGTAGCTGTAAATGTTGACAGGCTATGTTCTTTTGAATTACAATTGCATCACCGCCCGATGATGCGATTGCATCATCGCGATCTTTGCGAAAAGTAACATGCTGTCGGAGAAAGTTTGTGTGTTGCGGTTTTAGGTGTGTTTCCTGTAGACAAAGCACTTTTGGAATGTGTTTGTGGATGAGTTCTTGCACATCATCGAGGTTCCTAAGAAGACCTCTGATATTCCATTGAATAATTTGTGTATCCATTTTAAAAGCAAATTGGTGCTGTGCGTGTGGAAATGGAAGTGATGCCTTAAATTACAGAGCTCTTTCGAGGCCCTGTAACCGGGGTTCTGCCCTTTCTGGAGCGCTCGAGGGAGCCTCGCCGCTCCTTAGGGGTTTGGTGCACCTTGAGGACAGGTGTAGTGTCCTATGCCTCTTGTGAGGCGCCGGACACGTGCTCTTGCGAGAGAGAAGTTAGAAGAGAGAGTCCTACCTTAGAGGGCAGGACCCCTGCGCCCACCAGCCCAGAGGTCGATGGGGCACCCTGCGGGATTTGTCTGCGCCGGCTCTTGCCAGCGCTGGAAGGGGCCGGGGAGGTTGGGGCAGCCTCAGCTGCGCCCTCCTTCGGGGTCGATGGTCCCCTCTGCTGTGTGGACGGAGCAGGCTAGCTGCAACCGCTGCGGGGGCAGATGGCGTAACTGCCGACTCACTGCCTGTGGGTCGGACAGCCGCCGGAGGCCGTTGTGACGCTGCCCCCTTACGCGCCACATTGGCAAAGCTGCTCTTCGACAGGTATGACACCCGCCTACGTGCCTCTTTGAAAGATATGTTTTCTTTGACTTTGATTGTCACATTCTCATTTTTTTTCTTTTTTAGGACGGGAAGGAGCGTGGGTATCGGCATGCTCGCCATCACAGTTGGCACAATGTGGAGTGTTCTGGCACGTTTCGGAGAAATGTTCATTGTCACTGCACTTGGCACAAGTAGGCCGGCCTCGACAGTTCTGTGAACTGTGGCCGAAACGCTGGAACTTAAAGCATCTGAGAGGATTAGGCACATATGGCCCAACACGCAGTTTGATATAACCGGCCTCGATGGACTCGGGAAGGACACTTGAGCCGAAGGTCAGTATCAGGTGTTTCGTCTTGATCTCTTTACCATCTCGCCTCATCTTAATGCGTTAAACATTGATAACATTCTGGTCACTGAAGCCCTGCAAGAGTTCAGCCTCAGTGAGCTCCATCAAGTCATCGTCGAGACAACACCATGGGTGGTGTTCATCGTGCGGTGCGGGGTTATAATTATTTGGGTTTCCCCGAATCACACTAGTTTTGAGAATTTTTCATATTGTTTGTGATCGCGGAGCACCAAGGGGAGATCACCGCTTGCCATTCTCGCCGCCTTATAACCAGGACCAAAGATTTCAGTCAATGACTTGGAAACAAGGAAGAGTGATATCGTTCGTACTGGTTTATCTGGTTTTGCAGAATGAATGACATGGAAACGCGGGAAAGATTCTTTTTGGCGGCCAAAAAACTGGAAAACTTCATCGGTGTGCCCTCTTTTCTGAAGGCGATCAGGCAGTTGAGGGAAGGAATTATCCATAGAGGAATGTGTAGTTTTCGCCAATAACACCAGCCACCCACCGTGGAGCCCTACAAGGGGACGCTGCAGGAACTGTAAAAACAGGTCCCGCAAACGCCAGCTGTACGTAATTACTATAACCGAATATGAAATAACCTAGGTTGGCTATCCACACAAGGTTAACCCTTGCTACCTGGAAAAATTGGAAGTAAGGGGAAGCTAGGAGAATACAGGAAATATGAAAAGTGAGAGAAAGACGAAGGCTGGAGGGAGAGAGAGACAGGAAAAGGCAACTACCGATTTGCCCCGGGTGGGTCAGTCCGGGGGTGCCATCTATGTGAAGCAGAGGCCAAAGGGGTGTGTTGCCTCCGCCGGGGGGCCTCAAAGGTTCAAACACCCAGCATCAGCTCAACACCCAGGATCCCCCTTTCCCCAGACACGGCTAAGCCACGCACGGCTACACGCGGGAGGGTCCCACCCTCGTGAGCTCAGGTACGTGGTGTCGCAACACACCAAACGCCTGCTGACGCAGACGTCCCTGCGGGGTCCATATATTTCTCTATCACTTGATTAATAACGTGAATATGTTCTATTGTTCAGTACCCTTTACGGAATCGTGCCTGGTCCTTCGGTTGATAGAAGTCTAAGGTGTTCCTGATTCTGTTTGCGATTACCTTAGTAAATACTCTTTAGGCAACGGACAGCAAGCTGATCGGTCTATAATTTTTCAAGTCTTTGGCATCCCCTTCCTTATAGATTAGGATTATGTAAGCGTTCTTCCAAGATTTCGGTACGTTCGAGGTCATGAGGCATTGTGTATGTAGGGTGGCCAGTCTTTCTAGAACAATGTTCCCACCATCCTTCAAAAAATCTGCGGTTACCTGATCCTCCCCCGCTGCCTCCCCCTTTGCATAGCTCCCAAGGCGTTCTTTACTTCTTCCAGCGTTACATGTGGAATTTCAAATTCCTCTAGACTATTCTCTCTCACATCCTCTCAAATTCCTCTAGACTATTCTCTCTCGCCACTGGTATTGTATAAATCTCTATAGAACTCCTCAGCCACTTGAACTATCTCTAAATATTAGTAACGATATTTCCGGCTTTGTCTCTTAACGCATACATCTGATCCTTGCCTATTCCTAGTTTGTTCTTCACTACTTTTAAGCTTCCTCCGTTCCTGAGAGTATGTTCAATTCTATCCATATTTTAGTTCCTTATGTCAGCTGTCTTACGCTTGTTAATTAACTTAGAATGTTCTGCCAGTTCTATTCTAGCTGTAGGGTTAGGGGCTTTCATACATTGGCGTTTCTTGATCAGATCTTTCGTCTCCTGCGATAGCTTCCTGGTATCCTGTCTAACGGAGTTACCACCGACTTCTATTGCACACTCCTCAATGATGCCCATCAGATTGTTGTTCATTGCTTCAACACTAAGGTCCTCTTCCTGAGTTAAAGCCGAATACCTGTTCTGTAGCTTGATCCGGAATTCCTCTATTTTCCCTCTTACCGCTAACTCATTGATTGGCTTCCAGGTGGAGTACAAGTTCCAGTTGGAGTACCAGTTCCAGTTGGAGTACAAGTTTCTTCCGTTCCCTTCTCAAGTCTAGGCTAATTCGAGTTCTTACCATTCTAGGTCACTGCAGCGCACCTTGCCGAGCACCTCCAAATCTTGTATGATGCCAGCGTTGGCGCAGAGTATGAAGTCTATTTCATTTCTAGTTTCGCCATTCGGGCTCATCCACGTCTACTTTCGCCTAACCCGCTTGCGGAAGAAGGTATTCATTATCCGCATATTATTCTGCTCTGCAAATTCCACTAATAACTCTCCCCTGCTATTCCTAGAACCTATGCCATATTCCCCCACTGACAAGTCAGCGACCCTTATAATCAAAGACAAATTTTCATGTTGTACTTTACACCACAAAGACTCAGCATCAGACGTAGCAAGGAGAACAGAAAGGTGAAGGGGACATTGAAGAATTAGACCAACACCGGCTCCTCTCCCAAATTTTCTGTCTCGGTGGACCACATTGAAACCAAGTGGGGGAGGGGGTACCTCAGAATCATGCACACTTTCATGTAATCGGGTCTCTCTAAGACCGATCATATGTGGGGAGTAAGACGAGACCAAGGAAAGAAATTTAGGGAAATTGCTGACAAGGCTTGTTGTATTAACGTTTAAAATGGAAAGTACTAAGACAACGAGCAGACAATAGGCCGCACGGGGCTTCTCGGTAAGCGCTGAAAACGTTTTTCTTTGACGCCCAAGTTTTAAGCACTGTTGAAGTTCCCCAACATTATATCGTGTACATAGGCGCTTCCAAGGCCGCGTGCGTGCGTAAGATTTGGGAAACACGATGTTGGGACTACTGTGAATTGACACTATAACGTGCAACATGTGACCATCAGCAAAACCCGCACAGGGCGGATAAACCAACGGATCTCTTAGGCATGTAAGACCCTCTGGGCTGTGCTTTTAGGCGATAAGGTAGCCTCGCCACCTGTGGGATTATCTGACTGAACTATGTCGAATGCTCAGTTGCGGTAGTCGAAAGTTCGAATCCTCCTCTTTTTTCTTAGCATCTAACGATGGGGTGCCTGACTTCGACCTGCTCCAGTGCACTACATCTGCGCACTTGGAGTGACGTTTGACACCGGCAAACAATGCTGAGAGTGCGTGTGGCAATACTAATCCAGGTACAATCAAATTAGGAAGATCGACTAACCTTGAGCAAAGACACTCCCTCACCAGAACACGAATTAGCCTCCCTGGTGCAGTATACGGCGACTACCTGCCTGATGGTTCCTAAGGTTTACTCATGGCCCTCAGTCCCCAGCAGTAGTGGAGCAGCTGACCAAGGCGGTGGTCAGACCTCTAACGCAGCAGAAGGTGCTAACAATCTCTTGGTCTGGACAGGTCGCCAACAGAAAGCGACCCTGTCAACATTTAACAGCCGAACTCTGCCGACTCAGGCTAGCTTAGCTGTACTCTTTGAGCAACTATCAGACATTGTTTGCGATATCATCGGCCTTAGTGATTATAGAAGAACAGGTGCACGCTTATATATTAGGGAATAACGGCCATGTCCTCAGCTATAGAGGTCTCCCAGACAGGAAGCAATACGGGGTGGGATTCCCAATGCACATGGACATAGCGGGTAACATTGACGAATTCTACAGCATTATTGAGAGGGTAGCAGCAGTCGTAAACACATTTATAACATGTATAGATTACAGGTAGCCTAAGCCTACGCTCCTAGATCCAGTCACGATGATGTGGAAGTAGATTAGGCTTATGACAATGTTGAATTAGAGATGAAAAAAGTACAAACTCCGTATACTGTAGTAATGGGCGACTACAATGTAAAAGCGGGGAAAATGCAGCCTAGTGAACAACCAATTGGCCTCTACGGCGTCGAGTCTATAGGAATGCTAGAGCAGAGATGCAGGTAGAATTCGCACAAAGGAATAAGCGAAGAATAATGAACACCTTTTCAAGAATATAGCAACAGCTTGTGGACTTGGAAGAGCCTTAATGGGGAAGCAAGAAATGAAATAGAGTTCATGCTTTCTTCCGATTCCAGCATAGTGCACTACTTAAAAGAGTTAGTTAAGGTGCAGTGATCATAGGTTAGTAAGATCCAGGATTCACCTCAATTTAAAGACAGAAAGAGTAAAATTGGTCAAGAAAGAACAGGTCAACCTAGAGCCTAGAGGCGGTAAGGGTAAAACCAAATTCAGGCTGGTGCTTGCAAACAAAATATGCAGAATTAGAACAGAGAGATGATGACAAAGAAATAATGAATGAAACCGTAACCAGGCTGGCTTCAGAGGCAGCAATTGAAGTAGGAGGCAAGGCACCTAGGCAACAAGTAGGCAAGCTCTCCCAAGTAACAAAGGACCAAATAAAGAAACGGTAAAAAAATGGAAGAGTCCAACTTTTGAAATTATAACGTGACAAAGACTGAAGAAGCCGTAAGAAATGGACACAGTCTGAAATAAGTGAGGCGGAAACTTCGCATATGCCAAACCGCGATGTATGCACTGAAAGCAAAGCAGGGTACTATCATCAGCGATCTCCAAGGTATAATAAGAGCAGCGGAAGAATTCTATACTGACCTGTACAGTACCAAGAGGACTCAGGAGTACTCTATTCGAAACAACAATGAGCAGTATAAGGTAACTCCGCATATACCTAGAGATGAGGCCAGAAGGGCCTTGCAAGACCCGGAAATGAAACGGGGAATAGCAGCAGGAGAAAAAGGAATAATAGTCGATTTAATTAAAGATGGGGGAGACATAATGCTTAGAAAACTGTCGACTCTCTATACGAAGTGTCTATCGACTGCAAGGGTTCCAGAAAACTGGGAAAATGCAAACATACTAATCCACAAAAAGGGAGACGTTAAAAAAATTGAAACATTATAAGCCCATTAGCTTACTTTCAGTAGTATATAAAATATTCACCAAGATAATCTCCAATAATATAACGGCAACATTGAACTTTAGTCAGCCAAGGAAGCAGTCAGGTTTTAGGAAGGGATACACTACCACGAATCATATCGATGTCATCAATAAGGCAATCAAGAAATCCCCATAGTACAATCAGCGTTCGTATATGGCTTTTATAGATTACGAAAAGGCATTTCATTCAGTAGACATACCAGCAGTCATATATGCATTACGTAAACAAGGAGTAGAGCCCGCTTACGTAAATATCCTGGAAAATATCTACAGACATACCACAGCTACCTCAATTCTCCACAAGAAAAGTAGAAAATACCTAGAAATTAAGAAAGCGGTCAGATTTGGAGACACAATCACTCCAATGATATTCACTGCGTGCCTGGAAGAAATATTCAAGCTACTAAATTGGAGAGGCGTAGGAGTATGGGTCGACGGCGAATACCTCAGCAACCTTCAGTTTGCCGATGAAATTGTTCTATCAGCAGCACTGCAGACGAATTACAACAAATGATTGAGGGCCTTAACAGAGAGAGTGTAAGAATGGGGGGGGGGGGAGTTTAATATCCAGAAGACAAAGATAATGATGAATAAGCGTGCAAAGAGAAAAAGAGTTCAGGATTCCCAGTCAGCCTCCAGAGTCCATGAATGACTACGTTTACCTGAGTCAAATAATCACGGGGAACCCTGATTACGAGAAGGGAATCAAGTGAAGAATAAAAATGGATTGGATCGTATACGGCAGGCATTGTCAGATCCTGGCTGCAAGCTTACCATTGTCATTGAAAAGGAAGGTGTATAATTCGTTCATTTTACCGGTGCTGACATATGAGGCAGATACTTCGTACTGGCAAAGAAGCTTGAGAGCAAGGTAAATACCGCAGAAGGGGCGATGGAACGAAAAATGCTAGGCATAACCTTGAGAGACAGAAAGAGAGCGGTTTCGATCAGAGAGCGAACGGGTATAGCCAATATTCTAATTGGCATTAAGAGAAATAAATGGCGCAGGACAGGTCATCGAATGCACAGGTTAGATAACTATTGGACCATTAGGGCTACAGAATGGGTAACAAGAGAAGACAAGTTTAGTAGAGGGAGGCACAAGACTAGGTGTTGCGATGAATTTGGGAAATACGCGGATGATAGTTGGAATCACTTGGCGCAGGACAGAGGTAATTGGAGATCGCAGGGAGACGCCATCGTCCTGCAGCGCACACAAAATAGGCTGATGATGATGGATATGATGATGATGATGATTATGATAATGATGATGATGATGTTGCCAAGGGGATTAGATCCTAGCCAGTGTTTTGGCTGGTATAGTTGAGACAGCACATGATCTGACGAGGGTATTGGATTTGCTATCCCAATCACATTGTGCCCTATCATTAAATACATGACCAAATCAAAGTCGCACAGATGAGCCCCTATCCCTATGAGAGCAGGACGCTTCCCAAAGTTTCTTGTGAATATTGCCAACCTGTGGCGAGAAGTCTTGTGAAACACGAAAGCTAGTGCGTTTAAGTTTATAGCAATTCCTCAGCGCCAGGACCTTATCCATAAAATGGAGGAAATTCATAATAACGGGACCCGTGTGATATGGCGTCGCGGCGATGCTCTCTCCCCTCACGCAAAACCTGGCGCGCTCGTGCTGTGGCGCCGCAGCCAGGGGGAATTTAGGTGCCATTTCACAGCTATAGACGACGCACGCCGGCTTATTGAACCAATGAGTCATTTTCCACTGTCGCATCAATATATATCTATTTGTGTCGTAACTTTCTGCGTGTACACCTGTCATCGCCTTTCTTCCGTCGACAACCATCACACATGGGGCCCGCTTAACGACCTGTCCAGAAGTCCCTCTTTACGAGAGGCAAGCACATTCAAAGCGGGAGCTGTCTTTGGCTCTGAATGTCTGAATGTCGGTTTCGAGTCCTGAATCCCAGCAAGGAAGCGCGATGCTCTGGCTATTAAACCACGTACGCTTGTTTTAATTTATTTATGTCGTTATTATACTGGAGCACAACTTTTAACGCATTTAACGAGTGCGGCGGTGTTTCTTATGCAGCGTTCACACTGTGAGCGCGCGCTACAAACTCCTGCACAAAAAGCAAAAAAAAAGTGACCGAGTTCTTCGCGGCCGTTCAGCGTACCTGTGGCGCATTTCAGAGGTCCCTGTGACCCACAATAAGAAATGTTTATGTTACTTGCCCTGCACAGCCACTAAATCACGTATGAATTCCCGAAGTGGCGCAATAAACTCGTGCAGACCAGCGCACGAGGACCGTCGCATAGCAACATTTTACTTACAAAAAGATAGCGCACCCATCTCCGTTCTGACGATGACGAATGAAGTTTCTGGTTCCGCGACACAAATTCGCTGCGCGTCGCTCATCGTGCTGTGGCACTGTGGCACGCTTCTACTTAAGGTCCCCATAGACAAAACAAAACTTGTTTGAAAATCGGAAAGTGTTGCCTCTCCTTTGCGCGTAGCCCGCAAGCGTGCCACGATCAGTGTCATAGATATAGGACACCAGACCTCAGTGGTTGTCAATGGCTCTGCAGGTCTAGAATATGGATTGAGGGCGCCGTTGCTTGTGACTGCTTCCGATTCCTTGTTTTATTTCTCTAAAAACGCAAAATCAACCTGGATTGCTGTGCTCAATGGCAAGGGGACTCTTATAGCCACAGGTTCGGTAATCAACACCTCAGATATCTTTGCTGCACTAAAAGAACGGTGCGTGTCGGAGGTAGAAGACGATGGCGATGAGGTGTAGGAGAGATAGCTATAGCTTTTGCAGGTGTGTGGAACTGTATTTGCTGCAAAGTGTAGACGAGGTATTCTCCCCGTCTATGTGCAACATAAATCTGACGAAGGGATCAACAATTAGATAGAGGCCATTCAGGTGCCATCACGAGTTGCGTATAAACAGCACGCACAAATGTTTTCTGCCCTCTCACACACAATAAATAATATCTGGTTGCTATGATGCAAGATTTACAACATATAAATGCGTGAATCACTCGATGATAATCTGCAACTTCGAAATATTTCCTATTGTTCTTTACAACTTCTAAGTCCTGGTGTCCTATACGTAGGGCATACGCCATGACTTCTACAGAAGGGGTACTCAAATATATTGGATTTATAATTTTTTTCAGGTGGTAGTAAGTCAATGCGAAAATATGAAAACGAATCTCTGTTTGTTCAACTAATTCTAGGCTGAAAAGGTTAATGCTGAAAAAACATGCCGCTTACTCTGCGCGTCGGCCGAGTCGCATAGCAGCAATTTACGCATACAAAAGTAAGCACACGCATCTTCTAACTGTCGACGAAGGAAAAGCAAATTACGGGTGGGTTGCCCACGCAACACGTTAGATTGAAGATCTATTAGGAGAAAGTCAGAATAGGAAGAAAAGAAGGTATGAACATGTACTGAAAAATGTTGCGAAACACAATAAACAAGTGCACATGTAAATATGTAATACAGGTATATGTTTCCATGTGTACGTTACCTTATAATATGGTAGGCCGAGGGATGCTTACGAAGTTATCGCTTACAAATGCGTGAAGCCAGGGTTTGTGCTTCTGGGATTTTTTTTTTTTTTTTGTCTCCGTGTGCGACACTGTCTTCGTTTTTTGTCGCACTCACCCCAAAAACATTCTTGCGAAGAACGCTTTAGTGAAATACCAGCGGACACAAAGCTAGCGTGAATTACCTTCTATTTCAGCATATTGTTGCCGAGCACTCAAACAAAATTTACTTGTCTCACTTGGCATGTACCTGGTGAACTAGTATTGTCAACATGACGTTGTTGCCTTTAAAATGGTTAGGCTTTCGCAGCTGCTGTTACGAGAACACCAGTGGGAAAGAAATTAGAGTACAGGCCTCATTAATTTGCTCCTTACCATTGCCCACTAAAACGGTGCTCATGGAACTAACTCGGCAACACACTTCAACCACAATATACTGTATTTGAAACACATATAACGATACTACATTCACACAAATAAATTACAAGAGTCCAAAAATTCACAGAAAAAAAATGCCGGCCTTCGTCGCTAGTGGCCTCCCCGTTTTAGCTGTACGACCGTCACAGAGATAGCAACCACGGAGACTAGCTCGCAGCGCTCACTGGGGTTTGCCCGGCCAGCCTTGCCCAAGCAGACTGATAAGATCAACGTAACGGGGCTCTCAATCCGCTTCCACACATGCCTAGTGAGCATACGTTGCACACCAGATGGAGTCCACGTGAAAGTCGTCTGTCACGTGGGAAGCAGCGACGGCACCGTCCCCTCTTCAGCTTAAGACGAACTTAGCTGAGGTCACAGTAAGGCCGCCTTGAGATCCTCGAGTTATTCTGCAGGAACAGTCGGGACAGGGTGCTGCCGAGAAGATGGCAGCCGCAAGTGTGACGCTGCGGGAAATGACCAGCGAATCCTGGCGTTCGTATGCGCTGTTAGACGCATGCTTCGCCGAACTGCCGTCTGCTCGGGGCGGGAGGAACCTGGTAGCAGAAGAAGAAAGATGCGATTGCGTATGACTGAATCACAAAGAAAATGAGTGTCCCTAACTGCACGTGTTATCTCTGGAGTACACAGGATATAGGGAAATTCGTACAGCAGATCCAAAACACTCTATGGCAGTGAACTACTTTTTGAGGGTACCTCCTTCTGAAGATGCTGACGACGTGTTCTGCACAGTTGAGGGAATATAGCTCGGAGTGCCCGTCATGCTTTACATGACTCTAAAATCAGTATAGCAAAAAAACGTGAACGGGAATCTAGGAAGGAATGCTTTTAAGGAAGAAGTTTTGCCCTAGGAATAGTCAGATGGTGAAAAAACATTAGATGGTGTAATTCTAGAGGAGACGTGTCTTTTAATACACAAAGCCAGCATACTTGAACACAAGTCAGTGCGTGTACTCCACTAGTTATTTCGAGAAATCTCGTATCTGAACATGAACGGTGAATTGAAATTCTGTAAATAATGTTTTCACCGAGCTGTAACGCATTTTATGGGCAAAGCAACTGCCTTGCCCTTTAACTGCCATTAAGGACTGTCTGAGCGCTGCTGACATGGTAAATCAGTTCTGCGGAGCCCTGTAAGGTGGAGAGAGGTTCATGAGAGGCAAAAAATGTCATCCACCAGACTAGAATGAAGCTACGAACTTCGACTTGCCGATTATTTCCCTCCTGTGCTGCGATATGCTGGCCTTCTAGTTAGCTCATATGGTGGAGCGACCGCCATGGAAGGGCGTTGGTATCGAGGTCGGTCCTCCGACCAGGACGAACTTTTCGTCGATTTTGTGGTGTTCTTTCTCAGATGCTGATGTGGGTTTCTTTTGCATACCTTCGTTCTAAAGTGGGGAGGATTTTTCCTTTCCTACTCTGCTTTGCGGACAGACAGTGACTCGTGATTTTCACAAGAAGCTAATATATCTGTACGGAGATCATTGACTACCTTACGGTCAAGCGACTGGGCTCACGCAAGACTTTAGGCCTGCACAGGCAAGGTCGCAATAATGACTTCGGGGGGGGGGGGGGCACACATCAGGACGATGTGGCGCTGACCGTTCCCAATGTGCACAAGCAGGGTTTCTCTTACTAAGGAGTGTTTTTCAAGCGAAGCCTATATTGCGTCACTCATGTCGCTGTCGGTGTTGGTGTTGCCGTACTAAAAGACCCAAGCTGCGCGAAAATATACATTGCTTGTCAGGCTGCACCTTCGAACCACTGATCTCAGGGTTGGGAGATGATTCAGCCACTGTCGGTTCGCCATACGCGACCTGTAAAGCGGCGTAATATGTGCATAAAGAAATAGGTGAAGTGGAAGGCGCGAGCCAATCATATGCGACCCCCTATCTCCGGTAGTGGGAAAGGGTGTAATGACGTGTTCGCTCTCCCCGCACCCACCGTTTCCCTCCAGCTGAAGCCCATCAGTCAGATGGGGAGGCCACGTTTGGTTCGTTCTACCGAAGAGCAGGCTGCGTTGCAGGAACGACACTGGGAGCGGGCCGCTCGTCATGCGTTCGGCCAAAGAACAGGCAGCCTTTGCTGAACACGGCCGGGAACTCACTCGAGAAAGAGCTGCTTGTCGACGTGCTGACCTCGCCGTGAGGGAACGCGAAGCCGAGGCGTTACGACAACGAAGAGCCGCTGATCCCGAGTTTCGCTGGTACCTCTCTTCACAGCAGTGGAACGGCGGTCAATTTCCTTAAAGTTACCCCTCTTCTTTATTTCTTTTTCTAAATATTTGCAAAATAGTTGTACGCCTATTTAGCTCGCCTATCTGAAGTTGCATGGGACTGAAGGAAAACGTTCAGTACCCGAACCAGAAGTACGCTTCTTAATGTTGGTTGATTCACACATTCACTTTCTTCTATCCCTGGTCTTCGTACCCGGGGATTTGACTCTAATACACGAGCCTACAACGGTCTCCACATATCAAAATATTGTGTTCAATTTGGGGAACCATCCAGAGGGTCTCTGCTTACGGAATAGCGCACTCCGGCTTACGCTGCTCATTCTGACGCGTTCGGAGTACACATAAATACCTGGACTCAGTTTACATGATCTCTTTCGACAGCAGTCGGACAAAATGAAATGCAATTTAATAAGGCAGCGGAAGGGTTCCCGTGTTTGTGCTGTAAAGGGGTTAGTCTTACCTCGCGTGTAGCCTCCGAAGGCAGCTGGTTGGAGTCGCCACGCCGTTGGTGTCACTGTTGCCCTCAGCCTTGATGGAGTTCGGCTTCTTCAACACGCACGGCAGCGTGTCACGCAGGTGGATGTGCGGGTTGCAGCCCAAGACGCCGAGGCTGTACTCTGGAGAGGCCGCTCGGCCACGCTCGACAAACTGGCGAATGTTACTCGCGCCATCTTCCGCGCCATGTGTAATCGGCTCCTCGGACCTGAGTTGACAAATGACGATAATTATGAGTAGTTTTGCAACGATCATTCGTCAAGCAATGCTTCGCTGAACAGGTGTAGCTATTTCGGTGAGATGCTTCCTGCTTTCGTCTAAATAAATATTGTCTACCTAATCAGAACATTGATGTCGTAATTCATTCGAGAAAGATCAAAATTACATCCTGCACTTCTCGCTGCTGAGTGTTCGCTGCTTACCGCGCCCACATTTAAGAAATCACGAATTGGAGATTTAGTAATCTTAGTTCTTCAAGCTCAACAGCCAAGAAGTAAGACCTGAATAAGAAAACACATTGTTTATAGGTAGCTACAAAATGTGTGCCAAAAGTATCTATTTTTCATTGTGTTACAAGCTTCATGTTTAGCTGCAAACGTAAAGGGCTCAGGCAGCCGCATTATAGCTCATGATTATTTTCTTCATTTCTCTTCATTGAGGCACGACTTTATTCAAAGCAATGAAATACGATAGATACAAACTTACATAAAGGTATAATAAATAATACGTCCCCAGTAAAATGTGATCATTAGATCGCATTCCACGTCCTTCTTTCGCTTCCTGGGCACTTTCTTGTGCCACTGTATCCAGCCTTCGCTATAGTGTGCTACTTGGCATTCCTTTAAAAAAGCTTTAATGCATTCAAGGATCTGCTCCAGGTAATGGGAATATTCTAACATATTAATTAAAATGCCACAAGCATCACATTCGGTCTATCGTATACAAATCAAAACAATTCCTTTGTTTACGTGTACTTGAGAAGGACCTACTGAGGCCATATTATCCTATTAGGAAACGTGGGATTGAAGCAGAGCTAGAACACGGACACCTCGCAACTAATTAAGCGAAAGCATGGAGAAGCTACACATCATAGTAAAGTTGGCAAGTCAGATGACTGAACGAGCGGCAAAGCGTCAACGATAAGGTGCACAACAACGTTAAGGTTAAAAAACCAGTTCACGTGGCAAAACCCGTAACATGCGCGTAAGCTGCGTACATTACCTTAGAACACTACAACAATGAATGCAGAGTTTAAGAATCTTGTTAACCCCACTTGGATACACCGGCGAATGCATGTGTCAGAGAGGGATAAATGGGGCATATTCCCAACTTCTTCGAGCTGTCTTCAAAATGTAAGCGCAGTTAATCAAAAAAGCATGGTTTAAGGCACCTTAACATTGTCTCAATCTCCTCACCAAGAGCGATAATTATTTCATACACCCGCGGGTTCTGTCTTTTCCTTTAGGAAGGAATAACGTGATGTTTATTTAATTACCTTTCTGCCTGGTTATTCATTCTGTGCTTGTCTTGACGCCTTTTCATGTCATGACGGCTTTAAAAGGCACAAAATCATTTATAAGCGTTATAAATTTAGTTTCAAAGACATCCGCGTGTCATCGCTATCTTCCTAGTGGCCTATATTTATAAGCTGAGGCAAATATAATGTAAGTTCACGTGTTAATGATGCATAGCGTCTTTTATCATAAAAATGAGCAACATCACCAGAGATGACCTTCAACATGCGCGGATAGCTTTTTGTCCTGTTGAATCAGCGCCTGACAATTAACAGTTGTCAACTAAATTTAAAATATTTGTTAAACCTGTAGACAAAGTATCTTGATCCAGATGATATTCCCAGTGCATTCCTGAGAGGATAGGCATTTTTCCACATCTTTTTTTCCCACATTTCCAAGTACTTGTTTTTAATTTTATGTTTCGGCAATGTGGCGGTTCTAGTGCAGTTTCTCACGACCGAAAAATTAGCAAGAGAATTTCTGTTTATAGAATTGTGGCATTCTGCTACTGACCGCCGGCCTCGCACCAGACTACAGGCCTACAGAGGCAAGGTGGCTATTGTGACTTTGGTGTGTGTGTGTGGGGAGGGGGGGGGGGCACACATAAAGACGATGTGGGGCTGAGCATTCCCAATGTGCTACAGCAGGGTTTCTCTTACTAGGAGGTATTTTTCAAGCGAAGTCTATATTGCGTCACTCGTGTCGACGTCGGTGTAGGTGTTGCCGTACGAAAAGACCCAAGACACGCGAAAATACAGATTGCTTGTCAGGCTGCGCATTCGAGCCACTGACCTCCGGGTTGTTAAATGATTCACGCACTGTCGGTTCACCATACGCGACCTGTAAAGCGGGGTATTATGTGCATGAAGAAATAGGTGAAGCGGAAGGCGTGAGCCAATCATATGCGACCCCCTATCTCCGGTAGTGGGAAAGGGTGTAATGACGTGTTCGCTCTCCCCGCGCCCACCGTTTCCCTCCAGTTGACGCCCGGCAGTCAGATGAGGATGCCACGTTTGGTTCGTTCTACCGAAGAGCAGGCTGCGCTGCAGGAACGACACTGGGAGCGTGCCGCTCGTCATGCGTTCGGCCAAAGAACAGGCAGCCTTTGCTGAACACGGCCGCGAACTCACTCAAGAAATGGCTCCTTGTCGACGTACCGACCTCGCCGTGAGGGAGCGTGAAGCCGAGGCATTACGACAACGAAGAGCCGCTGATCCCGACCTTGGCTTGCACCTCTCTTCACAGCAGTGGAAAGGCGGTCAATTTTCTTAAAGTTGCCCCTCTTGTTTATTTCTTTTTCCAAATATTTGCAAAATTGTTGTACGCCTATTTCGTTCGCCTATCAGAAGTTGCACGGGACTGAAGGAAAACGTTCAGTACCCGAACCAGAAGTACGCTTCTTAATGTTGGTTGATTCACACATTCACTTTCTTCTGTCCCTGGTCTTCGTACCCGGGGATTGGTCTCTAATACACGAGCCAACAACGGTCTCCACATATCAAGATATTGTGTTCAATTTGGGGAACCATCCAGAGCGTCTCTGCTTACGGAATAGCGCACTCCGGCTTACGCTGCTCATTCTGACGCGTTCGGAGTACACATAAATACCCGGACTCAGTTCACATGATCTCTTTTGACACCATCGGACCAAATGAAATGCCATTTAATAAGGCAGCGGAAGGGTTCCCGTGTTTGTGCTGTAAAGGGGTTAGTCTTGCCTCGCGTGTAGCCTCCGAAGGCAGCTGGTTGGAGTCGCCACGCCGTTGGTGTCACTGTTGCCCTCAGCCTTGATGGAGTTCGGCTTCTTCAACACGCACGGCAGCGTGTCACGCAGGTGGATGTGCGGGTTGCAGCCCAAGACGCCGAGGCTGTACTCGGGAGAGGCCGCTCCAACACGCTCGACAAGTTGGCGAATCTTGCTCGCGCCATCTTCCACGCCATGTGTAATCGGCTCCTCTGACCTGAGTTGACAAATGACGTTAATTATGAGTAGTTTTGCAACGGACATTCGTCAAACAAGGCTTCGCTGAACAGGTGCAACTATTCCGGGGAGACGTTTCCTGCTTTAGTCTGAATAAATAGCGTCTACTTAATCGGAACACTGACGTCATAATCCATTCGAGAAAGATGAAAAATAGATCCCGCACTTCTCGCTGCTGAGTTTTCGTTGCTTACCGTGCCAACATTTAGGAAATCGCGATTTGCAGATTTAGTCATCTTAGTTGTTCAAGTGCAGCAGCCAAGTATTTAGATATGAATAAGAAAATAGACTGAAGAAGTTTATAGATAGCCAAAAAATGTGTGCCAAAAGTAACTATTTTCCATTGTGTTACAAGAGAGAGAGAGAGAGAAAACAATTATTCGGACAATCGAGGTAGTTGCTCTTGAGGTCGAGTGGGTGGTGTCCTCATTCCAGGACTCCACTGGCCATGGCTACTCGACGTACTTGCTGGACGAGAGCTTCTTGTCCCGCCAGGGTATCGCTGGTCAGCTGAACTTCCCACCTCTCAAATGACGTGCTAGGCGTCTTTAAGTGTTGGGGCTTGCCCCCTCACCCCCACGAGATTAGAAAGAGTGTAGGGCGTGTGTCGCTGAACCAGGAGCAGATGCCGCGATATGTATGTGGGAGCATTTTACTGTATCTGTGTAGGTTTGGAAATGTGTGTTACAAGCTTCATGTTAAGTTGCGGCAGTAATATGCTCAGGCACCCGCATTATTCATCATGATTATTTTCTTCATTTCTCTTCATTAAGGCACGACTTTATTCAAACCAATGAAAAAGGATAGGTACAAACATGCATAAAATAATATAAATAATAAGTCCCCAGTAAAATGTGATCGTTAAATCGCATTCAACTTCCTTTTTTCGCTTCCTGGACACTTTCTTGTGCCACTGTATCCAGCCCTTCGCTCTAGTGTGCAACTTGCCATTCATTTAAATAAAGTTCTAATGCATTTAAGGATCTGCTCCAAGTAAGGTGGATATTCTAACATATTCATTCAAATGACACAAGCATCAAATTCGGTCCATCGTATACAAATCAAAAGAATTCCTTCGTTTACGTGTTCTTCAGAAGGACCTACTGAGGTCATACTATCCTATTAGGAAACGTGGGATTGAAGCAGAGCTATAGCACGGACACCTCGTAACTAATTAAGCGAAAGCATGGAGAAGCTACACATCATAGTAAAGTTGGCAAGTCAGATGACTGAACGAGCGGCAAAGCGTCAACGATAAGGTGCACAACAACATTAAGGTTAAACCAGTTCACGTGGCAAAAGCCGTAACATGCGCGTAAGTTGCGTACATTACCTCAAAACACTATAACAATGAATGAACGCATGCGTCAGAAAGAGAGTAATGGCGCATATGAGACATTCGCTTAACCGCAGGGGGAATATGGACGCAACTCTGGAATGAGGGAAATTCTAAACACAGTGCAAAAAATGAACATGCACATAAAAAAGGACACGAAAGATGCGGACAAGCGTCTGTCCGCGTCTTCCGTGTCTTCCTTATGTGTATGGGTTTTTTTTGCGCTGTATTTGGCATTTACAATGTTGGACGAACTAGCCTAGCAGACGGACTCTGTGTAATGTTGATCATTGATGAATTCCTCTATTTTAAAGAATCACTGCGAAAACAATTATTGTACTGCGATAACAGTTGAATCATTGCTGTCCTGTAAATACCTCCTTATAGCCTAATGTGTTACAACAGGTAGAAACTCAGCCATCAGTCATGCTGAATAATGAGGTACATCGCCCCCCCCCCTACCTGCTTCCCTTAAGCTATTCCGTCATTGTAAAACTCTGTAAAAAAATTAAACAGCTTCTTTTTCTTCGTAAGACCATACAAAGCGGAAATCTGATTTGTCTTTAGTATAAAATAACATACTCGGCCTTTTTACTGAGTGTTTCCAACGGAACAGTTGTTTCATAACAGAACAACAAAATCAACTATACCTGTATATCTGCAGCTGTCCATTGTCCCTCGATGCGGCTACCGTCTGGTGCTTGGCTCGTTGCACGGTGCATAATGCTTGCTTGATGTGGCACGGACGCACGGTGTCTCTGACACGCATCTCAGCGAGCAGGTTGCACTCAGCCCTCGGGAACGGTCTCCTACGACGCCGTACGCAGCTGTTGCCCGCGCGTTCGTCACCCTTGGTCCACGGCTTTACCTCAAGGTCCCGGTGGTCTGTGAGGACGTCCTCTATGGCCAGGTTGCTGGACACGTTGACGTCTTTGGCCTCCTCTGGACGCGCGACGTGCGAAATCGCCGAAGGCGTTTTGTGGGATGGCGATTCTTCCGAGATGGCGGTTGAGCATTCAAAGAGCAGCCGGCGAACTTCGATGACGCTAGGCACATCTTTGCCCATGGCTGAAACTATGCTGATGCCGTTCTTTTCCGCGATATTGCTAAGTGGGACGGCTACGGTTAGCTACGCGTGTTCTAAAGCACGAGCAGGATTGTCAACGCCACGTGAGCTTCTTGCGCCAGCAGTGGAAGTCAGGGCCTCAGTGTCGTTTCTCTTCTTCCTCTACTCCAATTTTAGGCTTTGTTCAGCGACACACGCCGAAATCTCCACCGGCCTTACGCTAAAACTCTTTGACGTTAAGTGAATGAGGCGGCGCTGGCGTCACCTCCAGGAGTCCCATTCTGAGGCACCCATTCAGTTGCCATGGTAATAAAGGTACCGATCCTTGGATCCTGAACATGTTACATTTAGTTACCACGGTCTTTAGTCGCTGTTTTCGATAACGTGACATTTGTTGAATCAGACCGAGTTAACGCTCGATTTGCAATTCTGGTTTTGGTATATGATGGGTCTCTGACTTCACATGCGATAATCCCACATGTCCGTCTATCATATTGTACTTAATTCTTCTGATTTAGTTAATGAACCCTAAGACCATAGATTACATTTTAATGGTGAGCACCCAGCGATGTGACTTCCCAGCTGGCAGCTGCATAAATTTCGTTACAATTTTTCAATGTTTCGTTTATGTTGTATTATCCCATAACACATGGGTGAGGTCACATTTTGCAGTGCCTACAAGAATGTCTTGCTTAATAAAAAGTGCCATTCATTACGCGGGAAATCTGCTTCGCAGCTCCAACAGCATTTCCTTGTTTTCTTTCTCTTTGGCTGTCTTTTATGATAATAATGACTAAGATCCGAGACGACGGGGAACTTGCCATTGATATCGATTGTGGTAGGAGAAGAAACCGCTGTGATCGCCTTTGTTGTGGCAGCAGGTTTACAGCAAAAAAGTTCAGAATTTATTTTCGTGCCGGATTGCAATATTTACCACTTTCAGATAATGGCTTTTATGAAGTGACTGAGGCAAAGCTTCTAGAAACAATGAGAGAGGAGAACGTGATTAACACTCAGCGAATAGAAATAGGGACAAAATCAAAGATATTCCAACATCTCGTGCACAGCGTTCGGCGCGCGAGTATTTAAGCAGGATACATAAAGATACGCATCAAGCCATACGCCCGAGCCCCCGCCAGGGGCTCAAATGTAAACGTTAAGGCCAGGGTTCACGCATAACGTTATCTAGAAACTTGTGCGAGGTATGGTGACCATGATCGCCCTTGAGACAATTGCGATGTGACACTACTTTGCACGAAATGCGGTGCAGACCACGCAGCTTACGCCCGAACGAGCAAGAGAAAAAGACATCTGAACTCTGAACGTAAAAGAAAACATGTTCTTCGAGAAAGCGCGAAGTGGTTCCATTTTCCCCCTAGTGCAGGGTATGCTGAGGCCACGCCTAGCAGTGCTACCGCAGCAGACTCCGGCTTCAGCTCGGCCAACAAAGAGTGTGGACGTGGTTGTGTCACCAGCCCCCCCCCCCCCTCCTCCCCCCCCAGGGGGAGCAGCCAGCGCTGCTCTACCATCCAAGCAGGCTCCAGCAACCTCTGGTTTGGTGGCCTCGAGGGCTTCGTCTGTGCAGGCGAGCCCTTCAAGGCGAACACAGCGCTGCATGAGCTGGATTCCAGTTCATGCAGCGCTAACCATCGCTAACCTCACCAACCATTCTTTCTTTTGGTGCGACCTCACTGGGATCCAGCCACAGGGATGCTTTTCTTACAATTTACAATTTTATTAGATATACAAAAAGAGTACCTTGCTGACTTTCTAAAATTATCAATATTTTCTATTATTTCATTTATTTACGTTAACTTATCTTATCAAAATTCTTCACAATATTTTCATCACACGTCTAAATTACAGTTCTAGTCTCACGCTCCACAATTTAAATCTAATTTGGCTTTACTTCTAAGCATACGAAAAACCGCCTGCTTCTTGGCCAATCCCCCATAGTGGGTATGCGCCACTGTCTGGGACACAAGACAAGACAAGAGGTTCACATGGCATTGACAATCCTGCTCGCGCTTTAGAACACGTAGCTAACCGTAGCAGTCCCACTTAGCAACATCGCGGAAAAGAACGGCATCAGGAAAGTTGCAGCCATGGGCAAAGATGTACCTCGCGTCATCGAAGTTTGCCGGCTCCTTCTTGAATGCTCAGCCGCCATCTCAGAAGAATCGCCTGCCAACAAGACGCGTTAGGCGCTTTCACTCATCGCGCGTCCAAAGGAGGCCAAAGACTATGCGTTCTACGTGTCCAGCAACCTGACCATAGCGGACGTCCTCGCAGACCACCGGTACCTTGAGCCGTGGACCAAGGGCGGTGAACGCGCTGGCAACAGCTTCGTACGGCGTTGTAGGAGACCGTTCCCGAGGGCCGAGTGCGACCTGCTCGCTGAGATGCATGTCAGAGACACCGTGCGTCCGTGCCACATCAAGCAAGCATTATGCACCGTGCAACGAGCCAAGCACCAGACGGTAGCCGCATCGAGGGGCAATGGACAGCTGCAGATATAGAGGTACAGAGGCGATGGACACAACTCCCAGTCAAACAGCGCCGACATTTCCAACAGAACTACGAGAGTCTCTCGACCACTAAAAAAAAAAATCTTAGCAGAAACCTGGCTCACTCCAGTGAAAAATTTTTATTTTAAAGATTTTCGATCTTTTCGCTTAGATCCCCTTCCACTAGGAGGTGGTTTACCAATTTTGTTGTCGTCTAAATTCTGTCATAAGGCGAAAAGAACTTTCAAGTTGATATCTCCGGAGCGTTAATTTTTGGCAATGTACCTTAGCATCCAAAGCTACCGTTCATTTTCGGTGATAAATGCTTATTTCCCTACGGGCATACACAGTACATCAGGCACGTACCCACGATTTTTTTTTTCGGGGGAGACCCAAGCCAAGGTAACTTTTCTATGCAAATGAGGAGGGGGTACCTTTACTAGTACAAATGTGAATAACGCCCACCATTCGCCATAAATACACGTAAACCCACAAAAGAGAAATGAACTAAGGTGTATGCTACAGGTACGACTGTGCGATACTCCTCTCCTTTACTTGGCAAACAAAGAACCTCCTCAAATGGACTCGCGCAGGAAAGAAGTCCAGAAAGAACACTGCCAAGAACCAGTAAAGAAGCGAAAGTGTAAAATAAAGATTACTTTAGCAGAATCGAAATTAAAAGAACAGCAGTTGGCAACAAAGGCACACGAACCGCGCGGAGTTAGGCTACTGCGCCAGGCAATTACAGAAGCAAACAAAATCGTCGTCATGCGGCCTGTTCACAATGGCGTCATTCTTGATACATCCGGAGCGTCTGCTGTTCTTGAAGAGTCTTTTCATTGGCGGAAGCAATGAAGTGTGCAACAGACATGGACAAAATGTGTGGAGTCTTTAAAAGTCTGTGGTGCAGTTCATTTCATTGCTGCACATGTTTTAGTCATGAAAATTCACACAAATAGCTGAACCGAAGCAAGCATGTTATTTCAAATCAATAAAGAATTAGGCATTCGCCATTCCACCATAATGGGCGAGGAAAAAGGCATAAAATTACGCGTTAATAATTCTCTTTTTGTAGTTACTGCCTTATTTAAGTAACACAATATGTTCGAAGTACGAATTACTTGCAGCCTCGTGGAGGAACAGTGACTGGCGGTTGTGAGGGCGTGGGCGGGGCGTCATTTCAGACTTAAGTTGTATCCGAATATGTCGGCGTTTTTTGAATTAGCTCTGGAAGAATTATACAGGAGTATATATTTGCCGAAAAATCACAGTTACTCTGGATCCCTCGTTTTCTGTTCTAACAAGTGCCACGACCGACTCGTATTGTTATTTGGGAAGTTACGTAACGATGCGTGGCCACCAGTCGCGTACAACCGCGTATGGCACAGGAAGCTGCGATCCTAGACGTACTGCGCCCACCACGGAAGGTTAGAAAAACACCTACATGAGCACAGCAGAGAAGTGGCTACGTTAGGCGGCTCAAATTATAACTGCAGAAGCGTAATTTAGAACACATGTAATTGTCCTCCATTTATTCCGGTGGCGTTTTCTCTTCTTTTTAAATGAAAAGATGCTGATCCGTAAATATTTCCGTAAAAAAGGTTAAATTTGTTAATTTTCCCTTTTCCTTCCTGTTTAGCTATTGCCTTGGCTCTCTTCCTTTGTAGATCGCTTAATTTCTCAAATCTTTGCGACTCTACTTTCCAGTTAGCAATTTCGCATGAAAAGAGCTGTACAATTAGGGAAAACCAGGCGAGTTAACAGGTTACAGTCGTATTGCCTATGAGTTTTAAGGGCTATTGCAGGGTTTGATGATCGACGCTGTCACGCATTATTTGTTTTTCCACCTTATCTAACCCATATATCAAGGGTATATGGTTCCTAGGATCTGTCGGTGTCGCGGCGAGCCGTCACTCGAGGAAATAATGAACCGAAAAGAAACGTTCAACGCAATTGGCATTTTCTCTGGCCGCAGCTCGTTCCACATGCATACAGACCAGCTGACCACGAACTGAATTCCTTTCCTGCTTCCTAGGTGCATCAGTTTAAACGAAGAATGTCGAACAAACGAAGCAACAACGATTCGTGTGACCGTTGAATAGACGGTGACAACTGAATACATCTCAAGTTAATCGCGCGGGCACCGAATTGATGAGGAAACCGGCCTTCACATCTCCGGAGAGGCCGATAACTACCTCCATCCAAAAAGAGGGAAAAAGGCAGCAAATTGTTGACCGCCGAATAGCTGTCAAGTCTCAAGACTGATTTGGCGTCGCTTTAGGAATGTGTGTGTGAAGTGGTGGCGTTGGTGGGGAGGGGGGGAGGGTATTTTTCTTCATTTCGGTGGGTCCCGGGCCCTCCCTCCCCCCCCCCCCCCCACCCTTGGTACGTGCCTGCAGTACATACCAATTTGATAGTGCGCTTGCCATCTGCAAAAATGAAGTCATCCTTACTGGTGACTTCAACTCGAATCACCTTTCATAGGGTTATAGAGCAAATGCATGTGGGACACGTCTGTGGGACTGGACCATAGATGAAAATCCCGCATGCCTTATTAACAGACGACCTACATTTGTCCATGGGCAATTTCGCTCAGTGTTAGATTTGCGGCTTTCTAGCACAAGTGTCACCGTGAAATCTTGGGCTACAATTGATTTCTGTACAAACAGTGATCATCTCCCGGTGCTCTTTGAAATTGCATGCCCTTTAACATCAGTTGAATGACAAGGTAGAATATATGGGAATAGCAAAAAAAATTAAAGACTGCTTGCGCTCCACTGTTTCGTCATTACCTAATAGTAATGACGAAGAAATTTGCTTGAATATTTGTGCAGCGCTACAGATGTCCCAACAAAAGTCTGAATTCGTAATCCAGACAGCTAAGCGTACCTCATCTAGTCCCTGGTGGAGCAGTCAGTGCACACGACTTTATCGAAGAAGGAAAGCTGCTTGGAAAGAACTTCTACATAACCAGAGCCCACAAAATTGGAAAGATTATCAATTTATTTCGGCAACCTTCAAACGTACTTTGTTAAACATGCAAAATATGAGTACTATAAAAACATTTTAATTATCTATCTAAATCCAAAAACAAAGGTGCTTTGTTCAATTACCCTCGTTTTACAAACAGACTCCGAATGAGCGGTAATGTAGGCTCTATCGTCTGTACCTCAGAGGATATGCAGGAGTCTTTAGAGCTATTCGCTAAAGGATTGGAGAGCCGGTTCACAACGCGTCGTCAAAGTTCTGTTTTTACTCCTCCATTCTCGCACTACAAGGAGATATCCCATTCGGAAGTAGCACAGGTCATATTACGGTTGCCAACTACAGCGCCTGGCCCGGACGGATTAACAAATGCAATGTTAAAGATTTTCTTTCAAGAAGCTCTAAGTGAGCTTCTGAAGCTGCTAAACTACTGTATTAGTAATGCATGGTTTCCAAAAGAATGGAAGATTGCCAAAATTATACCGTCACATAAAAAGCAAGGGGCAGTGTATACTATCTACAACATCAGACAAATTGCGTTGACGTCAAACATAGTGAAACTTATTGACAGAGTACTTTACGGGCATATAATAGAGTTTGTTGACGAAAATAAATTGTTGAGTCCTTGCCAAACTTGATTTGGATCTGGCTATTCAATATGCCACGCGCATGTAGACCTTGAAAGTCGCAATATCACCAGACAGAAAAAACAATATGCAGCTTTAGTTATCTTCGACATATCTAAAGCTTAAGACAGCAGTGAACATACAATTTTAACAAATCGATTACAGGCCCATTGCTTTCCAGACTATATTATAATATGCGTGCATGAATTTTTAAAAGATAGTGAATTTTATTGTTTTCAAAGCGGCTATCCTTCTAGTAAAGACAAGCAAAAAAGAGGTGTGCCTGAGGGATCGGCACTTTCATCAGTATGATTTAATACTTTACTGACCAGAATCCCCGTTAACACCGGTGTCAGTACCTGCGTTTGTGCTGATGACACTACCTTTTCTGGTATGGCTAGTGACATATACTCTCTTTACGAAATTTTCCAGTCGTATCTAAGGGAACTGGAAGGCTGGCTGAATAGCTTACGCTTAAACTTGACTGTTAATAAGTGTGCTATCCTTGTTTTTCCCGTTGAAGAACCAGTATACATATCGCTTAACTATCATCTCGAAGATGACCCGCAAGTAGAGCCACTCAAGTAGCTTGTAGTTATTTACAACGGCAATCTTAACTGGCAACCGCATATTGAATGTATTGCCACAACAGGTGCTCGTACATTGGGCATCTTGCGCAAGTTGAGCAACCGAAGAACCGGTATAAGATGAAAATTCCTCTCTATGGTATAGAAAATGTACATTCGTCCGGTTTTAGAATTTGGATGTGTTTTATTCTGTTCCATTATCCAAGCTTCGGCCGCTAGTTTTGTTAGAACGAGAGGCGCTACGTATTTGCTCAGGCCTTCCAAAATATGTTTCAAATGCCGTATTATACATGGAAGCAAGAACCCAACCCATTTTATGCCGATTTCACCTTCTGACCGTTTATGTTTTCTTAAGACTGTGTGAAGCACAATTAAACCGTCCTCCAATAATTTTCATCTCCGATCCAGAATTTTTCTTCCCGTTCATTGGCCCATGTTTCATGCACCACATTTATATTTGTGCAAACATTGCTGGAACCACTAAATGTGCAAATTCGCGATGTGCTTCCTAATAATACGCATTCAAATTATCCGGAGATCAGGTTCAATGACATTTTCCCAAACCAGGCGAAACTACTAGCTCACAGAATCTTAAACGTCACGTTACAAGACCACATAAACCTCCCAGGAACAAACATTATCATTGGAACAAATGCATCACAGCGCGAAGAAAAGACTGGCATTAAAATATTTTGTCCTGCACTCGACTGGTCTTTTTCTTTGAGACTGCCCGACTTAGTGCCTATTTTTCTTGCCATGTTTTTAGCAGTAATCCTAGCTTTACGTAAATGAAACCAAATTAATACAACAGCTGCTATTCTTACTGACTTCATTCCTGTGTGCTTTTCCCTTAGCTCTACTAATGATTCACCCATGCTAAACCTTTTTCAGTTGCTAGTTCCTGCCCATGTGCCATGTGCTCATTTGATATGGGTGGCTGGTAAGAAAGGTTTGTTTTTTAATGAAATTTGTGGGGATGCGCGACTCTCACGCGTCCCCTGATATCTTGTTTTCCCGCATAGCTCCTGCAGTGCGGCTTCGCCGCGTGGCCTGGCGCCCGCGGCGGTCGAAGTGGTACAAGCGCGGTGCGCGAGATGGCGTGCATGTCGCGCTTCTGCGGGGTTACGTGGGTGCGGGCAAGACAAGGCGCTCCCTCTTGGGTTCGAGATCGTCAAGCGGCACGGACGTCCCTCGCGGGCGCCGATCCAAGCTTCTGCGAGACCGCCTCGCGTGGCCTGCCTTCGAACGCGCCACCGTTCGCGTGACCGCACGCGCGAACGACCAGGCGTTGGGACCCAGCATGGGGCGAACATATTCGCTCGCTATCTGGTCGCGGTGAGCCGGACTTCCTAGATTTGTCGCGCGCCCATCGGCATGTTTTGGAGATAGCAACTCGGCTAGCAGGCATTGATCTATGAAAAGTGCAATAAATGCCCTTGTGAATGTTCGTACTACTGTGTTGTCGTTCCTTTGTCCCAAGAGTATGGAGGAGAACCCCACAAACTGCCGATTCACTGCTAAAGACATCACCTGCCAGCCCTGTTCTTCCTATTCTACCGGTGACAGCACCGATCACGGCGGCTCAATTTCGGATGTGATCAATTATAATAGCCTTATCAAACCAAGATCGGACTGCTTCTTCATATTATGAACACCTGGCATTTCCCTGGTGTAGCGAATCCTGTAACACAAAGATGCCTGAGGTCTCTCTCACCAAATTAGATTGCCGCATTAGTTCCCTGAATTTCTACTTACACAGGTCGAGTTTGATCCTCTCGCCGCTCTCTTCATTTTGTATTGAGGAGGAGACGATACATTACTTTCATCTACCTTGTCGCCGCTTTAAAGCGGCAAGAAAACAATTGTTGGAAATACTTTTTGGAAGAATTGGCCTGCTCTTGACAGAACCTGCTATTCTTTCGATTGGGGCGTCCACTTTGGGATTCAGCCACAGGGATGTTTGCTTCGCTGTCCAAAGATTTCTGACATAATCCAGACGAGTGCCCTGTTAAATTCTATTTTTCTTGTACTTTTAAATAAATTATTACTCATTCCATGTGAATTTCTTGATTTTATTTTAACAAGTAATTCTACGATATTCAATGCTAATTCCATAGGTATTCAGAAATTTATGCTCCACATTAATTTGGAATAATCCACCCATTTCATTCTGTCCTTCGGAACAGGGAGCCTATCCCCGACCGTCGGCCGCATACTTGGTACTCAACACCTCACCCCACACTACATCAATTGGTTCCCGGCACACAGGGGACCGTTAGAGGGGTCGCTCCCAAACCTCAACGAGACGACACACGAGGCACCCCCCGTTGTTGCTCAGTGGCTATGGTGTTAGTCTGATGAGCACAAGGTCGCGGGATCGAATCCCGGCCACGGCGGCTGCATTTCTATGGGGGCGAAATGCGAAAACACCCGTGTACTTAGATTTAGGTGCACGTTAAGGAGCCCCAAGTGGTCGAAATTTCCGGAGTCCTCCACTACGGCGTGCCTCATAATCAGAAAGTGGTTTTGGCACGTAAAACCACATATTTTTTTTTAAATTTTGGAACTAAGCTCAGCCAGACGAGCACTGTAAAAATGATGCGCTATGTTGATGACGTTTTAATTTTTTTAGAATACTAACACTACTGACGCGCAGCCTGCTGCTGCTATAATATTTGACCTGTTCCGCATAATGTTACATTCCTTTGAATTGACCACGGAGTATCCGTCAGACAACCAGCTGCGTTTCCTAGACTTGGAGCGGTCGTTCTTAAGCAATCATGTGTGTTGCGCTTACGCTCCTCGGTCTCATAAGAACCTTCTTACCTTTTCCTCCGCGCACTCAAAGAAAGTCAGGCGTGGTATTGCAAGATCTTGCAGGAAGGCGGCCCTCATCAGGCCTTGTGACCACCAAGTGGATGCAAGCTTCGAAATGCAATAGCCAGGCTAAAGCTCGCAGGTTTCCCCGTACCGCTTTTAACCAGCATCGCTGAAAGCCTCGCAACAAGCCTTAAAAGAAAGCAATCGGCAGCTACTCAACCTGAGAATCGCTCACGGCAAATGGTCGCGGGTATTCCCTATGTGCACCAGGTTGCGCATAATCTCAAAAAGGTTGTCAGGAGGGCAGGAGTTTGGTTGCTGTTCGCTGCCAGAAATAAGTTAGGTAGCCTGTGCCATCAAGTCAATCGCGTGACCGAGAACAGCAAAAAAAGTTGTAAAAAGCAACACAGACAGAGCTTTGTTGGTGACTGTTGTGACTGTGTGGTTTATAAGATTTCTCTTTCATGCAACCGTTTTTATATCAGTCAAACGGGGTGGTGCATCAAAGACCGCATGTGCGAACACTCGAACAAACTTCAAAAACTAGCTAGGGATAGTCAGTTATCACTGCATTGCAATGAATATGGCTGCAAGCCGTCTTTTAAAGATGTCACCTATCTGCCAAAATACCGCGATGACCACGCACGTCTTATTTACGAAGCTTTGCACATTCATGTTAGGGGCGAAACATGTGTAAGCCTTCCCTCTATTTTTCTCCTACTGAAGGAGAGTGCCTTCCTATCGCATTAATTGCATTTTTCTCCCCTGCGCATGCTCAATTCCTGTTGATTCTGTGCTTTGAGATAGCGGCGGAGTATATATATGGTGACTAAAAAAATAAACACACTTGGCTGTTAGTCGGCGCTGTTGTCTGTGTCCCTCTCCTTCACCTGTTGTTTAGCACTGTTTTACTGCTCGTAATCATGAACCAACCATCCTAAATGCGGACTCTCCTCCATTGACGTTCCCAACGAACCAGAAATTGATGTTCACGTCAACGGTGTTCTTTTGACGGCGTTAACGGATATTGTAGCCCAGGTGTCCATAATCAGTTGTAACCTCCATCGTCGACTGAGAAAGGTTCTCACGTCTGCTACTACACGAGCCGTACGCGTGGCCGATGGCAGCACTGTTGACGTCGCTGGAATGTGTACTTCCCGTATAAGCATCGCCAACCGCCACGTTCCTGTTCTTTTTACAGTGCTGACAAGTTGTCCCCATGACCTAACCCTCGGACTCGACTTTCTTACAACGCATACAGCTTTGATCGAATGTTCTGCCAGTACTCTTTGCCTTGGACTTCCTCTACTCGCGCATATTTATGCCGAGCTGCCGAACAACTTTAGTACGACCCCCTTCGTCCGCCTGCCGCCTATAGCATTGACTTTCGTCGATTTGCTATCAACGTTTTCTGTGTCCGGTGGTGATTACGTTGCCACACCTGCTCTAGACGTCCTCTTGATGCGTAATGTAACAGCGCCCCACTCCGTCGTCACCGTCGTCGATAACCGAACATGCATCCCCATCGTCAATTTTGGCCTCACAAAGGAAGTTCTAACCCAAGGCATATCGGTTGCAACGCTGCGTGCTATAGGGGATGACCACGTCACGGCGTTTGCAGTAGACGTCTGCCCAGATTCTTCACCATGTCCACAGGATGCTATTTGCCCCGACACAACATTTCGTCCCATGATTTCTACGGACATGCTGCCTGAACAAGTAGCACCTCTGTATCACCTTTTGGTTTCCTACCACGACATTTTCGACCTCCACAATCGCCAAATGGGCCACATTTCAATTGTTAAGCATCACATAAATACTGGCGATGCCAGGCCTATTAATCGCTGGCCATATCGAGCTTCTGCTCCAGAGCGTAAGGGTATTCAAGATGAAGTGAGCAGAACGCTTGCCAAATGGATTGCGGAACCTTCGTCGACCCCTTGAGCGTCGCCCGTGGTGCTTGTTAGAAAGAAAGACGGCACATGGCGTTTCTGCGTCGATTATCGCCATCTAAACCGCATTACCAAGAAAAACGTCTACCCCTTGCCTTACATTGACGACGCCCTAGATTCTCTCCACGGTATCCACGGTCTTCACTTTTCATCAATAGACCTTCGGTCTGGTTATTCGCAAATTTCTGCGGATGAAAAGAACCAAGGGAAGACCGCATTCGTCACACTTGATGGTCTATATCAATTCAAAGTTATGCCATTCGGTCAAGGGTTCAATTGGTCAACATGCCTCTGCTACTTAGACGACGTTCTCGTATTTTCGCCTACATTTAAGACACATCTTGAGCGCTGATCAGCTGTTCTTTAAGTCTTCCGCGAGGCTGGCCTCCAACTAAATTCTTCGAAGTGTAACTTCGGTCGTTGACAGATTACACTGCTGGGCCACCTTCGTCGACGCTCGACCAGACCCGGACAAAATTCGTGCTATCACGTCCTTTCCTGTACCTCAGTCTGTCAAAGACGTGTGAAATTTTGTAGAACTCTGCTCCTACTTTCGACGTTTCGTTAAAGACTTCGCAGCGATTGCCCGACCACTTCCTGTTTTTCTGAAGAAGGACGTGCCGTTTACGTGGGCCCACCCTAAAACTGCTGGGTTTGACCACCTCACCAACATTTTCACTGCGCCACCAACACTGGCCCACTTTGACCCGCCCTCTCCTACACAGGTGCGTACCAATGCCAGTGGTCACGGTATCGGAGCCGTCTTATCCCAGCGCCTAGATGATCAGATTGTGTTATCGCCTACGCTAGCTGCCTCCTCACAGCAGCGGAGAGCAACTATTCGATTACAGATCGTCAGTGCCTGGATCTCGTCTAGGCGGCTTCCACATTCCGCCCGTACTTGTATGGGCCGCATTTCTCTGTAATCACGGACCACCCTGCGCTCTTCTGGCTTTCGTCACTCAAGGATCCTACAGGCCGGCTTTGTCGCTGGTCTTTGCGGCCACAAGAATATTCCGATGCAGTAGTGTACAAGTCGGGCTGAGAACATCAAGACGCAGACTGTTTATCACGCTATCCAGTGGACGCACCACCCGCCGACCCTGACCCCAATGCCTACGCTTGTATTTTCACCGTTTTTCAGCTGCTACACGTTGCCGACGAGCAACATCGTGATGCCACCTTGCGCGCCATCCATGATGGCTTGTAATCTTCGCCTTCTGATTCGTCCCTTCACCTGTTTGTTCTCCAGGATAGTGTATTATACCGCCACAATGTACGCCCCGATGATCCTGCCCTACTGCTCGTCATTCCCAAGCACCTCCGGTCAGCTGTTTTCCAAGAACTTCACGATTTACCAACGGCAGGTCACCTTGGCGTCTCCCGCACCTACGACCAGATTCGCCGACCCTTCTTTTGGCCAGGCCTTGCCCACTCCGTCCGGAAATACGTTGCGGCGTGTGAGAAATGCCCACGCCGAAAAATACCATCGACGCTCCCTGCCGGCTTGCTTCAACCGCTCGACATTCCTTCCGGGCCGTTGTTTCAAGTTGACTAGGACTTACTTGGCCATTTCTCTCTGTCCACGTCTGGCAACAAGTGTGTCGCTGCAGCAACAAATTGCGCCACGTGCTACGGCATCACCAATGCACTTCCAATAAGCTGCGCCACAGATGTCACCAATTTTCTTTTACGCGACGTGATTCTGCAGCATGGTGCTCCACACCAACTGCTCACTCACTTTGGTCGGACGTTTCTTTCCACAGTCATCGCCGACATCCTGCAGCCCTGCTCAACCAAGCACAAGCTGACTACGTCTTACCATTACCAGACTAATGGTCTCACGGAGCGTCTGAATCGCACCATGACAGACATGCTTGCAAATTACGTCTCGTTCGACCTTACTGATTGGGACCTTGCCCTACCCTATGTCACTTTTGCATATAATTCTTCGCGTCACGACACTGCCGGTTATTCCCAGTTCTTTCGGCTGTTGGGCCGAGAACCCACATTGCCACTGGACGCATCCCTTCCATCCGCCGCAGCAGAGACCAGCGATTATGCACTTGACGCCATCACCAAAGCAGACCTAGCATGGGACATCGCCTGCACTCACCTCTTGACCTCCCAAGATAAGCAACGGCATTTGTACGATAGGCAATACAGAGGTGTCCACTTTACGGCTCGATCTCTGGTACTCCTGAGGTCCCCGAATTGTCCCGTTGGCCTGTCAGAAAAACTCTGACTCACTACACAGGCACATATCGAGTGCTGCGTGCCATGACTACATTTACGTACGAAATCGCCCCAGTCGGTACCAGTGCTTCACCTGCCCCTAATTCCACGGAAGTTGTGCATGTCGCACGCCTCAAACCATATTACTCTCCTGTTATCACCGATATTTAGACGCACCGGGACGGTGTTTATGCCACCGGGGATAATGATAGATGCTTAATTATGGCGTGTTTCCAGTTGACGATGCACGTGGGCACCTCGACGAAGACGACGAACGGTCTCTGGCTCTCAAGCTGTCGTCTGAACTGGCCAGCGCTGCAGTTATACTTCGTAAATATACTTTGTATATAGTCTCCAGTTCTTAAGCCTCAGTTCGCGTAACAATATGTTAAGCTAGGGGGGAACGTTTTTCTTGCTAAACACCGAATAACATTTTACCGTGCGCCGAAATTTGAGGAAATATAGCGCGCGTAGCTGGGCTTAATGCTTGAATGCCATACCATAGAGCCATTCAGTCCGCTGCTTGTTTTGACAGTGTCATCTTTCGTTATACATCTGAGCACGTATGTGCACAATATCTGTAAATTCGAGCCTATGAGTTTTAACATTGCCGATGAACCCTTTCTCTACAATTCAACGGCGGACGAATCTTTCGTCCCTGCAGTGCTGCTTCGCTGCGTACATTCTAAACAAGAGTGCTGCAGGAAAAAAGAGCACTGCAAGCGGAATAAAACCAAACTCGCCCTACATATAGAGAGAGACCTAAAGTATTTGACACTGGTGTGCAATTAGCCTATGAGTTATCGCGGCGCTGCGATCAGCATTTAAAAAATCACCACATGCATTTTAAACGGGCCTACAAAAGTGTCCAAGGGGAAAAAAACTAAGCCTGTGAAATTAAACTAGATGCCACAAATAGCATGAGAACGTTGTCAGAATTGAGTGCCTAAAGTACAATTGGCGAAAAATTGCTCAGCAATCAAGTTTTAATGACGTGCTTTCCATACAGTTACTCTAACCGCATCGCCCCACGGGTTGTATTGCCGCAGTAGGCGATGTCCCGGATTGCTCGAGTTGCGCTGTAGCCTTGCCCACAATGCCCAGCTAGCAGCGTCGTTGCAGAATGAAACCGATTACAACATGCATTAGGTGGAATATCCTTCTTGAAAGTGTTGCTGGCCTTTCAACAACGTCTTGCCAACTGGGCAGGCGTAAAAATGTTCATGCTCCCGCCTTTTTTCGTAAGTCGGCATGGAGGTGCTTCTCGGATCTTCACATCAAGCGGGATGTTGGCTGCAGGTGAATCTAGCCTTTCTGTAATTGTCTGCGATTGCTTCGTCCCGGCGCCACCTTTCAGCTGAGTTTAAGAGCACTAAATTCCATAAGTACATCGTTCAGCGCCTCGTCATTCAAAGTTAAACAAAATGCAAGTTGTAAGCCATCCAGAGCACGATGGCGTCCTCGCCCGACCACTCCCCCGACACACCGTCCCTAAGATAGTCTGTTAAACGTTGTGCATGTTAGTTGCACTTGCATTCCTACTCACAAGTGCTGCCGGTCAGAGACCGTTGTAATGTCCATCATGTTTTTTGAAGCATTTTCCGCATTTTTGTACGAATAGTTCATACGTCTTGGGACGACTTTTCATGTTTGAAATACTCTATCCTATATTGTAAATGGTGGCTCTGCTATTATGCCGCCGTAATATATGTATGCTTTTGCACTGGCAGCCAACCCGCAACATTCCTCATAATCTGAGCATTCTGCACCTCATCCCTGCGTTCTATGCAGTATTACTAACAAAGAATGCCAGTGGATGGAACACTTTTGAAGACATTTCGCTTGCTTCCCGCCCGTGAGTGTGTTGTAGTGCCTTTCCTTTCGGACCCTGTAATTATTTTACTCGATCCTGAGTAGATTTTCATTTCCCTTCGCTCTTCGCCCAGCGTAGGGTAGCCAACCGCACTCTGGACTGGTTGACATCCCTGCCTTGCTTTTATCTTTCTATCTCGCTCTTAACGGACTTTATAACACCGGAAAATTTGGCGTTTAGGTATTGGCATGATATGCAATGATGTCAATAGTTGCGAAATGCTAGCTCTGATAGTTGAACTGGCCATGTCGTAGCCTCCCTTGCGGTAAATACTGATGCCATATAACGCAATATTTGAAGCGCCCGCTGCAGAGCTTGCTTTCTGGCTTTCTCGAAAACGGGAGGGCAGAGTAGAAGCTGCATTTACCTGCCCGCTACCCAGGAGATATTTAATTATTTTTATTTTGATTTATGCAAATTACCCATATCCCCTAGTGCATAATTGCAAGGGTAGTACAACGGCTATTAACTTACCAGAAGCTATATTGATACATGCATAAAGAAAACAATGCCAAAAATAGTAAATGCATTCTAATCTTCAAAATCAAGCTATTGAAGTAGAAAAGAAGCAAAGTTTATGAGAGGTTAAGCAAAAATGAGTGGAACGCTTCCTCCTAGAATAATTTTTTCAATAACTTTGGGCTGAAAAATTAAATTATGGGGTTTTACGGGCCAAAACTACTTTCTGATTATGAGGCATGCCGTCATGGAGGACTCCGGAAACTTCGGCCACGTGGGGTTCTTTAACGTGCACCTAAATCTAAGTACATGGGTGTTTTCGCATTTAGCTCCCATCAAAAATGCGGCCGCCGTGGCCGGGATTCATTCCCGCGACCTCGTGCTCAGCAGCCCAACACCATAGCCACTGAGCAACCACGGCGGGTATAACTTTGGGTAGCTTGTTCCACTCTGCAAATGTGTGTGGGGAGATGGAGTCCTGAAATACGCCCGTGAGGCTCATAAAGTTTACGCTCGGTTAAAGTGGACGGACCTAGCAAATATCGCGTCTTAGTAATCTTATACGTATTAAAGTAAATGCGGTAAAGCAACTCTAGTCTTATGTTGACCTCATCACTTGAAGAACTGGCCAAATTAAGGTTGGCTTCATACCTGTAACACTGTTACCCAATTCGTATTACTTGGATGCAGGAATAATCGAGAAGCACAACCATCATCATCGCCACCAGGCGATAACATGCAGAAAGAGGCGGATTCGGAAGAAGAATTGAAAGACCAGTGGGAGGCTCTGCTGGTGACGCAAGACCCTGACAGCCAGCTACGGTTGGTGAACAGGGCTCGGGCGGCGGCAGCGAGCCATGGCTACCTGGACTGAGGAGGCCACCCACCTTTGGGCTCAAGAAGCCTGATCTCGAAATAAAGTTTATTTCTCTCTCTCTCTTGTCCGACCCGTGCGTCTCGGCTTTATACACGCTCTAAAGCAGAAGATGACGTACTTGAACGCGAATCCCATACCACAGAAGCGTACTCAACAGTTCGACTAAAATTTGTCAAGTAGAAAAATTTCTGAACCTTAGTTAGCTCTTTGAGTTGTTTACACCAAGTGAAATTCTGGGAAGAAATAGATACCCAGGTATTTGTAATAGCGCACTTTCTTAAGAGGAGCGCTTTCGGTGACGTTAGTGGGCATAACAAGGCAACGCTTACGTGTAAACGAAACAAACTGGCACTTTTGAGGAGTCGGACCAATTTTACATTGTTCACACCAGCGCTGTGTTTGGTCGAAGTCATGCTGTAGAGAGGAGACAAGAGTTACATCTTTAACATTGCTATAAACGACAGAGTCATCTGCGTATAATCGCACTGAGCTTTGAATTTCGTTAACTATGTTATTGATATAAACTGAGAATAATAGGGACCAAAATCTGACTGGGGTACACCAGATGATGTATTGAAGCCATAAGACAGGGAATCATTCACTAGTACATGTTGAGATCGCCCCGATAGGTATTCATGAATCCAACATACTCTTGAGTAGTGTATATCAAGGAAGGCTAACTTGTGTAGTAAAGGTGTATGCTCGACCAAGTGGATAGCTTTCCTGAAATAATGGAATTGCCATGAACACGGCTCAGTGAATATTCTCACTGAGGTCAAAAGGATAAAATAGGTCATTGCTGAATTCAAATGAACAGTTGTGTCACGCAGGATATGTCAGCTGGGAAGTCATGTTGGAAATTTGCAAAGTACTCATTTTTTCTAGATAATTCATTAATGCGCTGTGAATAATGTGTTCCATGGATATGCAGCATATACGTGTGAGTGATATTGGGCGATAGTTAGCGTGGGAGATTTTGCGTCCATATTTGTGCATCGTAATAGTGTCAGCATCTTTCCATTTCATAGGCAATGAACCGGCGCCTAATGTTATCTTAAATAAATTGACTAAATAACGGCTATTACATCAGAAGATGCCTACAATACAAACGTAGGGATGCCGTTTTGCCCGCATGCCGACTTTACTTTTAGCCCTTTCAGTGATTATAGGCGATATGGACTTCAGAGATATCTTCCAGTATTAATTCCGTGTGATCCGGTATTTAGACATTGTAGGGCGTGTGAAAAAGGACAGAAAATAATTATTGAATCAGCAGGCCTTCTTATTACAGACTAGTACTGTAGCAACATCTATCTCCAAACTCGGAATAGATACACGCTCCCGGCCACTAGTTTTCAAACATTTTCACAGCTCGTTCGAGCTAGCTTGAAGATTTAAGCCAAGTTAATCAAAAAAGCGTCGTTAAAGGAACCTTAACTTTGTCTTAATCTCCTCACCGAGAGCTGTGATTATTTCATACCCCCGCGGGTTCGGACTTTTACTTTATGAAGGATGCGAAGAAGGTGATGTTTCTTTTTAAGTAGCTTTCTATTCTCGTTATTCATCCAGTGTTTGTCTTGACGCCTTTTCGTTTCATGACTTTATGACGCCCAAACACCTTTAGAAGTGTGTGGGGGTCCTTTTTGGACCCCTATCTCCTGTTCACGTGCGACTTGGGCCATTCGCCCTCGCGATCACTGGGGACACGCAGTTCCAGCCTTATTTTTGATCGCGTATATTCCCCGTGGCCGCTGGCGCCGGCGCGACCCGAAGCCTGCTGCTTGCGCGCGCGGCTCACGTTGAGCCCAAACCACACGTATACTTGCGCACGCGCTCAAGCTCGCGTCCGCGCGCCTAGTGCCTGCCGCGCCTCGCGAGTAATGGTGGTTTGCATCCACAAAGACGCGCGACAGCGCGCTCACTGGGCTCACTCATAGACGCCTTGGCAGGCGCGGCTTCGTACTTTGTTATCGACAGTATTTCAAAATGCTTCAATATCTATAAACGTAATTGTTCTACGTTTATAGTTGTTAGATCACCACTAAAAGGAAAGAAGGAGCACGTTCTTGCATTATATAAATCTGATTGACTGAGAGTTGAACGTTGCGTGCCGTAGCTGCGTAGTCAGGCGCGCCAACGCGAGGCAACCCAAGCGCGCGATAACAGAGAGGAGCTGTTTCCCGAGATCACGCCGCGTTTGGACGCGCACGAGCCATGCCGCACCATCTGCACATGCGTGGGCGCATGAACGCGAGCTTGCGCGCGTCCGCAAGCGTATGTGTGGTCTGCGCTTTACGCCGTGCGCCGCGCGTAGGAACAGTGCCTGAGGAGTGGGTCTTCTCGCCCTCTCTTCGGCTTCTCTCTCCTTCAGCATCGTTCTAAAATGGATTGAAGATTATTTAACTAACCGCAAGCAGGCAGTTCGCCTTTGATGGTTCTGAGTCTGGTTTTGTAGATGTATACTCAGGAGCTCCACAGGGGTCCGTGTTAGGGCCAACACTGTTTCTGCTTTACATCAATAATGTAGCAACCGCTTTAGATAGTTCTGCTAAGATAAAACTCTTTGCAGATGACTGCTTGATTTTTGCGCCGGTATCTTGTTTAGAGGATCAGATTAAGCTGAACCGAAACCTTCAGGCGTTTGGGAGTTGGTGTGACAAGTGGGAAATGCGAATTAATTTTGATAAGACCACATACACGCATATCACTGCAAAAAAGAATATTTTTACTTTTCAGTACGATATTCAAAGTTACAATCTAGTTAATGTTCCTTGTTCCAAATATCTTGGTGTCTCTATTTCGCATGATTTAAAATGGCACAATCAAGTAGAAAGAGTGTGTTCTGCGGCACAGAAGAAATTGGTTTTTTTAAGAGCAAAACTGGGGGGGGGGGGCAACAAAAGATGTTAAACTGCTGGCTTACAGATCTCTTATTCGACCATCCCTACAATATGGGCTAGTAGCATGGGCGCCCCATGAAAAGGTAATGTGGGCCAAAATAGAGAAGGTGCAACGCCGGGCGGCGCGCTTTATTTGTTCGAAATATAGAAGGAAAGACTCAGTTTCGGCGATGTTAAAATCTTGCGGTCTTCAATTATTCGAAGGTCGGTGCAAGAAGCAGAGAGTAAAAACGTTATGTCAAATAATTCACGGCAAACTGAAAATTAATAAAGATTTCTATTTAAAACCTCCAGGCAGACTGAGCTCCCGCTTAAATCATAGTGAAGCCATTCAACCGTACTTGTCCCGAACCAATGCCTTTCGTTGTTCGTTCTTCCCAGAGTCAATAGAGCTGTGGAACAAGCTGCCTGCAGAAATTGCTCGCAGTTCTGCTACTGCATTGTTTACAAATGCAATCAAGGTTCTTTACTAAAACTGTACCATGTGGATATTGTAAAGTGTTTTTCTTTTCCTTTTTTTCTCTTTTTTCCTTTTTTTTGTTTGTGTGCGTGCGGCAGCTGGTTGAACATTTGAATGCATGTCTTATAGTCTGTATATCGTATCTTGTATTGTATCCGTGGGGCACTGTAACGCATGTGCATATTTCTTTTCTATCTGGCTGTCTTGTATGAGCGTATATGTAACATCCCTCCCTGTTATGACCCTCAACTGAGGGTTGACAGTATTTCTAAATAAAATAAAATAGGTAAGCGGGCTCCTTCGCCCGAGAGATAGACTTTCGGTGCTCCTGGCTGTCGGACGTGCGGACCCACTTGGTCCCGCGCCTCTCTGAGCAAGGCAGCCCCTTTATGTGTGGCGAACGTGCTCGGAAGAGCCAGTGTGGCGGAGCAGACTTCCCGGGAGCTTTCACCTGTAGTCCGCGACTGCCACCCTAGTGCCGTACTCCCATATTGTACGCGCATTTTGTACCTAACAGGCAATAAACCACCATTCGTTGGTAGCGAATGGGGGTTTCACCTGCACCTGCACGTCGTCTCGACGCCTCGCAGGGGAGTCAGCGAACCCGCCGCGGTGCCTCTTTGCATGCGCTGGGGAGTGGGGATGAGATAGATGTCTCCTTAGACCTTAGCTAGCCGGGCCCGGGCACGTAAGCCTGAACCCATGCAAGCTTTATCAATGTAGTTTTAAAGACATCCACGTGCCATCGCTACCTTCGGAATAGCTTGTATTTAAAAACTGAGGCAAATATAATGGGAGTTTACGTGTTAATGATGCATAGCCTCCTTTACCATAAAAATAAATCTTTCTCGGCTACCTATGGAGTGTTGTGCCGAAATTCAAGTCATGCGTACCATCACAGTCATCATGGCTTATGCGGGGGATGATATCGATATTTGAAACGAGCAGTCCTGGTTTTGAGAAGCACAAGTTTAAGATTCAAGATTAAGTGTTTCTATAAAACGGGGTTTCGGTCACAAACTGATTTGCATAATTTGAAGCTATCATTTCAGCAAATTTCAGACAAGGTGTTCGCGTTTACAAATGCGAGGTTTTGGTTTTCTCATGAAGCTAAAGGCATGTTGAAATCTCCACCAAACGTAACGTCGGGACTTAGTGTCCAGAGAAAAGCGGTAAGCTCCTTAAAAAGGCTAGAATTATTTGTCGAAGGAGAGCGACAGAGAGCCCCAATGGCCAGACAACTGCTAGTGCTTATTTTGACTTTACACCAAATGAATTCGCAAGATTCGAAAGACGTAAAAAGCGGACAAGACTGAAGGCGCGTTTTAGTGACAATAAAAACACCACCTCCGTGCATATTCCTATCGCCGCGGGAAACGTCGTAATCCGAGGGAAAAGCTTCCGCGTTGCGAATGGATTCATGTAACCAAGATTCAGTGCCGGTCACAGCGTGAGGTTTTATTGACGAAACCAAGGCAGCAAATTTGTCAATTTTATTTTTTTTATACTGCGGCAATTCAATATTATAAAGGTGAGGTCTCTTGAGATAGCAATCTGATATGCGCTATCACGTCGGGTTTGCAGAAGAGGCCTTCTACCGCTGTGCTCTTCTCAGCTCCACAAATTTGTCCTGATTGGCACTCTAATTGAAGTACTGATTAGCGACATGCAGCTTGTCATAGCAAAGGCGAACTGAACCCCAACCCCTCCCCCTCAAGTTTCTCGCGTGCTTTAGCGGCTTTGCTCGTGCATACCGAACAAAAGCGACAAAGTCTTCGCGTATCACGAAATGCGACTCTTTCCACTTCCACCCGAGAGTCAACAAGCATTACTTATCCTTGTAATGGCTTAAGGCCATAATAACTGGTAGATTATTATTTTCCTCGAATTTTCCTGCCCTGTGGACTCGCTTTATTCCGTCTGAATGGATAGATTCGCCTAATTCCGTCTACAATAAGGCCAGAGCTTCTTTTTCAGAGTCAGTCCAACTTTCCTTTGCGCTGCGAGGTTGGCCGAGTCTTGCTAGATTTTCAGTCACCTATTGCTAACTCCCTCAAGAGACAATTTGGGTTCGCTTAAGTCACGAGCAAGTGTGAATTGTGTTTTGCGCTTTTAGCGGTGTCCTGATTGACTGCAAGCATATTCCCTTCATTACTCTGCTAAACAAACTTTGCGCTTATGATTGTTTACCCAGGTTTCTTTCTTTTAATTCTGGGGTTGCGCATGTGGAAACCACGATGTGATTATGAGACACGCCGCAGTGGTGGACTCCGGAAATTTCGACCACCTGGGGATCTTCAACGTGCCGCCAACGTACCGAACACGGGCGTTCTTGCATTTCGGCCCCATCGAAATGTGGCCACCGAGGCCGGGATTTGATCCCGCGAGTTCGTGCTTAGCAGCAGTACACCATAACCGCAAGCCACCATGGTGGGCTACTCAGGCTTGGGTATGCGCCTTGCTGTTATCGCTCCCAGTGGGAATGGCCGTACTCTCGCTTGACCAGTCTGATACATCGCTTTCCACTCAGATGATACTTTCCACACATGTCAACGTTTCATGACATTTGCATAGTAGATGACGTACCGTACAACGGCCTTGCCATTATATATACGCATCACAGCTGACGCATAATGTAGCATTCACGCAATGACATGCACAGAACGCAGAAGCGCAAATGAAAAGCAGGCTTCGTGATAGGCCAGTCTATTTTCTGCATGCCGGTCAAAAGGGCGGAACCTAAATGAAGGCTTCACTCAACTCAAAAGTGCAGTGGATTGAGATCGTTTTGGTAGGCTTTTTGACTATGCAGGGTATTTAAAAAGTTGTCTGTGGCATTTATCGCAATTCTAATTCTTGCACAGGATTTCTTGAAGAGACTGATATTATTTTCACGACAAGTCAAATTGCATAACAGTCTTATTACGAAAAATTCACTAATGAAGTTTTTAAAGAAAAACTTTATGCGGTGCATAATGAAGGTTCAGTATTCTCGCTGATGCTTTTTCAAAGCATGCATATTCATTTTGATCGAGTTCTATAGACGCCAACGCTTTCCCGACATGCACCGTCAAAGTTGGGGTAAAACTGATGTATTGCTCCTCCACTTACTTTCTTAAAGCCGTTGGATCACAAAAGCAGAAACAACTTGAATGTTACCGTAAACGTAAACGACCGCGAAACACACTGTAGACACTTCAATAAACGTACTCCCTTTTTGGGATTGTTGACAGTGGGGATAGGAAAGGAGACGCTTTGGCACAGCTAGAAATCCCCTCTTCTCGCAACAAGAGGGTTTTAGCATAGTCGTCATGCGAATAAACAACCAAAATAACATTTATTACAAAATTAAAGAAGTGCAATTTTTTTCGTACGCGACGATTTTCAACAAGCGCGTCACATGTGAGCAATAAAAAGCGACGGAATACGAAAGCAAAAAGCGTCAGCCTATAAGTGCTGGCCATGGGCGTGCACTTCTTTTCGGAGTAGAGTAGCCGATGTGAGCACGTTCACCAACACTGGATCACTCGAGGTGCCACGGCTACACAGCATGCGGTGCCCTTGGCGAAGCACGCGGTGCTTGTGGTGGTGCTGCTACGGGCAATTCTGCGGCATCGAGACCCCACTACAGCTTTGTCAAAGGCAGCACGGTGGCAGGTCGGACACTGCATGGGTCAAATATAAAGCAACCATCCCTGTGGGGCGTACATTTAGCAAAACATCTAAAAAACTCTTCGTTTAATCAAAATCTCGCATAAGGGTGGCAATGAGGCTGTAAGTGCACAGGCCGATTGAAACAAATTGGCCTGAAAGAATTCACCAATTTTCCGCTTACAAGTAACCATGGCATGCTCATACGCCCGCTAACGAGCAACCTGTCGTTCAAGTAGTTAGCAACGATTATCCCTTGTCTTTTGATGCCTGCTGCTGCATGTCTTCCTGTCCTGCAGAATCTGCGGCTTGCAAGCAGTCGTTGTCAAACCCCTACTGCGGGCTATACAGATAGCAAGCCTTGAACAAGGTATTGGAGTAAGTCTCAACATTTCCCACCCTGTTTTTCAAAGGTTCACTGCGAAATATCATTCAATATTCCTGGAACAGTCACACGCTAAATACTCGATAAATGAGTTGTAACGGTCCATTCACAGTAGAACGTCGCGAATGGCGGATATGCGCATACTAAACATTACCTCCTCAAATACGTCAGTTGTGCTGGTGTGTGCGATTCTTACACGTCGAGCAGCCTCGCCGAAGGGCAGCGTGGACACAGGTCCTGGCACTGTGGCACTACAAAAGAATCCATCCATCACTCTGCATGGCGCCTGTGTGGCAAATCCAATAAGAAGGCCCGCACTCAGTCAAAGCGCTGTACAGAAGCGGTTATAAATTTATAAGTGCCAGGGCAGTCAGGCGATCGGAAGCCTATAGTTACTAGCGAAATATTTCATTTTTAACGGAAAAGAGAGGGAAAGATACCGTTAACTTACAATAAATTTTTCGTCAAGCTTATGCGTAAAAATTTGTTATCAACTCTCACTTACTCTTAACCTGTTTGTTTTTTCTGAAACAGTGCAGCCTTCACGAGCTGCTATTTCCAAATACATTGTTCATGGGCTAAGTTGCGATGACCTTTCTATACAATATTTTGACTGGCACAACAAAATAGCAATGCAAACAAGAGCAACTTGAGCACTGGCTCAACTGGTTTTGTTTCCTTTCGCGTTGCGTGCGTTGCGCCAAGGCGAATAATGTACGGCAAATGCTTCAGCTGATTTCACATCTGGTCGGTCAGACACAAAAGCCCGACTGATGAAGTGCATGCTCTTGAGAGAACGGCCATACATGACCACAATGTGGTGCCACCATTAGCAACTTCCACTACGTTTTACAGTTTCCGCGTTGCACAAAATATTGACTTGAGCATATTTGCTATGTTTGTTCAATGTACTATTGTCTAAACTATACTGTACTCTAGGCCAAGGGACGGGAAACAATTTACGTGCAGAAATTGAAAAGAACACGTCCTAGAGCCGAGCCCTCCGGTGTGATCCTTTTCGCATAATTAGTTCTGAGGAAATAGTCTTTTGTGTCAGCACATTACCATCTGTTAGAAAGGTAAAGCGTAAATATTTCGAAATTCGCCTATAAACCTATACTTGCGAAGTTTGCATACAAACATGTCATTATAAGCCCTGTCAAACTTTTTATCGAGAAATATTACGACTGCGATTCGACTGCTGTGGAGTTGTGGATTCTCTCGCTGAGAAGAAAATCCGCGTTAACAGTTGACTTTCCACGTCTGAAGTTATGCGGTTGGTAGTGTTCATGTTATGCTTAATTGCAAGGTATTTTATGCATATACACACTAATTTCTCGAAAATATGGCTGTATGGAGAGCACAGGAACAATAGGTGCTGTCGTAAGCGCCATCTCGGAGGATCGCGTGGCAGCAGGAGGTGCCCAACAGCAGAGTCGCCGTCGCCACCAATGACGACAACGCGTAGGTGTAGCGGGCTGGAAAGTTAGGGAGGCACGCTTAGTTCAGAACACCACTTCCGCCGTGTCGCCCTCCTGACCAGCAGAACATGTTCGGGGCATGCCTTTGTCCCCATCCTCATCTTGCTGCACTCAATATATCCCGTAAGTGCTTAAACCATGCTACTGCAGCCCACCTTTGAATACTTATGTTACAAAACTGATGGCGGCAGCGCAAGGCAATCACTCTATGGGCTGGAACGGCTTCTTTTGACTAGCGGCCATACTTCATCAGTTACACGCCTGAACGGAGTCAAGTTCTCAACTGCTCCGCAGCTGTCCCACGATAATGACAAGGGTGAAGCAAGCGACAGTGGTTACGAAGGATGGTTACCAATGTGGCAAGACACAGTCTGATGGCAACCTATAATAAGCCCAAGCTTACTGATAATCTTTTTTTTTCGCAGGTAAAGCAAACGTGCATGCTTTTCTTAAACTAGCGATGTCTCCTCTTAGTACAGTTCTCAACAGTTACCAAGTGCCCTGTCTTTCCCTCGTGAGGAACACAAGCCGCGAGGCTCGCGAGTGGCTGTGGCCTCAGAGATCACATGGAAGCACTTATGCTCCGTTTCTATTTTCGGAGATTGCGGGCAGCCCTCACTGTGAGCTATAGATACCAAGTGGTGCCGTATGAAGTGGAGCGGCTCGCAACATTTTTTTTTTCGTGGTTTGCCAGAGTTTCTTTCTAAAAAATGGGGGGGGGGGGGGGGCGGTCATGTAACATTGCTGAAAGCATCCAATATTAACCAACCATTTACTCTCTCAACCTTTAATTCCGTGTGCGAAAAATCTGTGTATGAGAAAGGCTTGCTTGAAAACTACAGTAAAACTCAAAACAGCACTGGCGATCGAAGGAAGAGCCCAGTGAGCCTCAATAACACACATTCTAATTCTTGCTCTACGTTACCGCTTATAGACCCCCCCCCCTCCCCCCAAAAAAAAGTTCGATTAATGTGACGGACCAAATTCTGCAAACGAGCTTTAGGTGGCTCAGTGCTGCCCCATCACTGCCTACACAGGAACGAAGCAGATAAGCTGCTGGCGGATCAACTCGTTGCAGCTCATTCATGACATGCTCGTCCGCTGAATTGTGCGAATCCAGCTTAACGCACTGGTGTAAATAAGAAGTGTATTAACGATGTTGCCGTGCCAGTGGTCACGGACCACTTCATTTTATGCTTCCAAAGCGCACCAATGATAGATACCGGCAGTGCAGCCACCCTTGTGGATAAGCTGAAGCGTTTCAGAATGATTACTAGCCAATTTTGTTGGTAGGACAACATATTGCGGCAAAGAGCGCGAAAACGGAACTAAAATCAGGGGGAACAGACGACACGGCTGATGGATAGTTCCGTGCATCTGTGGCCAAATGCACGTGCGTTTATCATTCTGAGAACCGGGGAAGGAAAGAACTGTCGGTCCCTTTTGCCACAGCACGCTTGAATCCGAGACACAAAAAGCATTGAGTGAGTGTTACGAGATAAAGTTCGTATTCGTATGCAGTGTAGTCCGGACAAGTATGGCCCAAGATTCGGCTTTGATTTTTCCGGCGTTGCATAACTCCTTTATTGCAGTGATGGCCGAGAACATTATTTCGGCGTGAATTTCAGAAGGTGATCGATATTTATGCAGTCGATGTGTCATCATAGTCATGATCATCAGGCACGTACCCAAGGGGGGGGGGGGGGTACGTGCCCCCCCCCCGAATTTAAGACTCCCCTATCCGCCCACGTCACCACATCTCACACACATTCCTAAAGCGCCGCCAAATCAATGTTGAGATTGACAGCTATGCGGCGGTCAAGATTTTCTTGCCTTTTTCACTCCTTTTGGATGGCGGTAGTTATCGGCGTCTCCTGGGATGTGAAGGCCAGTTTCTTCATCAATTCGGTGCCCACGCGATTAACTCGAGATGCATTCAGTTGTCACTGTCTATTCAACGGTCACGCGCATCGTTGTTGCTGCGTTAGTTCAACCTTCTTCGTCTGGACTGATCCAGGGACCAAGAAAGGAATTCAGTTCGTGGTCAGCTGGTCTGTATGCGCGTGGAAATGGTTGCGGCCAGAGAAAATGTCGATTGCGGTTAACTTTTCCTTTTGTTTCATTATTTCCTCGAGTGACGGCTCGCCGCGACTCTGACAGATGATCGGAACCGTATACCCGTGGTAAGGGTTAGATAAGGTGGAAAATAAGATAATGTGAGACAGCGTCCATCATCAAACCTTGCAATAACCATTAAACTCATAGGCAATACGACTGTCACCCGTTAACTCGTCTAGTTTTTCCATAATTGTACAGCACTTTTTGTGCAAAATTCGCAACTGGAAACAAGACTCTCAAGTAGCTGAGAAATTAAGCGACCTATTAAGGGAGAAGGCCGAGACAACAGCCAAACAGGAAGGAAAAGGGAAAATGAACAAATTTAGCCATTGTTTATGAAAATATTTATAGATAACCATCTCTTTATTTAAAAAGGAAACAAGGAAAACACCACCGTAAGTGGAGGACAATTCCGTGTGTTTTGAATGATGCTTCTACAGTTGTCATTAGAGCCGCCTAACGTAGCCACTTCTCTGCTGTGCTTATGTAGGTGTTTTTCTAACCTCCCGCGGTGGGCGTAGTACGTCTAGAATCGCAGAGACCTGTGCCCTACGCAGTTGTACGGGACTGCCAGCCACGCATCGTGACGCAACTTCGCAAGTAACTACACGAGTCGGTTGTGGCACTTGTTAGAGCAATAAACAGAACCATGCGCTTGTCTCTTTGTGCCAGGTGACTTCAACTTTCCCGAAATTAATTGGCAGAACCCATCTGACACGGCTAATTCTTGTGCGCGAGATTTCTTGAATACTTGTCACACTTTTGGTCGGACCCAACTGGTCACCAGCCCAACAAGGCAGAATGCTCAATCATCGAACATATTAGACCTAATACTAACATCACATACAGAAAACTCTATATCACTCTTGAATCTGCCGGGAATCAGTGACCACTCAGTAATACACGCCAAGTTTTCCACCCCTTACCGCATCAAAAAAAAACTAAAACAATCACAATTTATGACAAAGGAGACTATGAAAGCATCAACAGTGAACTTGATGCGTTCCAACCTGGTTTCCATCGCACTCCTGAAGCTAATTGGCTACTCTTCAAAAACAAAATGCACGCTCTCATTGACAAATTTATACTTATCATCATCTTAACTGAGCGACATGAATCACCTTGGTTCAATTGCGTGCTAAAACGCTTGAATAACAAAAAGAAAATACTTTTCCGAACCACCAAAAAAACCAATAACCCCACCACGTGGCTAAATTATTACGAAGCAGAAAGATCCTATAACCTACAAGTATGCGAAACTAAATACTCATTTTTTTCTTCTACTCTACCCGACATGATTCGTACAAGCCCAAATCAATTCTAGAAATACATCAATCCTAACACCATCAGAAATATAACACTGTGTGACGATGATAATAATCGAATTGAAGATCATGACGTTGCGGAAGTTTTGAACTTATCATTCAGCTCAGTTTTCACCCACGAACCGGTAAACGAATTACCCGATTTCCCTGCCTTTAACATTCCACCTATGCCGGGCTTCAGCTTCGAACCTGATGGTATTGTCAAAATAATCAACTCTTTGAAATTATCCGCCTCAGCTGGTGGTGACAGAATTATTACTAAAGTGTTAAAAAATACAAAACATGCAAGTAGCACCATATCTTTCAATAATCCCTTTCATCAGCCATTATGCCCTATGACTGGAACATAGGCAAAGTCATCCCAGTCCCCAAAAAAAGGGCCTTCATCTTCTCGCCATAATTATCGACTAATATCTATCACATGCACCACTTCTAAACTAATGGAACATATAATTTTCTCTCAAATTATAAAATTTCTAGTGTCCACCAACTTCTTCCACCCTAACCAGCATGGCTTTTTAAAAGGTTTCTCTTGCGAAACACAGTTAGCCCTCTTTATAACCGACCTTAGCTCTAGCATTGACCTTAACATTCCTATTGACGCCCTCTTCCTCAATTTTGAAAAAAAGCTTCTGACAAAGTTCCTGACAAGCGACTATTCCTAAAACTTTCTCGTCTCAATGTTAACGAACATTTTTTTAATTGGATATGCAGTTTTCTCACTGATCGGCAGCAGTTTGTCTTTGCTAATAAATGTTCATCTTCTTATTCCTTCGTTATATCTGGGGTACGTCAGGGCAGCGTCTTGGGCCCCCTTCTTTTTCTCATATATATTAATGATTAGCGTGCCAATCTATGTTCTAACATTCGCATACTCGCTGATGATTGCGTTACCTACCGACCTATTACAAACACCGATGACATTTTGTTTCTTCAGTCTGACAATCAGCGCGTACTAACGTGGTGTAATTCATGGCTAATGTCCTTAAATGTGAAAAAAAAACATATCTGCTATCATTCCACCGACGTCACTCACAACCATCTTCGATATATCTAATCGGGAATGCAGAAATCACTTCAGTATCAACTTACAAGTATTTAGTCATCCATTTGACACCTTATCTAAATTGGTCTTTTCATATATCACAGATTACTAACGAGGCAAATCGCGTCCTTGGTTACTTTCGACGAACCCTGCGACTAGCACCCCCATCAGTGAAATCCCTTGCTTACTTAACACTTATCCGTCCCAAATTAGAATATGCATGCGCGATCTGGGACCCTCATCAAAATAACCTTTCCATTACTCTTGAATCTGTACAAAATCGCTCAGCTCGTTTCATTTTTTCCGCCGATTCCTATCATGTAAGTGTAACTGAACTAAAACGTAATGCTCATCTCACAACTTTAGCGAACCGCCGAAAAATTTCCAGACTGTGTCTGTTTCATACATTATTTAATCATCCATCTCTGAACTCCATTATCAGCCCCACCCATCGCATTTCCAAACGCACAAACCACGGGAAGGCCGTCTACCCTCCCCCTGCCCGCACTTCTGTGCATCTGTCATCATTTTTCGTCCATACAGCAAGGGACTGGAATGACCTGCCAAACGCCATCGTTGATCATATCGACTCATCGTCATTAAGATCAACCATAGAAGGAATGTACTGCTGAAATTCCACCCCCTCATGTAATACCTCTTCAACGGGGCCTTAAATAAATAATAAAATAAATATAAACGAGGTATCCAAAAATACTTTGATTGTTCCGCAAATATAGATTTCTGTGTCATTCTTCCAGAGCTAATTAAAAAAACTCTACTATAGTCGGATACAACTTAAGTCTGCAATGAAGCCCCGCCCACGCCCTCATAACCACCAGCCACTGTTCCTCCGCGAGGCTGCAAATAATTCGTACTTCAAAGGTTTTCTGTTACACAAATAAGGCGGTAAGTAAAAAATAAAATTATTTGAGCGTATTTTATACCGTCTCCCTCGCCTATTATAGTGCAATGGTGAATGCCTAATTCTTTATTGAACTGAAATATGCTTGCTTCGCTACAACTATTTGTTGTGAAGTTTCTCTTCAGTTGGCGGTGCAGTTTCATGAGTAAAACGGGGGCAGCAGTAAAATGAACTACACCGCAGACATTTGAACACTCCACACATTTTGTCCATGCATGTTGCACACATCATTGCTTCTGCCGATGAAAATACTCTTCAAGAACAGCAGACGCTCCGGAGGAATCAAGTACGACGCCATTTTGAAAAGGCGCGAGACGACGATCTTGTTTGCTTCTGTGATTGGCTGGAGGAGTAGCTTAACTCCACGCGGTCCGTGTGCCTTTGTTGCCAACTGCTGTTTTTTTAAAGTCAGTTCTGCTAAAGAAATCTTTATTTTACACTTTTGCTTATTTACTTGTTCTTGGCAGTGTACTTTCTGCGCTTCTTTCTTGCGCGAGTCCATTTGACGTGGTTCTTTGTTTGCCAAGGAAAGGAGAGGTGTATTGCACAGGCGTACGTGTAAAATACACCTTAATTCATTTCTCTTTTGCGGGTCTGGGCGTTTTTATGGCGAATGGTGGGCGTTATTCACATTTGTACTAGTAAAGGTACCCCCCTCTCATTTGCATAGAAAAGTTACCTTGAGTTGCCCCCCCCCCAAAAAAATATATCCTGGGCACGTGCTTGATCATCATCATCAGCCTGGTTACGCCCACTGCAGGGCAAAGGCCTCTCCCATACTTATCCAACTACCCCGCTCATGTACTAATTGTGGCCATGTTGTCCTTGCAAACTTCTTAATCTCATCCGCCCACCTAACCTTTTGCCGCGCCCTGCTACGCTTCTCTTCCCTTGGAATCCAGCCCGTAACCCTTCAAGACCATCAGTTATCTTCCCTCCTCATTACATGTCCTGCCCATGCCCATTTCTTTTTCTTGATTTCAACTAGGATGTCATTAACTCGCGTTTGCTCCCTCGTCCAAACTGCTCTTTTCTTATCCTTTAACATTACACCCATCATTTTTCTTCCCATAGCTCGTTGCGTCGTCCTCAATTTAAGTAGAACCATTTTCGTAAGCTTCCAGGTTTCTGCCCCGTACGTGAGTACTGGTAAAACACAGCTTTTATACACTTTTCTCATGAGGGATGATGGCAACCTGCTTTTCATGATCTGAGAATGCCTGCCAAAGGCACCCCAGCCCATCCTTATTCTTCTGATTATTTCAGTCTCATGATTATTTCAGTCTCATGAGTCTCGGAGCAAGAAGAAAACATCTGAAAATAATATACATCTTTTGCTTTTCGTAACGCATTGTTTAGTTTATTTCTATACTCTGTAAATGCCTTCAGGTCAGCAGGGTCATGGTATTTTACAATTTTACCATAAAGCTGGTCATGCTTCTTTATTTTCTTGAACAGGTATTTTGTTAGCCAAGGCTTTCTGAAATTTCTATGCTTACTTTTTTTTGCAGACGAAGTGTTTTGAATACACATCCCCAAACGTTGTGATAAACTTAGTGTAGGCCACTTCCGCATTATGTTCCTGAAGGATATTATCCCAGCTTACCTCACTGAGTTCTGCCTGAAATGCCTGCAGCGTTTGTTCAGTAATGTCCTGATAAAATATGTCAGATGCGTTGCTGCGTATCGCAATATGTGTACTTTCAACGTACATACAAATTGGCATGTGATCACCTATGCAATGCGCCAAAACACAACTTCTAATAGATGAAGGATGATAACTTGTCAAAAAGAGATCAAGCGTATTTTCACTTGTAGCTGTAACCCTAGTTGCTGATATGGCAATGTGTTTACAAACTCGCGCGTCATTGCGTTTTCAGAACCCATTTCATTATTCATGTCGCCACCAATAACTACACACTTTCGGTTTTCACTGGCAAATGACAACAGATTATCCATAAACATGAAAAAATAATTCAAACTGCCATCAAGTCGTCGGTAACAAACAACCAATAACGTATCATTGGCTTCAACATATAGCACCTCAATATTTTGATTCCTACACGAAAAGTTGCCAGATAGATCACATGATATAGACTCATTTACCAAGAAGGAAACACCTCCTCCATGCCGTGATTCTCTCTTTAAATGGAAAATTTTCTTATTCAGTAACTGAAAAATTTTGCTAGCGTTAGTGTACCACGTTTCAGTGAGCATAACTACATCGCACAAGTTTTCTATTTCTGAAAAGAAGGTTTCCAGTTCTGTTGTTTTATTATTCGCAGATTGCACATTTAGATGTATACAGCTTAATCTTCTTTTTTGTACGTGTAGTGTAGAGAACCATTCTGTATTTGTTTTATAGCCTAGGTGCATAATGGTTCTATTGAACTCAAAAATATCTCTTATTAATGAGCTAGGGCAGAAAGGTCCTCAGAACATTTTACAACTACCGCAGGATCGCCACCACTTCTACGTACAAGGACTTTCCCGTTAGAACACCAAACATGGCTATAGCCAGAACTTCTTGCCCATTCTTTAGCAAAGTAGAGAAACTTTCTTGCACGGAGGGTCAGGTTTTCAGCTATGTAAACCATATCCTCACTGTTTCTCAGGTTTCGCTTGTTAGCGAGCCAAGCATCGGCCAATTCCTGGCGTGGAAATCATACAATGATTTTTCGCGGCTTCCCGGGCTTTCCAGGTAATCTATGTAGGGCTACGACATCTTGCCTGCACAACAAAGCAACCTGTAATCTTCCGGCGACTCCATTTACTTTACTCGACAGGTATTCTCCGTCATCCTCAGTCCCACCTTGAATTTCCAGATTTAATCGCCTTCTCCGTCTCTCAAGATCCTAAACATCAGATTCCAGCTGTGAAAGCTGCTGAAATGCGCCCTCTTTCTCAATTTCTTCCAACCGGCTCTTAACGTCTTTTATATTTTTATCATGAGTATGCAGCCGCTGTTGAATAGCGTCGAAATGATCACACAAGACCTGAACAGATTTTTCCATGCATGAAACCTGGGCCGGAAGCTCGAGAAGAGAACTTAGCTTGCGGTCGATTTCTGCCAACTTAACAAGGATGTTGTTATCAGATGCCTGATTTGCAGCGGGAACATGGCTCTTGCCACCGGCAGGCTTACAGAAGGAGCATTTCCACGTTTTCAGTGATGTCTCGCGCTTGCTATTAAATTCCTTTTCAGATACTCCAAAACAATCCCCTACATTAAAAACAAACTCCCACCCAGAGCAAATTAGAACCCGGTCAGCATCGTCCAGTGAAACTCGGCGAGCACTAAAACGGCCCATTTCGCACATCTTGCACTATAAAAAGGAGGAAGAGTGCGGCACTTCAAGAGACACAAAACACGTTGAAATATTCAACTGTTTGATACACTTCGACGGCAGCAGCGGAGCAAAAAAGAGAAAAAAAGCAAAGGGGGAGGTAAGGCAACCAACTTGGGAATTGCAGAAGAGCAGTTTAGAAACGTGTGCGATGCGCTCCGCGGCTGCCGTCAAGTGATAGGAAACGCCCCACGAAATGATCAAGATTGTTGATCCACGCCGGCAGGGCATGCACACGTCAGTGTCCAATTTCTTGCCGCGCCAATTTCAACAAAGAAAGGCCTCTGGTCCGGGCGATATCGGCGTGGTTTGGTACACCAGAGTGGCAGTCCCACAAACGTTGTACGCTCCGCATTTGCTTGTAAGTCCGTTACGAAAAACCTGGGAATTGCAGAAAAGCAGTTTAGAAACGTTTGCGATGCGCTCCGCGGCTGCCGTCAAGTGATATGACGCTATATAAACCTTATTGTCGTAAATTTTAGCGCAATCTATGCTCTTCGAAGTGCAGAAGACGCCGGGAACGCGTACAATTGCTATTAATTGCAACGATTGAGCTTGCCCAGATGGCCAAATGGAAACGTGCCAAGCGTCTCAAGGCACTGGCATGCCTGCGATGAATACATAAGAGCGGTTCATTCACTTGTCAACACAGGCGTCCGTGGCTTAATGGTTTCAATATCAGGCTTCTGTGCTAGAGTTCCTGCGTTCGAATCGCGCCGTCATGAAATTTTGATGGTGTTTATTTAGTTGTTTCTTACGCAGTACATTGTTGAAAAATGGTGAGTTCACGAAGCCATTTGTGAAACCAAAAGGACGAAGTTTACGCATCATTCCTATGCTGGTGATATCATTGCAGCTTCCGTAGACACTAGCGCCAGAGTACCCTCTAGTAATTGTTGTATGAAACTCTATGCTCTCGTGGAGCGCCTCGTGCAGCATTGAACGGAGACGTGCACTTCGTCTTTTACTCGCACGCACAGCGACGGGTTCTTCATATTTTTTGACTACGTGTATGGGATGTGTTTATTTTTACTAGCATCCGCACTAAAGCGCTAGAGTTCTACACACGTAGCTTGGACAACTTTCACGGACCCTCTCCGCCCGCTCAGTTGACATATATCGCTGCCGGGCACTGAGCACGAGCTATATAGGGTGGAATAAACTATTTTTCCAATGTGGCTGCTTTCATTCGCATTGTGTGAACAAAGGCGCGAAGATGGTATTTTTGTCGTAGAATTGACAAATGTTTCCGCTATTTCATCTTTCGTGAGAACGAAAAAAAAAAGAAACTGTGCGAAAGAGACAATAAAAAGAAAGCTAAAAATGGAGGGTGAGCAGATACAGCGAACGTAATGCGGGACGCAGCTCCGCAATATGCATTATGAGCCCACGCTAAAGACCTTGTTAATCGTACGCAGTCATCTCGCTGCCTTTATTAGAACAGCAATGCTACTTTCAGAGCAGATTCATGTCGTTTGAAAATGCTGTCGAGTGTTTCTCAAGCACGCCAGCTTCATGTTTTACGTCTTTAGAATTATCTGCTCCTGCGAGGTAAAAAAATGAAAATGAAGGAATCTTGCGTGCCTTTTTAACGAGTCTCGTAATCCCTTCTTCAGCTGGCAGACCAGCTCTGGGCCGTCCGGCAAGCCGAAGATGCCGCACGAGTCTAAGGACTTCGAGGCGTCATCTGAAGCCACCACAGCAAGAACTGCCAGACTATTCTTTAATAAAATCTCTTCCTCTCCTTCTTCCACTGTGTATATCAATATTCTAGGTGAGCGTCCTCATCGCTCTACTCTTTGCCTGTAGTTCGGCAAAAATTCAAGATTGCAACCGTATCCTGGCCATTTTTCCTCAGGGGTGTCCTACAACGGACAGAGGCACTCTTTTACGCGGAGTCATATAGAGCCGACCGTTACGTCACGTTATATATGGTAGTTACTGGAAAAATATAGCGACGAAGACTGGGTATAGAGTATAAGTGCAATATGTTTCTCAGAATTCGAAAATTCACTTAAAAGTGCTTCGAATGAGTCTTACCTATGCGTAGTATATAGGCATCCTTGCATATCACGCTATCGTGCAAGCTCGCAGAAAGGCTTAAAATGAATCATAAGTGCGTGTTTCAATTAAATTAGGCATCATATATATATATATATATATATATATATATATATATATATATATATATGCGTGGTGGAATAGCTTTTCAATACGCAAGTTTGCAGAGAGAAATGATCGCTGATGTCCGCAGTTGTACAATCTTTTTGGGAGGTGTCGTTTGGATCATGTCCTATGATAAGGTCCAAAACGCATGATCAGGTAGTTTTGATGCGCCTCGGTTTATTGATAAAGTTGTGGAGACAGGTGCTCTTGAGGCTAACTGGCGCTTGTAATTGCAATGTGCTAGCACGTTCCTGGTGGAAGTTCTCTTTCAAGTAGATATAAAAAAGTGGCCGCGTTTCCCTGCGGTGGGCTATAAGCAACACAAACCGTGAGGCGGCCAGATTGCCCAGTATGACCTCGAAGTCACTTTTTGTAATATATTTCTGCTGGACATTTTGTCAAAAGTCAAACGTTTCTTTATATATATTGCAACCCCTCCGCCAAGGTTTCCGTCTAGGTTGAGAAAAAAAAACTACTTGTAGCCAGGAATACGTACAATGCAAATATCAAAGCCATACCAGGTTTCGGGCAGCAAAATGGCATCGAATTCCATTTCCAAACTCTCTGAAATAATGATGAAGTCAGGGTATCTGCCTTGTTTACTGCTGACTGCATATTGAAATGCATCGAAATTTTAAATTCGGTTTCGTCTGCACTAAATGATCTAATTAACTGGCTTGAAGTGAGAAGGGGCCATTCATTCGTGTCTATGACTAGGAAAATGTGACAGATGTATAAAATTTCTACCATACACTTTAGGTCCTTCATAATAATTCTGCCTGATGGATGACTGGAATGGTGTCTGAGTGATCGGTTTTTAGAGTGGCGCGAGCCAATGGGGCCCTGAAATTAGGCCTCCACCCTGCGAGGAAGTCGCCCAAACTCATGGTAAACAAATGTTCTCTCTCTCTCTCTCTCTCTCCCACAAAAACTATGACATTTTTGTCTACACATATTTCCACTTGACTACCGGCCCTTTTTGCAATTGTGGCGCCAAGCAGGCAGCTTGTTTTCAGGTGCCACATGCTCATTGAAATTGACACCTTGGTCAGATGAAGTGAATCGAAGTGTTGAAGTTGACACCTTCATTCTTTTTTTTTTTTAGCGGAAGTCAGAAAAGCATTGCGTCCGGCTCTAAAGAAAAGACGGCTACGAGGCCACACAGGTAAGGGCGAAATTTTGTGGTAGCCTTATTTGAGACAGGGTATTCCTTTTCCGTCGTTGATTAATTGGCTTTCGCTTTCGACAGCGACTGGCTCACGTAAGATATGACCCTTTCGATACCGTGTTTTTCCTGGACTAGGGCAGCGCCAAGGCCTACGTTGCTTGCGTCGGTGTAGATTTCGGTAACCACGCCTTCCGCGAAGTGAGCGAGTACTGGTGGTGACTGCAGGCTCGTTTCAATTCTCTGAATGCCTGCACTAAAGGTGTTTCCTACTCAAAGTTGACGTAGGATTTTGTGAGCAATGTCAGAGGCACGGCGATGCGAGAGAATTCTTGACAAAGCACCTATAGTATAGGCACGCAGATCAAAAAACCTTCGCACTCACTTCTCGTGGACGGGCTGTGGAAAGTTGGCAGTGGCAGCTGCTTTCAGAGGATCAGGAAGGACTCCTGATTTTTCATGACGTGGCCCAGGAACAGAAGTTTTTCGTAAGCGAATCGGCCTTTCTCTGGCTTCAGGTTCAGCCCAAATGACTTGATGGCCTCTAGCATTGCTGCAAGGCGCTTAAGGGGATCATTGAACTATGAGGCAAAGACGACAACGTAATCAAGGTACGCTAAACAAGTATGAAATTTCAAGCCAGTCAGTACCATGTCCATTAGACGCTGGAAAGGTGCATGTCCGAGCAGATACCAAATGGCATGGCCTTCAATTTATAGAGGCCATCTGGCATAATAAAGGCGGTCTTCTCTCTATGCCTTTCGGCGACTTCGATTTGCCAGTAGCCCATCTTGAGGTGCATCGACGAAAAATACTTTGCATTGCAGAGCCGATTCAAGGCATAGTCTAGCCGTGGGATGGGATATACGTTCTCCTAGATGACCTCGTTCAGGTGACGGTAATCGACGCAGAAACGCAGAGTTCTATCCGTTGCCTTCACCAAGACTGCAGAAGGTGCCTACGGGCTTTTGGACAGCTAAATGAAGTCGTCGCGCAGCATTTCGTCGACTTGTTGCCCTATAGCTTCATGTTCTCGCGTCGAAACTATGTAGGGGCTTTGGCGGAGTTGTCGAGCACATTCTTCTGTTATTATGCTATGCTTAGCAACTGCTGTTTGTCGAATCATGGATGACGATGAGAAGCCGTCCTTGCATTCTAGAGGAGACATTGGAGCTGTGCTTGCTTAATTACACATTGGAAGGCTCGTATTATTATTGAAGGCTTTGTAGGTCATTGTAGGTTCGGCTGAATCCGACAGGACCAACGTATCGCTGACTGCTGTAACTTCTCTGCAGGCAATCTTGGTTCCCTTGTTCAGATGATTAAATTCTTGACTGAAGTTCGTCGGCATTACTTTCGCTTTCCATGCGTGCAGACGAGCAATTCCTCTTGCGACGCAAATTTGACGGTAGAGGAGTAGATGTTGATTGCCTTCGACGACACCTTCTACGTCTCCGCGTGTTTCGGTGATACTGATGGAAATAATGATACTGGAGCGAGGCGGGATGTTGACTTGATCTTCCAGCACATTCAATACATGGTGACTACAAGGACTCTGCGGCGTTATAGCTTGGTCTTTGGATAGTGGTATCAACTTGCTTCAAGTCCATGATCGTTCCGCGCTGGTTCAGGAAGCCCATGCCCAGCATTATGTCTCCCTAGCACTGTTGAAGGATAACGAAGGTCGCAGGTAAGGTCTGGTCATAAACTGCAATTCTTGCAGGGAAGATTCCTGTAGGCGTTAGAAACTGCAATCCAGCTGTTCCCATTTGAGCGTATTTCTAAGCAGTCCTTACTTTCCTCAACTTGGCGGCGAACTGTCCACTGACGACAGAGTTGTCGGCTTCAATGTCGACTAGGGCGGTGACGCTTTGGCCATCGATAAGAATGTCAAGATAGGTGGTATTTGGTCTTGAATTGTGGTACGGCCGTAGCGTCGGATCACGACTGCGTCGTGTTGTCCCAGTGCATCTCTGCAGTGACGTGGCGTCGTAGCACTTTCTTGAGGCGGCATCTGCTTGGCTTCCAGGCGGTGTCTGAATGGCTGCGTTTCGTTGTGGCACCGTCAATGTGGTTCTTGCAATGTCATCGTCGGCGGCGTAGCTATAAGCTACCGCGCCTCCATCAGTTGCTGGTTTTAGTTTTCCAAAGAAAGCTTAGGGACCGGCCCCGGGCTGAGCCAGTGTATAGTCGGCGCTGCGGTGAGAGGTAGCTTTTTTGGGGACGGCGAAAGGTAGGGTCATCGGGGACTCTACTGCGTTGCAGTGATGTAGTCTATGATTTCACGAGGCCATACACCTTTACGTATGCGGTGCATTGATAGATAACCCTCGTAGCCCCATCTCGCGGTATGGGCACCGGCGTTGCATGCGGTCCGCGTCTTCTGCGCAGTGATAGTAGGTAGAGCGGACGGTGGTCAGGACAGCGCCACACCTCTGGCTTCCTCGGGGCATAGCGCGGTCTGGTTGTGGCGGTGGTGGCAGGCGACGGAACTGAGGCGTTAGCGGTCCCTGGCACGGGCATGGTGGAGGAACTTGACGGTGGGCGACGGCTACGTACTTCATTGCTTCAGTCTGAGGCCGCGGCGATTCTAGGGCTCGGGTAGCGAGTGCCTAATTTCTTCCCGGACGATATCAGCAGTCGATGCAAACTGGGGCTGCAACGCTGGAAGCATTCTTCACAGTTCTTCGCACACAACTGCCCTTATGGTCTCCCGCAGGTCATTGTAGCAGAGTGCGTAAACTTCAGCACAGTGTGGCATCGACCGGTGATTGTATTGTCTTGTTTGCATTCCCAGGGTCTTCTCAATGATCGTGACCTCTGTGAGAACTCCTACTTTGGTGTTCGGCACATTGCGCATCAGTCCTAGGAATAGTTCTTGTTTTACATCACGCATAAGGAAACGAACTTTCTTCTCTTCGGGCATGTCGGGCTCGGTGTGGTGGAACATTCGAGTCATCTCGTCGATGAAGATCACTATATGTTCTCGTTGGGCAGCTGCATGCTGGTTTCTACCAGAGCTTCGGCTCGCTCTTTGCGCACGACGCTCGTGAAGTTCTGTAGAAAGTCGTTGCCGAATAGGTCCGTCGTTCTTAAGGTGGTTCTCGATTTCTCTAACCACGTTGTTGAGCCGCTCATCTCTGAAACGTGCAGAATAGGCAGCGTGACGCACTAAGTGTACAATTTCTCGTCTCTCTCTCTCTCTCTGCGCGGTAACTGATCGTGTCTGAAGCCAAAGTGCTATCTTTTAAACATGGAAGGACTCTGGTGAAGCGCTCTAATGCAACCAATGAATGGATGAGCGCTGACACCCACACCAAAGGTAGGGCGCAATGAGTTCGCACGCGCTTTTGTCAGGTCTAAAGGCCTACGACGAAGGACCCGCAATGGCAAGCACCTTTTACGCGGTCTGTGAACTGCGCGGAGACGATGTTGAAAATTCGCCTTTTGAAGAATATTCCAGTCGTCGAAAGCTCATAGAGGCAAGTATAGTAACAGCGTGGGATTCGACGAAAAAGCTTCTAGGGTGCCTGAATGGTCCTAGAGCCCATTCAGGCACCCTAAGCGCTCCTTTGACAGAGTGCTTGTTAATTTCCGATGCGCGTGTCACTTCTGGTACTCTATGAGAGTGGGCCTGCGGACAAATTACGCAGAAACGTGACGACAGAAATTAGAGACGTCCATGCAGCGACGAATCGATGAGAGCGTGGGAATATGAGAGAGATAGCCATGATAGCAAAGAGCGCCAGACGCTTTGCTAATGTCTAACAACTCTGCTAATGAGATTAGGCACAACCCAATAGGTGCTTTAATATCAGCTGTAACCGTATTGGTTTGGGGAATGCTGAGGTGGGCCAGCAGTTGCTACTGCCCTTTTTTATTGTTTACTGAAGTGGATTTAAGGACTCTCTGGAACCCATTCGTTTAAGTGTACAGGCTGTAATCTCTTAGCTGATAGATAATTAAAATTCCGTATGATGCAACGCGAGTATGGGCCGCATACCACTTGGTGGTCAAACAGTGAGACTCGGTTGGTCTTATGTAGAGACTGTTGTCCTAGGCACTAACTTAGAAAAAAGCAAAGAGTAAGGCGCTGTTTACTTGCGTGTTTTTAATCGTGTTTAATCGCATTTAATCGCATTTTTGCGTGTTCTTCCGCAATCTCTGTATATAACTGTGTAAGGATTTTCGATGCACTATATCTACATGTTTTATTTCCTCCAACCTGCCTCCTACTTCATCAACGCCAATTTTCATCTTGAAGTGTCTTGAACAACTTGAAGGAGAAAAAACTTATTTCAGTCATGTCTTGGTGGCATCTTCCAATGAGAAAAATACATAGGACATCCTGCCGTCGCTGTTCCACTTGTTGAATGTAGCGACCCTTTCATACGTCTCCAGCGAGCTTTCCGGGTCCTTAAATGTTGATCCGCGGAACGTCGGTGGCTCCCTAGGCTGCTGCAGCAGAATCGGTGTTAGCAGCACTGGGGCTGTCATTGTCGCTGATGTCTTGGCCGTGCACTTCGTGATCTTCTTGGGAATAAGTCCGTACTCCGGGGGCTGGTTTTGCATCCTGAGGCTAGCTCGACGGTCCGGGATGACGTCGGTGTTGCCTTCGCGGCTCGTGCTTGGATCACGGGTTTGTGGGGGCGTCCGGTACATGAACGCGAAGCAGCTCCACCAGATGTCACGATATAGGGAGGGTGAAGAACACACTTGCGGGAACTGTGTATCGCGAGACGAACTCTACATTGAGCGAACTTGTGCCACTGAAAGCAAGTGACATTCAAAGCAGAACGAAAGCGGTGAGCGCAGTCGGCGATCGTCTAAAACCTGATCAGTGGCTTAAGCCTGGTTAGGCGCGTCTGTTTTACGGTGGAGCTGTCCTAAGGTAGTTTCCAGCGTTTCATGATGTTCATAGCGAAAGTTATGGCCGTGTCTATAGAGCTAAAATAGCTTAAGCATAAGGCAAAATAGTATCAGCCTATGTGTCCTAGCAGCGTTTGAGGCCAGATGTGTCAAAACCGGTGATGGATGATGGTTCGATGCTTTGCGATCTACGCAAACAACGACAGCACGGCCTTCGCGCCCTATGCCTTACCGACGACGGCGAGAGCCTTGCCGTGGAATGTGCCGACGTGTGCGCCGTACAGGCTGGGGACGGAATCGTCGCGACCATATACGTTCATCCCGGAACATCACAGAGGGGCATTGAAGACTTTATGATCGACACAACTGAGTGCATACTCCCGGGGGACCCCAATCCCATCGTCATTGTGGGTGACTGTAACGTTGATGTGTCTCGTCCCGACGGAAAGTGGTTCTTGGCGCTTCTCTTGGAAATGCTCGGCCTTCAATGTTATACCAACACCCATGTCTCCACGACATGCCATCGCTCATGCATAGACCTAGCTTTCGCTAAGAGCATCTCCAGTGTCTTCACAGAGCTCATGGTCGTCTATGAAATCAATCCTCATGTCTGCCCTAATTAGTGGGGTCACGAGATAAACATCAATACAAATAAACATAACAACGTGCATATATGTGTTATATTGTTTTACAGCGAAGCTGTCTGCGGCTAGGATCTGGTAAAAATGTGTCCGAGATGTTCACAAAAACAAATGATCATGTGATCCAATCCTGGTGACAGTGCAGGAACGGTCCAATCTCAATGGCACATACAGCTGTGGGCTCGGGGACCTCTAATGCGCCCTTGAACTACCCTTGTCACACTTGGGACCCAAAGAGGTCCCAGGCACAAGGGGAAGAACAGATGTTTTTGAAAATAAAATGCTTTGAAACACTTTTTCAACAAGGGCTGTTAAAAAATTATCTGCGTCCATCACGCAAGCAGGCTATCGCCACTGCTTGCGCGTTCGTCGTCGTTATCTTCTTCCACAGCTGGCTCGGTTGTGCAAAAAACTATCACCAGCAGCAATGGATTGAGAGTCGTTGTCTTCCACGGCTAGCTCCATTGCCGCTCATCATTCCAGCGTAGAATGTCACTTGTCTTCTGTCATCGTAATGGGGAGGCCACGTTTACGAGGGTATGAGCCATTAATTGTCTTACGTGACGGATACATTTAATAACAGAGGTGATACGTGAATGTGTGGGCTTACCTATATCGCCACGATGACCCCAGATTAGGAAAATAAATATGTCCCTACTTCTGTTCAGTATTCTGGCCCACCTCTGTGTCGTGCGCTAAACAACGCTTTGCTGGTCATCTACCTTCACAGAGTGGAATAGCGCGTGAATTTTGTTGTTTTATCTTATTTAATTTATATTTATATAAAGCTCCGCTTTTAATCCACCTTCACAGGGCGCAGTCGCTCTGAATTTTTTGTACATGACTCGTCGAAGGTTCCAGCGTAATCGCTGGTACGCGCGTGCCGTCCAAGAAGTACTACACAATTCGTGTCGTGCATGCAGTCTGATTACTCTATGTTCGCTAAGAACATACACAACAGATAGAATCAGCGATAGCATTCGAGTAAGTTCCAATGATGCAGGCGCGTCTTGCACTGAGTGATAAATGTAAGCTGCTAATGGGTAAAATGCAGTCCCCGAGAAAAGGGTAAATAATTACACGAGCCAATATATGAAATAAGCATCAAGCCAAGGGAAACGTTTACAAGCTGTACTTTATTGCCTTTCGTTCGCTGTGGTCTTCCGTTGGTTTAAACCCATGTTTTACGGTCGTGCGTCGGGCTGCGACAACAACGACGGGAACTTAGAATATTTATTTATTTTTATTTCTTTTTTTGCCGTCACCGTTTAGCGCGTACTGGAAGTCAAAAACCTTCGATGTATAAGCCTACAAAAGATGTATAGCTAATAGAATAATAAAATATTGCTTCCAGTATCAATCACTGAGGCAACAAAGTTGATTAAGCGTGACGATATTGGGGTTATAACGACAGAAACGAGCTCGAAGAGTCGCTTGTTGTGTATGTGGACAGCGCATGAACGCCAGAGCCCGATGGTCGTAACGGAGATGTGTCTTTGCAGAAATGACCCGGATGACCTCGGTGCCGAACGCAGAAGCGGCCATATACCAGCGCAAAGCACATTGTTGTGGCGCTGCACTAGCGGCCTAATCGCGCGCGAGCGCTCTAACGAGCACACTGATGCCAAACATAACATCCCGCTGTAAAAAGAAAAGTTGCAGTTTCGCCCTAAAGACGAAGCATCGGTTGCGATACAAAATTAGTGGACAGCTATACGGAGTAAGGATAGCAGTTTTATCGGCCGTATAAACTTGTTAACCCCCCTCCCTCCCTCCCTCCCCCCCAAGGCATATACTATACTCGCGGACAACTTTATGTGGCTATGGAGGGAAAACTGCGGGTGCGTGGCTGCTGCACATGTGTTACCACGCCAAGTAGTCCGCCAGCGTTTGGCAGTGCTTTAGGTTGCTCGGAACGACGCTGAATCGACGCGCCTTCAACGTGCGACAGTTTCGCGCTTCCCCAAGACGCGGAACGGAAAAGCCGCAAAATAAGTGAACCTTTACACTCAGTGGTGCATTCTGTCTTACTTAAGCGTTGCTAATAAGGTGTTTATGTTTAATCTTCCCCAGCCTAAACTGACGGGGATTGAAATGCGGGACTCAGAAGTACTCTCACTTGTGCGCGCTTTGCCTCCGTAGCTTTTCCTTCATAGCCACAAAACGTTGTCCGCAAGTATAACTAAATTATCATGCATGGTGTCACGCGCACACAAACCAACATGAAGACATCTCACTCGATGACCGCGGAAACTTGACCTTCGTGCAGCCGCTCGCATCAACGCGAACTACGGCTTGAAAACGGCGCAGCGCGAATCCTACCCGTCGCCGTTGGCTTTCAAGATACAGCGGCCCGTCCGCCCAGAGCGTCTCACCCGCGCAGGCTTTCACTCGTACATACAGCATACGGCACGCGGCGACGATTTTGTCGCCCGGTACCTCACGGCGACGCCGACGGCAGAATGCGCCTGGAGTCTCCATATAAATGATATAGCAATAATAATCGTGCAGCGCCACCAAACAGAAAGTGCCGCCCAACCAGCGCTTTCGTTAATAGGTTCCGAAGGACAACAGGAAACATATTTTGTGCCTGCCCACAGGAAAAAAAGAATATTGAAAGACATTGTCTCCCATTCTTTTATGACTACAAAACGCTCTCCTTGCTCAGTAAGTGAAAGAACTGCAGAGTAATTTTCAGCCTTAAAAAAAAAATTTCCAGATGGCGAGTGGAGTTGATTAATCAATATACAGTGAGCTCTTTCATGAATGCACGATAGAAACTAAACAGACTAAGCTAAATGTTTTTTTTTTAGTTTTCATTCCTACATGGCAGAAACTTACTTTGTAGGTGCCAAAAACATGTCAATTTGTGCCAATATCTGCTTAATGATTCCCATGTTCAAAATGGGAGGGATTTGCAGCTCCAACTGAGGTTCTACAGTTCAAGTCCGTTTTAACGTTTTGAATTGTCACAGCAAGCGCAGATACTCACCAACGCGTACACCAGGCGACAAAAGTTTATGGACCACGGGATCACCGAAAAAGTTCAATTTCCGAGCAGCCTGCAGCAGTAACCAGCACAACTGTATACGACAATGTTGCTAGCATATTGTAGTCGACGTCCGATATGAAAATACCAGTCTGTATTGTGAGGTTGCCGAGATACGCAGCTTTTTGCAGCAAAACATCTTGACGAAAAGGTGCGCGAAAAAGGCGGAGACGCGAAAGAGAAAGGCGAGAAGACCTTTCATTGTATTTCATTGCGCCCGTGTTTGTGGTTTCTCTCTTTCTCGTCTACGTCTTTTTCGTTGAGATGGAACCATCCCAACTCGCCCAGCTCTTAGTTTTGATGTTTTACAGCGAAGCTGTTTACCTCATGGACCTGTATGAATGAGCCGTATGCGCGGTCTCGGAGGGGGGGAGGAGGGGTTTCTGGGCTGGCCAACGTCCGTAAAGTGAACAAAATAAAAGGTAACCAATGATAGTAAGGCGCAGAAGAGAGAAAGGACACGTGATTTCACAGCGCGCCGCACATGCACAGTGAGGGAGTGCACCCGCGCTGGCCGTGGTTGCTGCCGGCTGCTGTCGTCTGCCCTCATTACAACGGCGCGGCAGTTGTGGCGGGAAAACACGGAGGTGTGCGACGCGGGAGCTGCCACAGTGTGTAAGAACGGGATTGTTCACTGCAGAGGTAGACCATTGCAAGAGTTGCAACTCCAACAAAAATGGGAAAAGTGGGAAAAGTGGGAAGGCCACGCATTGTGCGCACGGCCGAAGAACATGCCGAGTACGAAGAGAGACACGACTATAACCAACTACAACGTGCCCGTGCGAAAGTGGAGAAAGCCGCCAGTGATCTTGCCTGCGAAGAACGCCAGCGTGAGTATAATCGTGGGCGTCGAGCTCCAGCTAGCGATGAAAATCGCGCACTGAAGATCGCTCGTAAGCCTCAAGCTAGGTCGTTCGAGTCTGCGTTTAAGCGACAGAAGCGTGAGTTGGCACCTCCTGCGCGTTTCACAGGGGCGAGTTCCAACTTCAAGATAATTTTTCCGGACACGGAGTTGGGCCATAGTTGCTCGGTCTGCGATCGACAGCTTCGTTGGCTAATTCGCCACCATATGAATGGTTCGATCCGAAATTTTTTCTCAGATCTCGTGCTATGCAATATTTTGTCGCCGGGTGTGCAAAGGGCAATAAAAAGAGAACCGCAAATGTAAAAGCTTTTCTTATCATTTAGATCACCACGAGGTCTTTTTAACGTGAAGGAAAAACTACGGCATAGCAAAGCAGAAAAAAAAGAAAAAGAAATTCACCGACGATTACGATACTCCCTAATGCGAAATTTTAGCGCAGCTCTATACGTGTTGTCATTTCGCGATACATTGGCTGGGGCGCACAATCTGTCTTGTGCTGCACGTTACGAACTGAGCGAAATGTGGCGCGACTGCCTCGCTAATCGGGAGGTCGCCAGAGGCAGCGCGTGGGTAGCACGTGGGCGTGATTCACACAACTGCGTTCATGCTCCGCTTTGTTTCTATATACGGTGGCGTGATCGGTGAACAAACGACGCGCGCTACTTTGGCGCCATCTCGTAGCGATCCTCTCCGCAGAGCCCGTCTTGCGCAATACTACGCCTACATCTCATGGTTAAGCTGCACTGTCCTCCTCCACTTTCCTCCTCGCGCTCTGTTCGCTATCACCATCTTTCATCCGCTGCTGCCCTCCGCGTTCGCTCCTTTATCCTTCACTGTGCTCGTTCGCTTGGTTACGAGGGACGCCGACACTCGCAGCTGGAACGGGCGCCTAAAAGCTGCGTTCTAAAAGGAAAGAAAATGGCATGGCAGTTCTTTGTAGCCGGCTGCGGTACGCGCATTGCAACAAATTAGTCGGATATTTCTGACATTTTACGCAACGTTGTATCCATCGACATGGCTACCGGCCGGCGCACACGTGCGTCCGTGAAGATCATAGTTTTCTACGGCAAATGCTAGAAGGAACTCTGGCGCTGCCATTGTCCAGTATCCATGGGACGTATGGTTAACCTAATCTTCGTATTTGCAATTTCTGACGTTTTGTGGCCTTATTTATTGCGCTGTAGCTTTCTGAATTTCCAAGCTGTCACATGTCCAACGCCGATAAGACGTTGTGCGTGTACAGACAAAATACTGGTCTACTTAGAATGGGCGTCTACGTGTGCCTCTGCCATTTTTTATTTTGTTTCATGGCGGTAGCAATTAGTATATGGACATTCCAGGTGACTTTTGGCCGCCGCCGTGACGTTTCGTATAAAGTCCAAGTACTATATGTTTGAGGTGCCCGCGTGCCTTATGCGGCGGGTGCGAGGACAGCCATGTGAGGGTAAGATGGCAAAGATGGTGGCTTTATTCGCGTCGTCTTCCCACGTTCTCTTTGTTGGAGGTCACGTGATGGGGTGCGCGCTAGAGGAATCGAGTATGCGTCTCCTCCTCTAGCCCGGCCGTTATGGTATCTGTAGTTATTATTTAGCACTGAGGCTTCTGTATTTAGCGTCATAAGTGACCTGCGCAGCATGTAACTTGGAAGTCATGTGTGTTCTAACCAGCCGGGATGAAGCGCGACGGCCAGACCATGAATCATATAACCAAACGTTCAATGATATACCTCTGACGTGGTATGTCTGAAGTAGAAGAAACACACGCGCTGCCAAATCACCGACAACACGCCGTCACGAGGAACTATCTCGCCGCGCTTTCATTAGACGCCACTACCAGTGGTACTCACAGGTACTCGTGCATTATGGCAGCTTCATGCCATAATCTACGGCGGTTTCCAAGGCTTAGCACGAGTCGAGATTGCTGGCGACCTCATGCAGAGTAATTGTTTATGGCTCCATTTAAAGGAAGCCTATACAGTAGCTCTAATGTGCGCTGTCGTCTAGCGCGCCTAGAGTTGGAGCTCGCAGGGACTAAGTTTCGGAAATGCGGTGAAACGAGCAGCAGCACGAAGTGTTTGGTCGCCGCTGCCGGCGCTCCTTATCGCGCCAGCATCGTGGCCGCGAGCGTTCGCGATCATCGAGTGACATCGATTCATTTTTGTCTGTGCCTGCGTGATACCATTCTTGTTTACTTAGCAAGCGCATATTTACGAACAAAACTACAAACAAAACTACGAACATTACTTCGTGTAACTGCCTAGTATTTTGTTATCGATATCCAAACTTGACCTAAACTACGACATTTTATTGCTACTATTTGAAGTGAAAGGTGTAATTAAATGCGCGAGACCGACTTCAGCCCTCCCGCAACAAAAATGCAGAGTATGCCTCTCGAGCTAAGTCTTGTTTGCCACACCTATCATGGCGTTTTCAATCCGTGAATTTGAACGGGAATTTCACAAAACCCAGTGTATATCGATACTTAACTGTTACATTCGAAGTTTTCGTAGAAACAAAGATATATTGTGTTCCTTTTCGGCACAGCATAATATTACTTTTGATGTAGTTGGCTTAACGAAAACTTGGCTAAGAGAAGGTGAGCACATCTCTATTTCGGAATACAGTCTTGTAAGCAACCCCAGGAATGCAGTCTTGTGTGGTGGTCAAGTGGCTCTACTAATCAAGAAGACGATACCCTTCAGGATAATCACCGATACTGAAATTAGTAACAGTACGGTTGAATCTCTTTTTGTTCTTCTAGATTCACGCATAGTTGTTGGTACAATATACCGGCCCCCAAGCTCGAGTCTGCCCATTTTTTATCAATCGCTGGAATCTATCCTTTCCACCCTAAACACTAAGAGCTATGGTACCGTCACTGTTGTTGGCGACTTTAACATTGATATTAACAGAGACAGGAATTGTGAATACTCGCACCTACTGAAGCCATACAGTTTTAAGAATACAACCCATGAACCTACTAGATTGTCATCAAGTGCATCTACAACTATAAACCATGTATTGTGTAACAGTGATAACATACATTCTGGCGTATACGATACGAGTCTCACTGACCACTGCCCTATTTTTGCGTTACGACACAACGCTAATAATACCATTGTAAAAACATCATCCTGGCAAATCGCAGGAATAATTACAAAAGAACTGCGGCAAAAAATTAAGGAAAATGAATTTCAATATGAATTTAGCAGTGACACTCATACCGAATGCGCAAACTTTACAAATTCATTAACTCACATGATATCTTTGTGTACCACATATAAGCAAAACAAATACGAGGAACCTTTGTGCCTGTGGATAAATAACACCATACTTACAGCAATAAAAGAAAATGACTGGTGGTACCAAAAATGGAAAAAACATAGATAATATGCATTATTTGCAAAATTTTCGAATATCTCGTAACCACATAGTAGATCTTATCCGGAGGCGGAAGAAAGAATACAACGTTTTCTTAATACAACAAGCACAAGGCAATTGCAAAAAGATGTGGGAAATTATAAAAGGAGTAATTTATAACCCAAATAAAAAACCGATCACTCCTGAACATGCCGATGCCAAGTGCACTGACACTTTTAATGCGTACTTTACTAGCATTGGTCCAAAGCTATCTGAGCGTATTCCAGTTACTGAAAGCAATGTAGAGTGCCCGATCATCTACGCATGTTTTTCCTTGGATCAAGGGGACTGGGATACCATAACCTCAATTATATCAGGCATGTCTTGCTACAAAGCTACTGGTCATGACGGAATTACCGTAAAAGCATTGAAAGACAATATAGATATTCTTGTGCCAGTACTCACTAAAATACTTAATAACTGTATAAGCCAAGGCTCATACCCTGGCATCTTCAAGATCGCAAGAGTTTCTGCTATATATAAAAGTGGTGGCATCAATGACCCTGGAAGCTATCGGCCTATCTCTGTGCTTAGCATAATAAATACTGTATTTGAAAAGGTCATCGCGGCTCAACTGAAGCACTACCTAAACGAAAACAAGCTTCTAACAGATTCTCAACATGGATTCAGAGCCAATCGACCAACGTCATCAGCAGTGTTTTAACTAACCCAGAGCATATACACAGCTCTACACAAAAACAAGTTTCCCGTGGGACTATTTTTAGATTTAAAGAAAGCATTCGACATGGTCTGTCATCACATAGTTCTAAAAAAATTACGAACTTGTGGTTTCAGCAAAATTACAACGGACCTCTTTTCAAGCTGCCTAAACGGTTGAAAACAAAATGTAAAATTTGGCTCCTTTGCTTCCGAGTATACTACTATGGCTACAGGAGTTACGCAAGGACCAGTTTTGGGGCCCATACTGTTCTCGCTATATACCAATGACCTCCCATCAATACTAAACTCATCAAAAGCTGTTATGTGCGCTGACAATACCACGCTATTATTTTCAGGTAGGTCCCTTGGGGTATTGCAGAACGATATAAACAGCGAGTTATCAACCATATCAACATGGCTTGCATTTAATAAATTAACACTATAGAGAGGTAAGACAAAATACGTAGTATTCAGCTCACGTTATTCAAAGTGTGACACAATAGGCTCGCAAATTCACCTTCTAGGTGGAACTATAGAACAGCTCGACGGCATAAAATATTTAGGGGTATAATTGGACTGCAACTTGAACTGGAGACCACGTATATCTAGTATATGCGCGAAATTAGCTTCGGCTTGCTATTTATTAATAAAATGCAGAGACTATTTTGACCTTAGCGAACTTAAAGTTGTTTACTTTTCCGTATTTCACTGTGACATCATATACTGTTCCGAATCGTGGTCTGGCACATATAAAACATACATAAATCCCGCCTTTCGGTTACAGAAAAGGGCCTTTGCACATTATGACATGCACAAGCCTACATGATAATAGTGACATACCGTTCAGTCCTCTCGGTATATTACCATAATCTCTGGCATGCGAAAATAAGGTTGCCATTTTGATTAAGACTATTCTACGTGGGAATCATTCATTATCACCAAGCTTGTTTATGACACCTAATCGCAATACAAGGGGTGCAACAAATATAAATTTCAGCCTACCAATAACTACGTATAATATGCTATTTCTGTGTGCGTGTGCGTGCGTGCGTGCGTGTGTGTGTGTTTGTTTGTGTGCGCGCGCGCGCGCATTCTCCTAACAATTCTGCTTTATTACAAGTGATTGATGTGCACTGCTTTCTCTTTTAACGGTTTTAATTGTATGTATCCAACTAACTGTATTAGATTGTATCACTAATAACTAGATATACGCTTGACTTTGTAGCTACTGCTACATATATGAATAGGGGCCAATACTACCCTATGGCTACTTATGGCTACTTATGCCTACCCTATGGCTACTTGCCCAACAGTTCTTTTGTACAAATTATTATCCATGACAAATAAACTGAATTGAATTTAATTAAAAACGCACATAAACGAAAGGTGACATACGATTAGTTGCTCCTCCACGATGTTGAGCCTCGGAAAATGGGGAGGCACCGGGGGGGTACATATACCCATGTGTTGCTGGAAAACGCGGCACGACACCTTTTACTAACGAATCCTGGCACATAGAACCGACACGCACCTTACAGCACCCGAGGGCACGTGCTGCTTCGCCGTAGTCAAGGCGATCGTGCGTTGGTCGACGTCCCGCAGTGCACTAAAGGGCCGTTTATAGTCCGACGTAACGGCCGCGCGCGCGCGCGCGCGCGCACGCTACGTCACGTCGGCGAAAACGACACCTCTATAGTCAGGCGCACCGGCGCAGCTAACGTAACCGGCGGCTTCCAACGCGCCCCGACGGGCCCGGCGACGATATGGCTCCGGAGCTATTCGCGCGTCGAAGTCGGCGGAACTCTCGCACCACAATGCATTGCGCGCGAAGAAAAAGGCGCCAACACAACTCCGCAGACGGCTTTTGCGGACGGCGCGCGACTTGGCGAACCTTCTGCGCATGCTCCGAAGATAGGAGCCTACGGCGCGCGCGTTGAATGGCCTCGAGCTCCACCACTGGAAAAGCTGGCGCCACCGTCGGCGTGACGTACTAGGAGGGATCACGTGGACATAGCGGCCGCGTCGGCTGCTTCGGGCGCGCCGAAGGGAGCTGAAAACGAGTTTAAATTCCCTCGGACGCTGCGGTCCCCATTTAGTGGCGAAATTTTCCCGCTTCGAGTGTCTCCTTTACAACGCTAGTAAGCACTACAATAGGTAGTGGGTGCCTTTGAAGGCGCGCAACATGGTAAGCTACTGCTCGGTGCCGCAGGGCCGGACGCACGTAACGGAGGCCGGTGTCAGCCTTATTCACACGTAGCCGCAGGACAAGAAGCTGCGTGAAGCTTGGCTCGCGAAACATAAAACCGGCAAACAGTCATCGGCTGCAACTCGGGTATGCAGCAAGCACAGACGCGAGGAAGATTTCTGCTACGGCGCCCGGTCTGCGATGTTCTGAAAACGCGCACTGACACGCTCGCCCGAGTCCGCTGCCCGACTAATGTCATGACGGTTTGGTGTATGAACTTGTCGATGCTATAGATACTGGCAAGTTCAGTGGACTGGAAAGGCAGCTGTAAGAAGCACATTTAAAAAAAAAGCATGGCATATGGTCATGTTTGTGCTATGAATTAATGCACTGGATTACAAAAAAGGAGCAGAGGGAAATTGCACGCTGAGTGCACCGATAAACATGCAGTGCGACGCAACTCGAGAAATAGTATTGAAAGGTCAAAGAATTTAGAAGAAAAGAAAGACTGAGTCGTCGCGACGGCACATCACAGTGCCCGTAGGCGTCGAAGTCTCTACAATGAAATTATTTTTGAAGAGCTCTGATAGCGCCCACGCAACAATGGTTGCTTGTATACTGTCAAATGCTCATATTCTGCGGCCTAAAGCTCATGGCACGGTGCGAAAACGTGTGCGCGGAGAAAGCGAAACAGTGCGCGGACAAGCATGCAGACGCGCAGTCGGTCGCTGCGAATCTACGCGATCGCTGCATTGAGGCTTCATTCTATTATGCTCCATTTAGTTATACAAACACTATAAGAACATATTTCACATAGTTTGCTCTCAGCGTTTACCTACCTTTCACGCAAGTAGCCGGTTCGGCAGACTCCATCGCGGCGACCGCGCGCAGTGGCGTTCACTGTACGTATTCGGTAAAGAGATAGCGGCTGTAAACGATTGTGTGCTTTCAGTTGGCCCAAGATTATTATTTAGACAGTAAAAAACTTCTCTCGTTTCGAAAGTACTTACAGAAATGTCCGGGAAAGCTCGCGCGCGTGGTGTTTTCAGTGAGCGCTGACAGCAAAACCTATGAGGAGCGCGCCACGTGATCCCTCATACTACGCCAGCGAGGCGCTTCCGATAGAGGGCGACTCCGTAACTCCTCGCCGCCAATAGAGGGGATGGCATCTCGGCTGGCGCAGCGCAACCGACGTAGCGTGACTGACCGCGAACGACGCTCGCCCCCGCGCCGATAACGTCGGACTATAAACGGGCCTTAATGGTTGTGTGGTTACTAAAAAACCACAAGTGGTCACGCACAACACAGGCTACAGAATTGGTTCCCCACAGACGTCCTCTGAAACCTGGCCGTTGCTCTAGTGAAACGTTGCAACTTTGCGGCATAGGGGCCACGAGGACGGTTCGCATTTCTTTCCGCCTCGCGGACCTGGCGGGTAGAATACTTACAGGACCATCACCACCGGGGAGTGGAAGGAAAGGAAAGGACATACGCTAGCGCTTGGAACGCCGACAAAGAGAGGGTGGAGCGAATGCAGTCATGACCTACGCGGGCGCGGGTCAAAGTCTAGTATTGGTTCTTATCAGCCTAATATCCGATGCGAGTTCGATTTGGACCTAAGATATGAAGCATATTTTTGTAAGTTAACGAAGTGCTTAAGCCTGCTCCACCTCCGCTGCGAGTCGGCCCGGTATTACACAACTTTCGGGATGGGCCCACGTATGGGGGGAAAATTCTTGATCGACATGGCTCTCGTCCACGGACGCATGAAAAGAAAAAAGAGGGGGAAAAATAAGGCTGCAGAACATCAGGTATACTGCTCTACTGCTTGAAGTGTGTACAGCTGTGGATAGCAGCCCTTCAATTCACTCGCCTGCTAAATATGTAGGGTGTCTCAGCGAACACTTTCAAAAATTCTTAAATGTTACCTGTGGCAGATAGCACAATTCTTGTTCATGAGGTGGTCTACTCGTAGCGGCGGACACTAATTGCACAAAAAATTGATATGCATATTCGATTAATTAAGGAAAATCCACTCATGAACTTTTTTAAAGAATTACCTTATGCCCTTGTTGCAATCTACAAATTCTAGCCATGGAGTTCGCAAGGCGGATCGGATCCACTTGGAACAAATTCTCAGGATGAAACCAGTTTCGGGATATTAATTCCAGAACTTTGTGGGAAAATGCGTTGGCACTCCAGTTACTTTTTTGCGTGAATGTGGAAAACGACATTTTTCTTAAGAAATTAACTGGAACGGGAATGAATTTCTCCCCAAAGTCCGGGAATTAATGCCTCGAAAGTGGTGCCATCGTTAGCATTCGTTCCAAGTGGATCCGCTTCGCGAATGCCACGGCTAGAATTTATAAATTGCAATATAGGCCATAAATCAATTAGATAATAGGTTAATTAGTCAATTTTCTTTAATTAATTGATTATGCATTTCAATGTTCGGTGCAAGTAAAGTCTGCCTTTTCGAATTGACAGCTCCTGAAGTAGAATTACGTTATCTGCCGCTACAGGGGGGGGGGGGAAGTAACCTTAAAAAATTGTTGGCAGTGTTCGCTGAAACCCAAAAAACAAAAAAATTGTAGACGGGATGAATAGTCTATTAGGCATTTAATTGTTTGTGCAGGTAACGTCCGCTTCTTCAAGTAGACCGGCTCATGGACTAGAATTGTGACATCCGCGACATGCATTTCTTATTGCGATATAAATTAGATGGACCCTCCAGGCGCATTTCTGTCGTCGGCGTCACCGTTGCCGTGAGGCTCCGTATGCGTGAAAGCGTGTGAGCATAAAATAAAGAACCAACTTTAGAGAAGGCAAACTGTACCTTCCACAGTGGTAGGAAAATAAGAAGTGGCAGCGCATGGAACTTACCGATGGGCCCGACAGATGGCGCTACTTCAACAGGAAGCGGAAACGCAATTTTTTTGAGTGCAATATACAATATGGGCGATTTTTATCGGTTGCGTGCGCTTGGTACGCGCCGTGCTCGCCTTGCTGGCTTAGCGGCATGCCTCAGCTGCCACGCTTTTTTTGCCTGGAGACTAAATATCCACTCATGACGCCCATACAAACAAGTAACAAGTGAGTGAACAGGAAGTCCGACTTTATTGGCAGAAGAAAAGTAGTTCACCTTCTCGTACAAGAGCAGAAATAAACTTTGCATGTCGAGATAGGGCTGAAGCCGTTAACGCGAGCTCGTAAACTGCTCACTTTCGTCGTCGCACATGGCGGTCTGATAACGAGCGACAATCGGCAGCGCAAGCAAATTGGGCAGTGCCCGACCGGTTTGCATCGACAGTTGCCGTAACTTGCATTGCGAAGGAATCGGGTGTCGCAGGCATCTTGCCGCAGCAGCGAACACAGAGATATGGACTACTCTGCATTTTAGCGTTGCCTCCTTTCCAACCTGCAGGTTTCTTTTTGTTCTTTCGCCTGCCACTAATGTGTAACTCACACTTGGTGCCCCACATTCTCAATATGGGCATCACCATTTTGCAGCCACTTTTGCAGGCCTTTCCACCCATGTGGCTATCAGCTTCATACACTTCGGACCATGTAATCACGTGTGCTGGTCTCCGTTCACACCACCTCACGGCCGATTAAGTCCCGCAAGCATAATTTGCCCACCACTGCAACAGGAAATGACGAACGGGGAGCACCAATCACGGTGCGTGTAAATTGGGAGTCCTTGTCGCTGTGTGGACTGCAGGAGCAGATGGTTACCTCAAGAGACCGTTGCCCAATGCAACTGACCAGGTCGCCATATCCAGGAAGCATAGGGGACTATGATCAAATGAGATTCGGCATTCAATCAGCGCATAAGGTTGAAATAACACACTGTAGATTTGCTAAGATCCACATGACAACAGTGAGCATTCATGCACTACGGGTCGCTTACAGCCCATTCAGCTATCCACTTCAGGCGCAGTGCTTCCCTTCGTCGCACATGGCGGTCTAGTAATGAGTGACAACCAGCAGTGCAAGCAGATTGGACAGGGTCCAATCTGTTTGCATTGACACTCTCCGTAACTTGCATTGCGAATCAATCAGGTGACGCAGGCATCTGCTGCCATAGCCAACACAGAGACATGAACTACGCAGCCTTTTAGCGTTACCTCCTTTCCAACCTGCGCGTTTCTTTTTGTTCTTTCTGTGGTCGCTAACGTGTCGCTCACACTTAGTGCCCCACCTGCTCTCAATATGCACACGGTCTGCTTTCTGCAAATAACCATTTTGCAGCCACTCTTGCAGACCTTTCCACCCATGTGAATATCAACTTCATACGCTTCAGACAATGTAAGCACATATGATAGTCTCTGTTCACGCCAAATCGCGGCCGAGGAAGGCCACAGGCGAAATTTGCACATGGCTGCAGCAGGAAAGGATGAACAGGGAGCATCAATCACGGTACATGTAAATAGGGAGCCTATGTCGCTGTGCGCACTGCAGGAGCAGCTGCTTGCCTCGAGAGACTGTTTCCCAATGCAACTGACCAGGCTCCCACATACGAGAAACGTAACACGGTGACTAGTACCAAGTTGGACTGCAGCGAAACCAGATTCCGCAATCAATCACTTCAATGTAGCTTGCGGAAAAACACAGGCTGTCGAGTAAGAATAGTAATCCTGAACGAGACTAGGACTTAAATATGGGAATGAGAAAGCTTGTATTGAAGAAAGAAGCCACTTTACCTTTCAAGCACTGAAAGCCAAAAACATTAGGAAAAGTTAAATGCTACATAGCACACGGTACAGAGGCTAATGCAAGACACACGCCAATGCCGCACCAGCTATTTCAGGAGAGGGATTGCACATGGCGACGTACGCTCGAAAATACTGCTACAGATATGTTATGCTACTAGACGGTGACTGGTATTAAGTATGAGCAAAGAATCGGTTGACCTTTAATGTTTGGTTTAGCAAGAGGAAGGATCTCTAACAAGAATGCGGAATGAAAAACCTTGTATTCATTGAAAAAAAACATGTATTTGGCACAAATGGAATGTGACAAGGCCAGGAAGCTCATTAAAGGGACACTAAAGGGAAAAAGGATTTCTTCTGCATCAGTAGATTACCCTTCTACTACACCAAAAACACCACTCTTACAACGATAATACGTTTGGTAAGCCAGAAAAAGCACAAAAACGAAATACGGGTGGCGACGCCTACTTAAGTTCCCGCACCTGGGGGCTGTCACGTCTTCGATTTTGATGGCATCTTCTAAGGCCTACTAATTATATATAGTGGTACAGATTGACTACATTGTGTTCTAAAGGAACCAAATATTAAACATGCCAAGTATCGGGAACCTTTATTCAGCCAACACGGCCCAAATGCGAAAACATATTATGGAATTCCTGACGTCACGCAGACGTACCAGCGCTAGGGTTTCGGCGCGAAATTCACATACTGATACTTGGACCTTCATTTTATCATCTAATAATCAAACCATTTCTTTTAATGACTGCCTGCAGAGTTCTCAAACAATGCTTCATTAGACTAAACTGAGTTATTGTTTCGCTTTAGTGTCCCCTTAAGGAAGGGCAAGCTGACGGAACTCTTTTGGCCAGCGTCGTCTGTGATTGCTCAGAGGTTGCAGGTACATCTCAAGACACAGAATTTTTGTTGTTGAGGTACCTGGATGACATTGCCAATATCCATGATGGTGGAATAATGGCAGAGGCTCTTTTTACTCTTGACACAGGCGCCCTTAGACTTGATATTTCAGCCTAATAATTCTGGAACGGCGTCTTTGTTCGTAGTGTAAAGCCTTGCGAATTCGGCTCCAAGCCCTTCCTGTTGGTGTAGATGGGGGCTCCTGTGATGACCAAGATGTGCTTGGCACAGACTCTGTTGGGGCAGAAGAGTGACACATCAGATACAGCAGAGATTATCCAAACTCGTGTAGTGTTTTGTTTTATGTTCGAACCAGTTATGCTAAACTGTAAATACCAACAAACGTTAATATTATCGGCTACAAACAAATGACATGTATCTCAAGACTAGCAAGCCAATACAGCATATATCAAGCATATTTCTTTCCGAACCAGGTGTTATTTACCTTGTAGTAGCAGCCAAAGTCCACACAATGATCTTGTTGTAGCAGGCAGCAGCTTCTCTTTAGTGCTTGGAGTGCGTTGCGTTATACTGGTAACATCTTCATAACTGCATGTCTGGAACAGATTTTCACTGCATCAGAAACTGAATAAGCAAAATTTCGCCATATGAAATGCGAAAAGGGGCGACATATGCATTGTAATGGTTTGTGACTACAGAACCCATGTAAATATACACTGTTTGTTCTAGGGAGCTTAGCAGCATGGTAAATAAATATTGCACTCTCCATAAAATTGATGTCTGCCTAACTACAATGCTTATCAACAGCTTAAGTATTATTAAGATCACAAATGAGAACATTTGTGCACTCATTTATACACTAGAATAGATGACACTGCTGGTGCCACAAGCAAATACATGAAAGTCATTAAGCTATTAGAACTGATGCAATATTTTTTTGCATGAACGTGATGCACCACTTCACTACTGCAAAACTAAATGCCCTATGGTAAACCAAAGTCAACAGCAAGAACATTTCAAGTCAACAGGTACGAAATATGGGTGAATTATCAAGCGTGCAACTGTACATTATATTAAATTCAGTACTTTAGCTTCAGTTTATCAAAGGGTTATTCGGTGTTGTGGACGAAAGAAGTTGCCGACGGGCTCGAAAAAAGGATATATTCATAAGGCTACTCAGACATCCATGGCGTTGGCTACAGTGAGATAAAAAATATGACGCGCGTTTCGATATCGCTTTCTCTTTCGTGAATTTTTGTATAATGATGGGCGAGCAACTGAAAGTTTATTTCGCAAACAGCAACGGAGGGTCCTGACTGCCCATATGTAATGCAGCATGTAGTTCGTTAACTTGTCTCCACCTGTAAGTTAATGAGACGAATAGATTACATGGCGATTGAAGCAGCGGTGGTAAATGACTCACCGGTATCGCCGTCCCCAGTCGCAGCCCGATCAGGCTCCCATTTTGATGCAGACGTGTTCCACATGGCTCACGACTGAAACTTAGCTTTCGGGCTTACACGCCAAGTTAAATAACGCGAGGTATCGAAGCTCAATAAACTGGTTTTCGCACAAAATAAGCAACCGATGTACGAATCAATGAATTCGTACCTGCCGTGCGAGCGAATATACGGCAAAAATTTTAAATCCAGCGTTGGCTGGGATACATAGCGCAAAAACGACACAAGGACGAAGCAAGAACACGGGACGAGCGCTATCTTTCAACAATTGATTTATTGCAGCTGGTAAGCATATATATACTCACCTGGAAGCCGCTGCAACAGACACACTGAAGGGAAGGAAGAAAAGGAGAAGCAGTCATTTGACTAATATACCCAAAAATTCAAGCTCTTTCTTATTTAAAAGAATAGATGGCGTGCTGACACAATCGTCACCTGCTCTGCTATCTCAGCTGCTTCGAAAATTTCCCTCGTTATCTTATTGTTGTGGCGATAGACAACAACAGGTTGTTTGAAGAGAGGGTAGCATGGTGCCTTCAAGTCACATTTTCTGCAATGGGCAGCCAGATGCCCGTCTATTGCGATGCTCTCCACTTTATGACTGTGCTCCGCCAGACGCACGTCTAAACATCTGTCCGTCTGGCCCACGTAGTACTTCCCACACGAAAGTGGAATCTTATACACCACGTTACGAGTGCATGTAACAAAAGGACCCTTGTACGCGGTAGATGCGGGGATCCTTGTGCGCGGAGATTGTTACATGCACTCGTAACATGGTGCATAAGATTCCACTTTCATGTGGGAAGTACTACGTGGGCCAGGGCCAGACGGGCAAATGTTTAAACGTGGGCCTGGTGTACCATAGTAATTAAGCGGAGAGCATCGCAATAGACGGGTATCTGGCTGCCCATTATAGATAATGTGATGTGAATGCAGCAGACTACCCTTTCTTAAAACAAACTGTTGTTGTCTATCGCCACAGGAATAAGATAACGAGGGAAATTGTCGAAGCAGCTGAGATAGGTAGAGCAGGTGAAGAATGTGTTAGCACGCCGTCTATTCTTTTAAAGGAGAAAGAGCTTGAATTTTTGGGCATAGTAGTCAAATGACTGCTTTTCCTTTTCTTCCTTCCCTTCAGTGTTTCTGTTGCTGCGGCTTCCCAGTGAGTATATATATGCTTACCAGCTGCAATAAATCAATCGTTGAAGGATAGCGCTCGTCCCGTGTTCTTACTTCGTTCTTGTGTCGTTTTTGCGTTATGTATCCCAGTCTACGATTGTACTACCAACACACCCAAACTTTTCCCTGTTTAAATCAAAGCCAGAGGTCACATCAGTCTCCGCTGCCTCGCTCCAGGGCTACAGGGCCGTGTCGGGCCTGCCCGGAGGGCGAGGGATTTGCACCTTGATTGATAAAAGGCTGACTCGATCATCTCACCCACGACCTCAAGCTGGAGAGTGGTAGAATTGAATATGTCATGGTTGAGATCCTGCTCGACGTACCACAGCAGAATCAGCGCAGAAACGGCGTGTTCGTCCTCAATATCTACAGCAACCCCAGGGACTTGCGCCAGCAGTTCAAGACCATCCTCAAGAAAGCGACTGACTTGGCCGGCCCTCGACCCTTGGTCGTCGTCGGTGACTTCAACGCAGCGTACGGCATCTGGGGTTACGTCTACGACACTACCAAGGGGCGCAACCTGTGGCAAGACGCCAATGAGATGGACCCGACTCTGGCCACTGGCAAGAAGTTTCCTACGCGCATCGGCAACTCCGTCACCCGGGACTCGACACCCGACCTCGCGTTCGTCAGGAACGTTGAGGACGTGGGCTTGGAGAACACCGCCATGGAGTTCGGCAGCGACCACTACATTCTCGAGACCAACTTCAAGGTGTCTCGGAGTAGGATCAAGGAATTCACGTTCATCGATTGGGACCGCTTTCGCAAGATTCGCGAAGAACCCGGCAGAGCCAGGGCACCCGCCACTCTCGCAGAATGGCGCGAAGGCGTCCGGAACGACGATTCCGCGGCTACTAAGAAAGTGGGAACCGATCTCGACGTCCAGCGGATGGACAGCAGACTTACCCACCTGATCGAGGCCAAAAAGGCTCTGCTCCGCCGATGGAAGGGTCAAAGGCTCAATCGCAGACTCCGAAAAAAGATCTCGGAACTCAACAAGGTCATCAATGACCACTGCAAGGTGCTATGCCAGCAGCAGTGGGACGAGCTCTGTGAATCCATCGACGTACAGATGCGCAACGGCAAATCCTGTGGTATGCTGAAGCACCTTTTCTACAAAAGCGGCTCGAAGTCAAATCAGAGGCATACGTTGGCCCGGGCCCTTCACGAAGCCACGAGTTCTCACACGGTCGATGAGCTCGTCTCAAAACTCGTACAGAAGTACTTGCCCGTCCTTCGCGACGGAGATCCAGTGACCCAACTCCCGGACTACCGAGGCCCTCCACGCCCCGAGCTCGACAAAGACTGCTCCGTTGCCGAGGTCAGACAGGCCATCTTCGCGCTCAACTATAAGTCTGCGTACGGTCCAGACGGAGTCACCAACAGAATGTTGAGAAACCTCGAGGACACATCGATCGTCTTTCTAACCGACAAAATCAACGAGTTCTGGAATAGCGGCATTGTTCCTGTAGAATGGAAGATGGCCTTCACGGTGCTCATTGCCAAGCCCGGCAAGGCCCTGAACATCGAGACCCTCAGGCCGATCTCTCTTACCTCCTGCGTCGGCAAGGTCATGGAGCACGTCGTCCTCAACAGGGTCAACGGGTACCTCGAAGACAATGAGGTTTACACATACAACATGATCGGCTTCCGCGCCGGACTCTCGACGCAGGATGTAATGAAGCTAATAAAGCATCAGATTGTGGATGGCCGTTCCAGAGACGTCATGGCTTTGCTCGGTCTGGACCACGAGAAACCTTTCAACAACGTGCTCCACAGCTTCATCGTAAAGACCATTTCAGACCTGAGTCTCGGTTCCAGATTCCACAGCTACATCAGCTCTTTCCTAACGGACAGGAAGGCCAAGCTTCGTATTAGGGACTTCCGCTCCAACGATGTGCCACTCGGAAGGCGGGGCACTCCTCAGGGCACCGTCATCTCACCCACACTGTTCAACATCTTTGTGATTGGTCTTTCCGAGAGGTTGGCACGCGTAGAGGGCGTCAAGCACACCTTATAAACCGACGACATCACCTTATGGTGCTCCGGCGGCTGCGAGGGCAGAGTTGAAGAATCCATGCAGGAGGCGATCGACGTGATCGAGGAGTATCTCCGCCCCTCGGGACTTCGATGCTCCCCCGCCAAGTCGGAGCTTCTGCTTTACAGAAAAGAGAAGGGAGGCCGACCCAAAGATTGGAAGCCAGTATCCGAAAGCAGCATCAGTCTTCGCACTTGTGACGGAGGGGGGGGGGGGGTGATACCCAGGGTCGACGTTATTCGGGTCCTAGGCATATTTGTCGAATTTAACGGCGGGACCGAACGGCTCTCCGCAAGATCATCGCAAAAACAGACAACGCTTTCCGCCTCGTTCGCAGAATAGCGAACCGGCACCGAGGAATGAAGGAAAACAATCTCCTCAGGCTTATCAATGCCTTCGTACTATGTCACTTTACGTACACAATTTCTATGCGCAACTGTCTCAGAGCGGAGCAGACAAGCTCAACGCTCTCATCCGCAAAGTGGTCAAGAGAGCTCTCGGCCTACCCATCAGGACCCATACTGAGGGTCTCCTCAAGCTGGGGGTTCATAACACTGCCGAGGAGATTGCCGAAGCACAGGAATGCGCGCAACTCACTCGCCTGAGCACCACAGCGGCAGGTAAACACATACTCGGGGCTGCGGCCGAGTCAAGCTGTTTCCGACAGCTTTTTCTGCAGCTCCCCCTGTCTGTATTTTTTTCGGCAGAAATAAATTATTATATATTATATCCTCGAAGAGCTCGGTTACCACCCTGCGGGATTTCCGATGGTCAGTACTCCGATCCCTAGGTGCATTCTAGACAAGTTCGAAGTGGCCCCTGTGCCCCGAAACGTCCATCCCGTCCATAACGAGGGCAGACGCAAGGCCACAGCAGCAGCCATCCTCAAACAGATCAAGCAACGAGACATTAGAGCAAGCTTCGTCGACGCCGTGGAGTACAGCGATGGGAAGACCTTTGCCATCATTGTGGTTGACTCCAGCGGCAAGATTTCCAATAGTGCCTCCATTCGCACTTCAGACCCCGGAGTCGCCGAGCAAGCCGCCATCGCCCTCGCTCGGCTAGACGGTCGTGGGTACGGATATATAGCGATTCCATAGCGGCAGTTAGGACTTTTCAGAAGGGTTGCATCGCCAAGCAAGCTGCTCGTCTTAGCAGCTCGAGTCAATATGCTCTCACGCATCATTCAATCCACTGGTTTCCCGTTCACGTAGGGTTGGTCGACGGTGCTCCCCCGAACCTTAATGATTCTGCTCACGAGGCTACGCGTGACCTCACCGACTGCGTTTCCTCTGCAAGAAGCACCGACTCACCTCCCCCCTACGGCCACAAGAACGCTCCCGCGACTCACAACGAGGTTATTATATTCTTCTACATGTCTACAAGGGTCTTTCCACCCCCTCACCCCAAGTTGAATCGGGCGCAAGCCGTTTCGCTTAGGCTTCTGCAGACCAGCACGTATCCGTGTGTCTGTTCTCCACGAGGCTTACCCGGAGGCGTATCGCGACGACGCCTGCCCCTCCTGCGGGCAGACCTCCACTCAAGCGCACATGCTCTGGGAGTGCTGGTCGACATACCCCAAATTCATCAAGGAGGAGGGGGACTCGCTACTGCGCAGCCCCGGTATAGTAAAGCAAATCCTGACTGTCCGGCGTGCCCGCCACCGGGCCGGTGGTCTAGACCTGCCGGTCCCGACGTGGGACTAGCAGGGTGCGCGACGAGTTCGCGTCCTCGCCGGACCTGCAATAAAGTTTCTTCACTCACTCACTCACTCACTCACTCACTCACTCACTCACTCACTCACTCACTCACTCACTCACTCACTCACTCACTCACTCACTCACTCACTCACTCACTCACTCACTCACGTGGGAGGTTGAGGATGCTGACCGCTATTTTGCGTTTATAATGGCAAAAACCAACACAGTTAGTAATAAAGAGTACAAGGTAAAATTAGAAATAATAATTTTGTGCTCTTTGTCATGTAATCAAAATGCTTCGTTTATTGTCGAAGAAAGTTGGTAGGTTAAAATTGCCCTGACTACGGCGCCTCTAGCGGGAGATGATGCGCTCAAAGGGGAACCTTTTTAATTGGTGTACTATGCCTGTTTTTGTAGCAGCACCGCGTGGTCGATTTTTTTCGCCCTCTGTGGCCATTTGTAGAACTTGGGAGTGTTCGGGGCCTGGTGTGGCCGCACACTCAGTTTTCAACGCGTAGCTAGAGACGAAAGGGAAAGGCTGGCTTTCATGGTTGTTATGCTAGCACTGCGATTGTAATTAGAGAGAATGAAACGGGTCGAGTTATTCTGAACAAGTTCTAGGGCAGTGATTAAGTTTACGTGCATAGTATCCCAGACAGGGGCAGTGTATTCAAGCTTTGGTTGAATTAATGTTTTGTAAAGTGTTAGTTTAACTGAAGAGGAAATAGGGGGAAAGTTGCCACGTGAGTATCCTAGCGTACGGTTAGCATCGTTAATAATGTTTTCTGTGCGCACTGTCCAATTTAGATTACATGATATATGAACACCTAAGTGTCCTTTAAGATGTGCCCGATTCTAGTGGAACGTCGTTGAAAAGATAAACAGGAGGACTGCTAGTGTTTCGGGCGACAAGCATAATCTTAAATTTTTGTTCGTTTAGTTCCATTCGCCATGTTTTACAACATTTAGATACAGCAGCTATGTCAGACTGGAGAGTGTTAGTATCCCTATAGGTACTAATTTCACGGAAAATTACACATCCGTCGGCGAAGAGAAGGATGTCAAAGGAAACAACGGAAGCCAGATCAATAGTGTAAATTAAGAATAGAAGAGGTCCAAGGACGGACCCTTGTGGAACGCCGCAATGAACGTTGGGGAAGCATGAGTTATGTCCATTAGCGCTAACAAATTGTAATCGGTTAAGAAGGAAGTATTCAATCCACTTAAATAGGTTAGGGTAAAGATTCAGAAAACTTAGTTTGGCAGTAGCAGCTGATAGCACATTTTGTCGAATGCCTTGGAGAAGTCCGGGAATAGGCAGTCCGCGATGGATTATTTGTCAAGAGTATAATGTAATGCATGAGCAAATTACAAGAGCTGAGTTTCACATGAGTATGTTTTACGAAAGCCATGTTGTGCAGATGTGAAAAAGGCATTATCTTCAAGAAAATTAACTAATGATTTAAATATCACATGCTCAAGTAGTTTCAACATGTGCTCGTGAGCGAAATGGGGTGATAATTAAATGGTGAAGCTTTACTGCAGGACATTTGGAGTGGAACCACCTTCCCAATTTTGCAGTCTGCAGGAAGATTAGATGTGTAAAGAGATTGCTCCAATATTTTCGTTAATATAATATAAATATAGACTGACATACTCTTTAAAAATTCAGCGCATATAGAATCGTAACCAGGAAGTGCACTGTTACATAACGAATGAATTAGTTTAGCAACACCTGGCACATCAATAAAAACAGTTTCATCAATAAAACATCAATAAAAACAGATCTCGTAGTTGTACATTTGAAACAGGCGAAAAATATTTAACAAACGTATCGTTTAATGTTGCAGCACATAAGTAGTAAGGAATTTTATCACCATTATGGCTTTCAAGCGAATTGAATGACGCATGCGGGGGTTATGAGACGCCAAAATCGTCCTTCAGCAGCGATAAAATGAGTTGTTGGCATGAAGATAATCTTCGCGGATTTGAGCGCTTGTCCGTTGCCTACAATGTATTTATTAAGGTAATGCCAAATAGAATCAGGGACACCTTAGACTTCTGTCAACCAAAGGGCCAGACAGGATTTCCTAAAGGCTGTTCAACAATAGACCATATTCACATTATCAATCAGGGGATAGAGAAATGTGCGGAATATAACCAACCCTTATATATAGCTTTCATCGATTACGAGAAAGCGTTTGATTCTGTCGAAACCTCAGGAGTCATGGAGGCATTACGGAATCAGGGTTTAGATGAGCCGTACATTAAAATACTGAGAGATATCTATAGCGGCTCCACAGCCACAGTAGTCCTCCATCAAGAAAGCAACAAAATGCCAATAAAGAAAGGTGCCAGGCAGGGAGATACGATCTCTCCAATGCTATTCACAGCGTGTTTACAGGAGGTATTCAAAAACCTGGATTGGGAAGAATTGGGGATAAGAGTTAGTGGAGAATACCTTAGTAACTTGCGATTCGCTGATGATATTGCCTTGCTTAGTTACTCAGGGGACTAATTGCAATGCATGCTCCCTGACCTGGAAAGGCAAAGCCGAAGGGTGGGTCTAAAAATTAATCTGGAGAAAACTAAAGTAATGTTTAACAGTCTCCGAAGATAACAGCAGTTTACGATGGGTAGCGAGGGACTGGAAGTGGCAAGGGCATTTACTTAGGGCAGCTAATGACCGCAGATCCGGATCATGAGACTGAAATAATCAGAAGGATAAGAATGGGCTGGGGTGCGTTTGGCAGGCATTCACAGATCATGAACAGCCGGTTGTCATTATCTTTCAAGAGAAAAGTGCATAACAGCTGTGTCTTACCAGTACTCACCTACGTTGCAGAAACCTGTAGGCTTACGAAATGTGTTCTACTTAAATTGAGGATGACAAAACGAGCTATGGAAAGCACAATTATGGGTGTAACGTTAAGGGGCGGGGGGATAAGAAGAGAGCAGATTGGGGGAGGGAACAAACGGGAGGTAATGACATATTCGTTGAAATCAAGAAAAAGAAATGGGCATGGGCAGGGCTTGTGATGAGGAGGGAGGATAACGGATGGTCATTGAGGGTTACGGACTGGATTCCAAGAGAAGGAAAGCGTAGCAGGGGGCGGCAGAAAGTTAGGTGGGCGGATGAGATCAAGAAGTTTGCAGGGACAGTATGGCCACAATTAACGCATGACCGGATTAGTTAGAGAAGTATGGGCGAGGCCTTTGACTTGCAGTGGGCGTAGCCACGATGATGATGATGATGATGATGATGATGATGATGATGATGATGATGATGAAAAGGGGGTACAGACCTGCACGAAGAAAAAACGCAGCCTTTCAGCCATGTTGCTATTGCAGGCTCCATGCCCACTAATCGGCGAGTTAGCGCGCCGCACTTTTAAGTCTGTCGGCGGCGGTGATGCATCTGTCGATGTGCTTGACTGCCTGTAGACATGCTGCTCCGGAAGAACAAAATTGAGGTGTGGCTTGAAGCAAGTGTCGGCACATTTGTTTTGACCGATGGTGGGACTGTACGATGAGGTAGGCAAGTAGGCTTGGCGTCCGGATACGACGGGCGACAACGGAGTGATTATCGCAAGCACAACCTGCACGACGAAAAAAGGAGCCTTTCAGCCATGTTGCTCTCGCTTGTCCCGTGGACAACACCGAGGGGCCCGATTTTTATTAAGCAGATCGTGAGAAGCCAACAAATAAAGACACCGAGGAGAACACAGGGCAAATTACTTGTGCCTACTAACTGAATAAAAGAAATGAGAAATTAATGGCATTGAGATTGCATGACGTGGGATCGTTCCTCACCTGCGGCAGGTTGTTTTCGCAAGCACTTTTGTTGCGATTAATTTATCAATTCTTGAAATAAATTGGTAATCACAAGTAATTTTCCCTATATTGGCGTTGGTGCCTTGCTTTGTTGGCTCCGCATGATATATATATATATATATATATATATATATATATATATATATATATATATATATATATATATATATATATATATATATTTATATATCCCACAAATAATATCGGAGGTGCGCTGTGCGCCCCATGAAGGGTTGCGCTCAAGTTTTCCGCCGAGAATGAATGTCGGTAAGTGGTTGAGCTACTCTTTCATAGGTGGCGTTCCGGATACAAAGAGGAGGACAACGAAATTCGAAAGCGGGTGTTCTATCACAACTCAAAATGAAGTGTCCTACCTTGTCAAAGCTTGATTCAGTTGTGCTACGATTCGGAGTTAGAAAGTATCTATTCAAAAGATATTTTGTGTGTATGCTGCTCGCACCACATGAATGTCATTGAAAATAACTTTTCTTCTTTCTTTTTCTGAGAATAGCAAGGTATCTGCAAATATATGACGACACAACCATATTGTCCGCTTTCTTCACTCATGATGCTTCAGTGATAGCACATGGGAGGCGTGCACGCACGCAAAGAAAAAAGAAGAATAAAGAATGAATGGAAAAGCAAAGCCTTCCATCATGATGAGACTAAGTGCATATTCTTAGTTTATCAGACTCTATGAATGTGCCTACAGTATTTTCTTGTGTTCTTATTAGCGATATAGTTCTAAGGGCTAGCTAATTAACTTTTCATTATTCATTTTAGGGCCAGTATATAACCACGTTGCTTTGAGTGCGTCTGTACATATCTGTTCTGTTTGGCGATGGCTATCCATAGCGGAGACCTGGATTGCTCCGGAGACCGGAGCATTCAGAGACCTGGATTGGGAAGAATTGAGGATAAAAGTTAATGGAGAATACCTTAGTAACTTGCGATTCGCGGATGATATTGACTTGCTTAGTAACTCAGGGGACCAATTGCAATGCATGCTCACTGACCTGGAGAGGCAAAGCAGAAGAGTGGGTCTAAAAATTAATCTGCAGAAAACTAAAGTAATGCTTAACAGTCTCGGTAGAGAACAGCAATTTACAATAGGCAGCGAGGGACTGGAAGTCGTAAGGGAATACATATACTTAGGGCAGGTAGTGACGGCGGATCCAGATCATGAGAAGGAAATAATCAGAAGAATAGGAATGGGCTGGAGAGAATTTGGCAGGCATTCTCAGATCATGAACAGCAGGTTGCCATTATCCCTCAAGCGAAAAGTATATAATAGCTGTGTCTTACCAGTACTCACCTACGGGGCAGAAACCTGGAGGCTTACGAAAAGGGTTCTACTCAAATTGAGGACGACGCAACGAGCTATGGAAAGAAGAATAGGTGTAACGTTAAGGGATAAGAAAAGACCAGATTGGGTGAGGGAACAAACGCGAGTTAATGACATCTTAGTTGAAATCAAGAAAAAGAAATGGGCATGGGCAGGACATGTAATGAGGAGGGAAGATAACCGATGGTCATTAAGGGTTACGGACTGGATCCCAAGGGAAGGGAAGCGTAGCAGGGGGCGGCACAAAGTTAGGTGGGCGGATGAGATTAAGAAGTTTGCAGGCACGGCATGGCCACAATTAGTACATGACCGAGGTTGTTGGAGAAGTATGGAAGAGGCCTTTGCCCTGCAGTGGGCGTAACCAGGCTGATAATGACGATGATGATGATCCATAGCGGGTGTTTTTACGGATTTGATGAGGAATGTCGAGAAATTTTAAACGGAATGTTTTATGGCTATTTAGTTTCCCAACCAATATAGGCGACCGTGGAAGCCGGCTCTGGTGAGTGCCAACTCAAGCAGTCGCAAAGCGGTGTGGTCGGCCAGCCTGCGCAATGCTTGCACGGTCACAGCGTTCCTAGTTCACTTGGAAATCTCCAGAAGAGATATTAGCCAGATGCTTCCTCTGCCAGTGCAGCCAAACTCGTTCCGCTGATAGCTTTGTCGTAGATGCAGCGTTATCCGCGCAACGACTCAACGGCGGGTTGCCATGCAACAGCGCTGAACGAGGTGCCGCCCTGCTACGCAGAAACTCCAAGGTTCGTCTAGCCGCGGCGCGACCTGCGCCGATTGCCGATGGCGCGTTTGTGAATAAAGTAAGATAGCTTTTGCGACGCTGTCGCGCGTTTGTGATTGTCAATGACCGTTTCAAATGTCTTAAAACGCAAGCCACCGCGAGCGAAGGAGAGTTGAAACAGTGAGAATTGTTCATGCATTTCGTGCCTGCGCCTTTAGACGTTTTGTCCGCGTCCGCGTGTTTGTGTGCATCAATTAGGGTCAGTTGTTTCGTGGTGCGAGCTATCATGAGAGAAGGACAGCGTATGTAGGCGTACGCTTCCTGAAGTTAAGCCAATCTAAGTCACTGACATGTCGAACCGGCTGTGTTTGGCCACGGCTTACTGGAACTCCTGACCTGCACAGATATCCGGCTAATATGGGAGCCACTTGCGCTCATTTTCGTTCTGCTGGTGGCCGTAGGTGGCGCTTATATAACCAGGTATCGCTTTATAATAGCATTGATTCACAGTGGAGGAATAGAACTAGGAAGCTTATCAGCTAGTATGTGGCCAGTAGGGTAAGCAACACAGCAACAAAGAACGTCAAGCGGAAAGTCAGAGAGGCTGAAATATTCTCATGGGTGGCGGCAATGAAAAATAAACCTGCCATGAGTAACTACTTAAGAGGAAAAAACGAAATCAGGAAAGAAACCATTTATGATAACTCAAAGGGAAGCTCATTACTTTTCTAAGCGAGATCTGGATACCTTAGAACACGCACCTATAAAGCGAGATATAAGAAGGAACAAGAAGCATGTGTTTGCTGCTGCAAAGCTAGGAAAACTATGGAGCATGTTCTATTAGAATGTGAAGATACCTGCACAGCGGTCGATTTAGGCACCTCTGGCCTCCTGAAGCCCTTGGGTTCAGCGAGAGCAGGGGAAAGTAAAAATGTCCGCACTAAAGATTAGTAAAAGGCAATTGGAAGATTGGTGGAAGAAAAGTATGGAAACGACAAACAACGGAAACGTACAAAAAACAAAATTCACAATAGGGGTTCAGAAACTTTGGCTATGGGAATTCACCATGTTTTTTTTTTTTTGTTTTAACATAGGTAGGACATTAGGCAATAAAATAACGAGAGCTTGGTGGTGCACCCTACCGCCCCGTTCGAAAGGGGCCATTCATAACATGGATCCATCCATCCATCCGTCTGCTACTCGGCGGGCAGCGGGGCGGCGTTCGAATGCGCGCGCCAGCTCTCTGCTGCAGCGGAGTGCAAGCATGTGATAATGAGTAAAACAGTACAGGAATTATGTGGAAATTTCGTGCCGCTCCGCAAAAGAAAAAGAATTAACCGGTTAAGTGAGTATTTACGTACTTGTTGGGCAAGTCAAATTTGCATTGAGAAGCTTTTATGAAACTCAGTCTAAGATGTTTAAGATGGTATATGATGTGTCAGTTAGAATCAATCCTTCTATTACGCAAACTTGCTGACTTTCAACTTCTGAACCGCGACCGCGATTATCGGTGAAGTAGCAATTCTCCATAAAGAAAGAGACTACATTGCAGAAACAGACGAGACGAGCAGGAACAAACACACGCACCGTAGTCGCTGTCGTTGTGGATTATGGACTATTCCGCTCATTAAACTAGTTGCAATTATCCGTACATCATACTACGCGAAACTGACCGCCTAGTACGCGCTGTCAGCTACATTTAACCTCCAAATGTTCTCGTATCATAACAAACGTACTGATAAGGCCATCGACATAACTTACGAGGGCTTCTTGCTTCATGGCTGAGGGTGTGCATAACTATGTGTGTTCGATGTGATAAACGGAGTTTTTCATCATCGATCGATCGCCTAACTAGACAGTTAAAGAAATGCCGAAATAGCGGCATGAACGCTAGAACAGATCGCAGAAGCACACTACAGCGAACAGGTTATAACTAGCGCCACTCTCCTCATACTTTCTGTCCTTGGCGGCAAAAGTGGTGAAGTAGACCAGGCGTGTTGGAGCAGGGAGATCTGTGCAGGTGTGCAGTTGTGGAGCGCAGCGAATGCTACGGAACCCGTGAACAAATGAGAGGAGCCAACGTACAGATTTTGTCTGTCCGCGAGGTATCAATCCACGCCTGTGCCGTTTGCTCCGGCGGGAACGGAGCAGAAGGCGCCGTAAGGAAGTGGTGCCCCTGACCATCCGGGCAATATTGTTTGTCATGACGGACATGTACCACTGGTTAGCGAATATGTAGCGTCGTTCACCGATATTTTACGCTTGGTAATGTCGGCGCAGTACAATTTCCACGAAAAAAAAAAAAACAAGCAGATGCCACGCATTATGGGAATCTGCGTAAGCGAATTTTTTTCGTCCACTTCCAGAGTGAGACCACGCTGAAGCTCGTGTTCCGCGTACCGAACCACTCTCCACACAGTCTGACTATGCACTGCGAGCAACCACCGTCTCCCCACTGTCAAAATGGGGAAGAAAAAGTCATTTTGCCCTCCCCACACATTTTAAATCGGGCATACCATCGTCCTGCACACTGGCAAATCGAACAAAATAACAGCCGAGACCAAGTTTTCTTTCCGAATAGCGGCTATGGTAAGTAAAGCTTTGTTTATTACCTACCATGTGCTCCTGCAGTGAGGACTGTCTTTCCTGCCTTACCTCGACGCGCTGTAGCAGACAACGTTTACAGAACCAAAGACAAACTAAGCGATGTCACGCGGTGTTGCCACCGTCAGCGACGTTCGTGCCGCTGCGCCGTCAGCAGCCTCCACCTGCTTGTCTGTTGGTGTCAACTGTTGCCGTCTGCGGTTTCAGCGCTCTCTGTAAAACCTTGCGGTGCAATGCGTTCCTGTGTGCGCTTTTGACATGCACGCGTTCGTCGTGCCAACATGTTGTGTGCCTGGATGGACGAGTGTTCTCAACATGGGCAAATACTACGTCATTTTCGTCCGGTCCACGCGCGACCCGGATCTCTGTGATGCTTAGGATCACGCGATTGCTCGTCTCGACAGGAAACTTCCTCACAAATTACGCTTTGGTTATGTCCATTTTCACAATCGGTGACATTCCAAAGGCGTCGTCCCACATCACCGATGGCAAAAAAGATGAAAATCGGCAGGGGAATGCGGAGCCTCGTGAAGGATGCGTCGCGAAAATATTTATTTCACAACTTGCCTGATTACATTTCTAAGCCACCGGCGAGGGTGAGCTTCCTTGGTGGTGTGGGCAACTTCTAAACGCATATTCAGCCGTGAAGAATGCCGCTCAAATCTCATCCTCCTTTCAACCCCTCAAAGGAGTTGCAATCCCACGATCGCAAACATACGATTGCCCACTTCGTTCTTACGCAGGTTTGTTCAGAGAGATAAAAAGCTGGGCGTTTTTGTCGGAGTTTCATGGCTTTTCTTTTTTGGTATAAACGGCAAAAAAGGAGGGCGCCGTTCATTGAGCAATTGAGAAGTAGCCTAGATCAGTAAGCAAGTACCCAATACGCCACAACGTCTCATCTGCTCCGAATAATTTTTTTTTTCTGTGAGAGCTGAAAATAATTATTCTATGTGGAGTTCGTAAAAAATTTTAACAAACTGCGATTTACGCAGTCAGTGAACACATGTGCGTCTGATTGAAAGTTTCAAAACCCACATCAATTCATTGAGTGTGCGCAATTGTAATCGCTTTTTCTGTGTCGGCGGGTCTGAAAAAATAAATGTATGAGCTCGAAACAACGAAAATTGTGCTTGCCTTTTCACCAAAAAATAATGCAGTGACGAGTGCTGTATCTGTGTAGTGTATAAGGCTATATATATTAACTAATTTCTCCACATCACTGCATATATGCCTTAGATTATTCCCAACGTTCGAAAAATTCATATGAGTTTATTGCACGTGCAAAATTATATACTTGAGAGTGCAAATAATAAACAGAGAATCGACGCACACGAAATCGGCAGAACTAATGGTCAATTCACATGTGCTTATTTTGAAACTTCAGCATAGATCCAGCAGTGGTAGCTGGTACATGGCATGAGAATAAAGCGCATAGTTTGATCATTTGCAGTTCGGCACGGAAAACTTCCGGTTAGAAGCGGTATGCTTTTGTGATGGGACATCGTTATTTCTTGCACGCGACGCAAGACTCATCCCTTTATTGACGTTGCCTTGCCGCAAAAATCTGCTAAATATTACTCATATTTATTATTACCTAGATATTACTCAGGTTTACATGATGACGTTAGCGCAAAGAAAGAATTTCAGTAACGTGACCGTCCACGAAAGTCGGGGTCCGAATGAATTGTGATAATTTATCGGTTCCTAATGGTTCGCTAACTGTGGTCGACGATGTCATTTCTTGACTAACTGTCGGTGACGCAATTTTATGCTCCTGCTTTAAAGTAATAGTAAACTGCAAAATTCAGACACACGCAAACACATATATATATATATGAGTGTGTGTGTGCGCGCGTATGTGTTTGCATGTTCAAGCGTTCTTTATTTGCATATAAATAAGGTTACAAATGGGGATTATACATACATACAGAGGGAGGTCCCATAGTCAACAGACTGTACAGGGGACCTCCCATTACAAATGAGTAGGATATATAAATGCAAAGCAGCTATATGAAAACACAAAAGACACCATATTAAGTTAGTCACTAGCTTACGCTGTAAAACATTTAACGACACAAAGCACTTATTAATAAAATGATAACGATCACATTGTTATATTGAGTGCAAAAATTTACGAAGGATTGATTTGAATGTGTAAAAATGAGAGGATATCTTAAAATTCTATATTTAAAAGAATCACAACACATTCGCACAACCGAACTACACCAGCCTTCTTTATCGCCATATCGAAAACAATGTCATGCACGTGAAGCAAGATGATAAAACTCCCGAGCAGCAAGAGGTGAACACATGACCAATTGAAGAAAAGCCATACCGTTATGGTTTTTCAAATTTCCCCAGAAGTGTGCGCTCAGCCGAGTACAAATTTATTGAAGCATCGCTGATGCACAGACCCGCCTTTTTTTGTATGTGGAAAGCTTTCAGCAAAACTCTAGCTTTTGCACTTGCACTTCTGCCCACAACCTTTTCTTCTTTAAACCGTGGCATGCACTCGCAAACCATCACATGCGAAACTAAATTCGCAAGTTTGTCTTGTTTTGTTAAGTTTTGAGAGTGTTCCCTTAAGCGGTCATTGAGGCAACGCCCTGTCTGGCCGATACAGCACTTGCCGCAGGACATGGGAATAAGGTATACCACTCCTAGGGCACACCTGACGAAGACATCTTCATGCTGCTTGCAACCGCGCTGACCTTCACCGCAGATGCGGGGGCACAGCCTCGCCAACTTGTTTGGCGCAGAAAAAACAAGCGGCACGTTGTGCCTGCTGGCCACCTTTTTGAGGTTGTGTGAAACCTTATGAATGTAAGGCATCACCTCAGGTTTGGTCTTCGCGCGTTCAGGTGCAGCCTTCATTCGTCGGGGCCCAAATTTCTTGAGGAGGGTATCAGCGACAGCTACGAGAACCGAGCAAGGGAAGCCTGCGGCCAATAGCCTGCGAACCTGATAGTCAAAGCTAAAAAGCATTTCGTGCGGGCAGGAGTTTTGAAGCGCCGATTCCATGCAGAGCGATGCAATTGCTCTTTACACGGTCTTTGAGTGAGATGATTCATAGGGCAAAAGTTCTTTCTTTGCACGTGGGAAATACGCCCAACTTCTTCGTCGTCGTGTCGTCTTTTCATCGTGTGTCCGTTCCTTTTTAGCACTACCATCAGTTTAAAAAAAATTGATAAATAGCTTGATAAGCGTGTTACGATTAATTTTTCGATAATCTTACTGAAGAATGAAAGCATCGCTATAGGGCGGTAATTAGCTGTTAGACGCTTATCTCCCTTCTTGAATACAGGGATTATTTTGGCTTTCTTCAAAGAACTTGGATAGATTCCTGTTTTAAAGATAAGGTTCACTATGTGACAGAACATTTCAGATATTAGGTACGCTATCGTTTTTATGAGAGATGGGCTCAAGTTATCGAGACCAGGTCCTGTATTTTTTAGACTGGAAATGACTGTGACTATGTCTTCAGGTGTTGCGGGATGAAGGAAAAAGCTATGGGGCTTACGGGGGTAAGTCTCGTTGAATGAATCTTCGTACTCTTCGTTATCAGCACAGAAGGAATTATTGAAGCTGTTTGCAATGTCCAAGGGATTATCAAGGAGAAGATCCCCCGATAGTATCACAGTTATTTCAGAATTATGATTTGACCGACCTAAAAAACAGTTTAATACTTTCCATTGCTTTCTGACATCATTACCTGCAGACTTAATTTCATTTTCATAATACGTCGTTTTAACCTGTTTGAGTAGTTTTCCTAGTAAATTAGAACATTTATTATATCTTTCGTGAAGTGCTGTGTTAAATGGCTGTTTCTTTTCTGTAAAGGTTATCTTTCTTCCTTAAGCAATTTAGCAAACTAGTGGGTAACCATGGGTTACGAGGAGCTGAAAACGTTTTTTACAATTCATTACTACCGTGGAATCTGAAATAGCATTAGAAATTATTTGTGAGAATGTATTATAGGCAGTTTAAGGGTTATCACATGCCATTACTGGGGACCAGTCAGCAGCGGCAATTAATTAAAAAAAATTGACGAATTAAACTTCTTTCTGGTGAAGCTTGTATCGGTAGTGCCAGCAGTAGAGGTTAAGCGAACGAATGTTGGGTAATGATCGGTTATTGAAGCTTCGACAACACCACAGTCAGGGTTAGTAAGAAGATTGGATACTATGTGGTCGATAAGCGTGCCCTGTTTATCTGTGGGACAACGAGTTGGAAGAGTAATTAGGTTTTCATATCCGAACCCATTGAGGCAGCTAACGTAATCATTAAGTAATGTGTTGGATGTATCTAAAAGGTTAATATTAATATCGCCCATGATAATTACATTTTTCTGTTGGAATCTGAAATTATGTAGCAAATTACCTAGGGCTAAGCAAAACGCGCTTTCAGATGATGAAGGTTAACGATAGATGCAGCCAACTATTAGGTTTTTCTTATCTTGTGAAAAGAATGTATCATCAAATTCGACCCAGACAGATTCACAGTTCGCCACGTTGAGTGTCAAGTCAGATCGCCTGTGAAAACGCAACTCTGAGGACACAAAAATAGCAGCACCACCATGATTACTGTTATCACGGTGGCAGTATTCGGCTGAGTACGAGGGAAAGCAATAAAAGTTATTGTGGGATGCGGAGAGCCAGGTTTCCCTAACGCAAATAACAGAGAAATTATGACGGGTAGATGATAAAAAATTTGTGATGCCATCCATGTTTTTTTGCAGACTTCGTGCATTGAAATGGATTAGTGAACGGCAGTGCGATGAAAAATAAGCTTCAAGTTCTTCAGGTAAAAAGTACGTAGCCATTGGACCGAATTTAAAAACTGAACGTTGGAAGGCTTATGCAAAGTTAGGTAGTGATAGATAGATCAGAATCCGAAGCGATGCGAAATACCCGACTATCGGGAAATTTCCGAACTTTGATCTGACAGTTTTCCGTCCAGATGAACTGCCAACCCTTTTCCTTCTTTAAGGCAAGCGTCCTGGAGAACAAACGCTTATTGTCTGGTGATAGATGCTCATTGATAAATATTGCCTGCGAGTGCTGTCCTGAAAACCCTATACTTCGGGTATTCAGTCGGGCCTTTCGCGCCTTCTTCATGAATTCAGTTTTTTTTTTTTTTTATCGAGAGCAAAACCGCACGATTACATTCTTTTGACCAGACTTTGCTGGTACGCGATGAACTGTGTCGACATCTGTCGCTGAGACTGTGCAGTTGATTTTGTCGGCGATTGCAGTCAGGATTGCGGTACAATCCTCCCCCTGGGTACAGGGCACCCCCTTTATTTCTAAGTTATTTAATCTTGAGTATTGCTCAAGGTCAGCGACTTTCCTATGAAGGGCGTCGTTTTCTGCTTTCAGAACGCGGTTTGCCGCAGATAGCTCGAGCTGTTGAGATCGGGTTGATTCGACTACTTCGTTTAGAAGCTTTAGGCTGTCGTCCATGCGACCAACTTCAGTTCTCATTGCACCGACGTCTAATCGTGTGTCCTGAAGCTTAGTTTGTATGCTTATAACAAGCCGGTCGACTAATTCATTCAACCGATGTTTGAATATAGCTTCTAGCTCGTCCATTGGTTTACAAAGTTCGGCATTTGTCGGCATTACGAGGACGGCTAAATAGTGAACACAATGCGAGCACAGAAGCAGAGAAAAACGATAGCAGCAACAACAGTAGCAGCAGCAGGTGCAGGACTTGAGAAATTCTAAAAAAATATCGAGAGTAATAAAAGCAACCGACCTGTGAAACAAAGGAAGTTTGCTTAGATGCGTGCTTGAGAATGCAACTACTGCTGCTACAACAGTGGTGCTCTCGTCGGGACGGCTATTATGGCAGGAATCCGGACTGCGTAGAGTGCAGCTTTGGGGTGGTTTCAGCGGAGTGCGCGCAGAGATCAGCAGGGTAGTCAGTGCCGTGCAGGCACGTGTACGATGCAAGGATGACCAGCCAGGTAGTCACCGCAGCTATCCAAGGGACAGCCGATGCAGCTAGCCTGTGAAACCAAGGAACTTTGCTTAGATGCGTGCTGGAGAATGCCACTGCTGCTGCTACAATTTTTTTTTTAAATTTTGCAGACACACACACACACACACACACACACATATATATATATATATATATATATATATATATATATATATATATATATATATATATATATATATATATATATATATTCCCGCAGAGAGCTCTCCACATGCCAGTGAGTGAGAGAGTGAAGAAACTTTTATTGCAGGTCCGGTGAGGACGCGAACTTGTTGCGCACCCGGCTAGTCCCACGTCGGGACCGGCAGGTCTAGCCCACCGGCCCTGTAGCGGGTACGCCGGACAGCCAGGATTTGCTTTTCTAGAGCGGGACTACGCAGACGCGAATCCCACTCCTCCTTGATGAACTTGGGGTATGTCGACCCGCACTCCCACAGCATGTGCGCTAAAGTAGAGGTCTGCCCGCAGGAGGGGCAGGCGTCGTCGCGATACACGTCCGGGTAAGCCTCGTGGAGAACGGACAGACACGGATACGTACTGGTCTGCAGAAGCCTAAGAGAAACGGCTTGCGCCCTATTCAACTTAAATTAAATTCAAAGAATTTAATAATCTCGTTGTGAGTAGCGGGAGCATCCCTGTGGCCGTAGGGAGGAGGGGAGTCGGTGCTTCTTGCAGAGGAAGCGTGGTCGATGAGGTCACGCGCAGCCTCGTGAGCAGACTCATTGAGGTTCGGGGGAGCACCCTCGACCGACCCTACGTGAGCTGGAAACCAGTGGATTGAATGATGCGTGAGAGCATATCGACTCAAGCTGCTAAGAAGACGAGCAGCTTGCTTGGCAATGCAACCCTTCTGAAAAGCCCTAACTGCCGTTTTGGAATCGCTATATATCTCGGACCCACGACCATCTAGCAGGGCGAGGACGATGGCGGCTTGCTCGGCGACCCCGGGGTCTGAAGTGCGAATGGTGGCGAAATAAGAAATCTTGCCGCTGGAGTCGACCACAACGATGGCAATGATCTTCCCATCGCTGTACTCCGCGGCATCGACGAAGCTTGCTCTAATGTCTCGTTGCTTGATCTGTTTGATGATGGCTGCTGCTCTGGCCTTGCGTCTGCCCTCGTTATGGACGAGATGGACGTTTCGGGGCACAGGGGTCACTTCGAACTTGTCTCGAATGTACCTAGGGATCGGGGTACTGACCATCGGGAATCCCGCAGGTTGGTAACCCAGCTCTTCGAGGATGTGTTTACCTGCCGCTGTGGTGCTCAGGCGAGTGAGTTGCGCACGTTCTTGGGCTTCGGCAATCTCCTCAGCAGTGTTATGCACCCCCAGCTTGAGGAGATCCTCACTATGGGTCCTGATGGGTAGCCCGAGAGCCCTCTTGACCACTTTGCGGATGAGAGCGTTGAGCTTGTCTCGCTCCGCTCTGAGCCAGTTGTGCATAGAAATTGTGTACGTAAAGTGACATAGTACGAAGGCATTGATAAGCCTGAGGAGATTGTTTTCCTTCATTCCTCGGTGCCGGTTCGCTATTCTGCGAACGAGGCGGAAAGCGTTGTCCGTCTTTGCGCTGATCTTGTTGAGAGCCATTCCGTTCCCGCCGTTGCATTCGACAAACATGCCCAGGACCCGAATAACGTCGACCTTTGGTATCACCCCCCCCCCCCCCGTCACAGGTGCGAAGACTGATGCTGCTTTCGGAGACTGGCTTCCAATCTGTGGGTCTGCCTCCCTTCTCTTTTCTGTAAAGCAAAGCTCCGACTTGGCGGGGGAGCACCGAAGTCCGGTGGGGCGGAGATACTCCTCGATCACGTCGATCGCCTCCTGCATGGATTCTTCGACTCTGCCCTCGCAGCCGCCGGAGCACCATAAGGTGATGTCGCCGGCGTATAAGGTGTGATTGACGCCCTCTACGCGTACCAACCCCTCGGAAAGACCAATCATAGAGATGTTGAACAGGGTGGGTGAGATGACGGCGCCCTGAGGAGTGCCCCGCCCTCCGAGGGGCACATCGTTGGAGCGGAAGTCCCCAATGCGAAGCTTGCCACATGCCAGTTACGGGCACTCTTGTGAGGTACCTTTATAAGCGCGTCATCGCTAAAACCCATTACTCGTCGCATCGCCATTAGAAGAGCGCCAGCAAAGCGTCGCGCATGGCGATACAGCGCGTCTCCCGTGCACGCGCTCACGGCAGCGCCCGAGTCTGCCGCCCAATGAGAAGCCACGGCGTGGCTTTTGGCCTTCGGGGCGCGTGAAAAGTGCGTTCGGCGGAGAGACGCGGTTGACTGTAAAATAGGCCCCTGTTAACTCTTTTAAAGTGTGTGAATGCTTAATATTGAGTTTCCGGGCGCAAGTTCGCCCACAATAAACCAGTGTGTTTAGTGTGCGTCATTGAAAAGTGCTACAATATATATATATATATATATATATATATATATATATATATATATATATATATATATGACTAATAAAACTATATATATATATATATATATATAGTTTTATTAGTCATATCATAAGAAGCCAACAAACACTGACCCAAACACACACACACAAACACACACACACACACACACACACACACATATATATATATATATATATTTATATATATATATATATATATATTATGTGGACGATCAGGCAGCTTGCCATTTGCGTGCCCCCCCCCCCCTCACTCGAGAAATATAGTCCGTCCCCCCCTGGGTCCATCGAAGCACGTGGCAATGTCTTCTCGGGACTCGTAGCTTTCCCGGCACCGTAAGCTTAATTTCAGATAAAGCATAGGTCTTTATGCCTCGATCTCGACAACCAATCTCAAGAAAACCGCTGATACATCGCCTCAATTTTGCTGCTGTGTGGATTTTCACGAAAGTCCACAACAGCTGCCATTGATTTCTCGTGAAGCGGGCAGAGTGGGTATACAAATTGCTTCATGGTTAGCCTGACACGGGCAAGGCGAGCTGATGCCATGTTCGCGCCGTGAAATGTTTAGGTTTCCTCTCAATACCGGAAGACCGCGGCCGCGCTAAAAGATAGCTTGTGTGCCTTTCTCTGTTGCGCGCACAATACCAGCGCTGCACTCAAATGAGTTGTGAACGAAGCAATTCTGTTTGTGTAATCGGCAATCTCGCTCAAAAATAAGCCAATAAAATTAAATTATGGGGTTTTACGTGCCAAAAGCACTTTCTGATGATGAGGCGTGCCGTTGTGGAGGACTCCGGAAATTTAGACCACCTGGGGTTCTTTAACGTGCACCTAAATCTAAGTACACGGGTCTTTTCACATTTCGCCCGCATCGAAATGCGGGAGAAAAAACCACTGAGAAACCACGGCGGGTAAAAATATGACATTCGTACCACAGTTAGGGTATCGTGGGCTTTCTTTGAAAAAAAGAAAATCTGTACTAAAGGCTGTAAGCTGAAACTGATGTTCTTACAAGTTCTCTAAGAAACGCCTTGTTGACAGATCCGACTTAAATCTAACGATTAAGTTGTTAAGGGTTGGTAAGTAATAATTTTAATATCCGACACCCTCCGGACGTGACGGTGTGGTAAATGAGTGAGAATGGCAGGACAGAATGACCACATATAATGACATCACGAAACACTATAGATTACAGAGGTGCATATTCCCGCGATCTCACGCAAAATTGACAAAAAAAGCAGTCTGTCGCATGGCGGCAGTTACAAACTAGGACGTATCCGAATCCTGCGCTCTCGCACATCATATATCTGTGTGTATATCCAACGGACAAACGCAAAACATGTGAATCCAGAGCCACTCTGGAGCATATATTACGGGAATGCCGAGGTATACATAACAATAAAGAAAACGCGGCGTCTCGCAGCAGCCTTCGCACGTGCTGGGAAGCCGCGCCCTCGAGGATCAACTATGGGCCGTCCAGCGGGCCGAGGATGCCGCCAGGACCCACGAACTCCTGGCCGTCCCCTAGGCTGGGCCTTTGGCCCTCCCCACCAACTCGCAGGGTGCGCAATAAAGTTATTTCCTCCGCCTCCCAAACATAACGGAGGTTCCGTTAGCTACGAGCCACATGCAGTCGGGTTATCCTCTTTGAAGGGTCATCCTCATATAAAGCAAGGCAGATGACGATTACTGTTTTGGGACATGATACGCCCCCAAGGGTATACACCGTTTGTTTTTCTGTTTTTTTTTTTAAGCGAACTTTTGCGACAAAGGCACATCTTCGTCCTTGTCCGCTTGTGTAACACGCATTTGGGACCCCGTGACGCGTGAACAGATACCGGCACTCTCAGAGACTGCGTAGCACGCATAACCCCACGCAAATTGCGAACCGCGCCAATGTTGTGCAATACCTATACCTTTAGCTCGGGACCTCCTATATAAATCTATGGGAAGGCACAAATCGTTTTTCTCGCTAACCACTGCACCAAATTTGTTGAGCTGCATCGCATTTAAAAGAAAAAAGTTAAAATCTAGTCACTGCTGTAGCAAAATTGCGATTTAGGCCTTCAATTCCTCATTAAGAATTGTTAAAAATTGCAAATTCTTAAAATACAAAATTTTGAACTTACAGCTCTGTACCTCAGCAATGAAAAGCGATATCCCAAAATTGTAATGTGCATGTAATAGTAAATCTAAAGCAGACAAAATTGTTATATTATGCATTGCTCTCGAATAGAACACTTATATCTGAGTAGGACCTTTGCAAAACACTTGTAAATACTGTGGCAAAGTCAGCTAAAAAATAAATTCATGCATCAACTTTGTCCGCTTTTGACGCTCTAATGATGCAGTTCACGGAAGTACGATATCTATTCTTGGTGAAGAGCTCATAATTTATTGTAAACTTCGGTCTCCTATATTTTTTTTTTCAAACTTACCATTTTTTTGAAAATTTCTTACAAAGCATTCAAGCCTTAAATCGAAATTCTGCTTCCAAAAGTCACCAGAATTTAACTTTGTCTGTCGACTGCGACAAATTTAATTGGAGTTAACCCAGTGGTTATCTCAGGAAAGCGTTTCGGCGTGTTCCACGTATTTGAATGAACGGCATCGAAATTGGGCCCGAGCTATAGCTTCCTCCTAGACACAGTATATATATATATATATATATATATATATATATATATATATATATATATATATATATATATATATATATATATATATATATATCTTGGGAAGCAAATATGAGAAACTGAATCGCAAGAGGTGGTTGTCTAAAAAATGTAAGCCAGCAAAGAAGGATACTTAAACGAAACTGGTCGTTTCGGCTGCATGGCGAATCCTTGACAGCGATACGAAGCGATACGAAGCTCCAGCATTGCGCTCGAACTCCTCAACCGGCATTTTAACTGCACGCATGGGCGAGATGGCGCGAAGCAGTGTGCAAAGCAAGTGCTGCTGGGCAGGATGAACAGCGCCCCGGCAATTATACCTGCAGGTGTCTGACAACGCTCGCGGAATGGGGAGCCCCGCCCCGAGGGCTTTGGTAGCGTCGCACCTGGATGGTACACGACATGAGACCCACGGGAAAACCGTCGGCGTTAGGCAGCGCAGCCCAGGCGTTCGAGCGTGGTGTTTGCCGTTTTCGCAGCCAAGAGGCACTGCGCGTCGGTAGAGACCCTCTAATCCTACGCTCGCGAATAGAGCATGCGCTGTCAACGGGGCAGCACGACAACGGCGTCAACGGCACCGCCGATTACGTGAATGCGCCTCGAGTATCCGTATAATTACTATCGCATATAAAAAAATTTAAACACCATATGCAACAAAATGCTGAAATAGCATCAAAACGAGACCATAGGCTAGTAGACTATGCAGAAAGGCAGTAGACGAAGATAAAGTAAACAAAAGATTGAATGCCAAAAAGACCTATAGCAGTGCAAGACGAGAGCATGCAGCTCGCGCTCGAAATGTAAACAAGACGGTACGTTTTCAACGCTTGTGCTGAAAACCTAGACTACTTCCTGCAAAGGAATAGTCCTGCTAATTAAATTGAATTGTGGAGTTAGTGTCTTAGTAAGTAAGGAGGATTACCTTAGCGGAGCGCTCCCTATTAATTTGTACCACCTGCGATTCGGTAACGGGATTTAAATCTAAGTAAAGGAGCACCTTTGTATTTCACCGCCATCAATATTAGGCCGCCACGGTCGGGTATGAAACCCGCGGCCTCGTGCTCCGCAGCAGAACGCTATAGTCACTACAAGCCACCGCAGTTGGTTAGGCATGTTAGTTATGTATTCTCAATCTTACTTCATATATACGCATGCGTGTGTGTGTGTGTGTGTGTGTGTGTGTGTGTGTGTGTGTGTGTGTGTGTGTGTGAGTGTGTGTGTGTGTGTGTGTGTGTGTGTGTGTGTGTGTGTGTGTGTGTGTGTGTGTCGCTGCATTTACATTTTCTTTTCTTGAAACGTTAAAGGAAATGAAGCACCAGATGACTGGGAAAAGAGTGCGTGCTCTGGACATTCCTACACTTTCGTAAGAACGGTCATCCGTTCCTTCTGCGCCTGGATAGGGGACAGCCCTGTCAGGAATTGAGATCGTGCAGTTTTACCGCCCTTAAAGTGCATTTGGCAGCGGCTGTAAGTCCGAAATTAGAATTAACCTTCGAAACCAGTACCATGTACTGTTACCAGCGCATGGAATGTATTTTTCCTCGCATATTGAATGAATACATACCCGAAGCTTCCCTCCGTGGTTTATCAAAGGAGGACTTATCTTTGTGTAATGCCATCTGTGTACAAATTTCGTTATTGTTTGTCCTGACTTGCTCTTATGTTACTTTGTTTGCTCGTGGTATCGTTATCTACTGTATAGACTAGTGTAAGGGCCGCACTTTTTTTTTACAATTTTGACGAGGTGCGGCTCTTACACGGGACCGAACCTTTTAGTCAGAATGGTACTGGCGCAGTCGGCGACTACACCACACGCCGGATCCCCGGATGTACCATTGCATCAGACGTCAAAGCGCAACTCTCGCCATCTAGTAGGAGCGCGCGAAAGTGCGCAGCGCACGAAAATTCGCCGATGTGCGCTCGCGACCATCGGGGTACCGAACGCGATTGTTTCTCCGATCGAATTTTTCCCCCAAAATTTTGGGCTGCCAAGTTGCGGGTGCGGCCCTTACACGGGTGCGGTGCATACACGGGTGCGGCGCTTACACGAATCTATGCGGTGTTTTTTTGCATAAATGTTTCATTAGGATGCTTTGTTGGCTGCTGTCAAGTGGTCAGGCAGGTAAGGCCAGTCAAGCTGCTCAATCTGCGACTTCGGCTAACCTTTCTCATCAAAAATTGCACAGTGTATATACATTTGCGAGAAATTAAGTGAAATTCAAATGGTGCCTCGGCGCAACACGGAAAAGTTTTTATTTTATCTATAGCAGGGGGTGAATTTTGATAGGAACCGGTCAGGGTTAGCCACACGTTCAAACCGCTCTCCCATCGCACGTGTCTCATATATAGGCATTTTCAACCAACTCAGTTTAATCAACCTGCGTAATAGTTTCACGGCTTTCATCTTGGCGTCTTGCGAAACTACCTAATGTTCACGATAGTCATGAGCTGTCTAGGCCTCAAAGAATCCGATCAAAACAATATTTGGGCAACCCCTTCGGTATCTGAATTCGGCTATATTTGTGTCTCCTTCTCGTGACGCGAAGCCCGTTGAATAATAGTGCATCTCATGTTTACTTTATTCGTTTTCCTTCGCTGGTTATCAAAAAAATATTTGGTGGCTCGTAACATCATTGCTACCTTCCCGCATGCCTCTTCCCGTTCTCCAGCAGCTCTCATTGGCCGAAACTAAACAGTATGTACGGTTCTGCCGAACGTAGTTTCTCGCAGAAGAAAATATCTTGTTAGAAAAAAAAACACAACAAGAAAAAGACAAAAAAGTTATTCCCCTCACTGTCTTATATGCCACTTGGCAACAGTCAGCCTAAATATTCTCGCTTCATGCCGTTCAAAAATTTTCCAAGCTTCTTTTTTTCTTTTTTGCGCACATCTTAATTTGAGTTGGTCGTCCTCCCACGAAGCGTGATTAGAGATGCAAATTGGTAGTGCTGCAAAGAATGATCCCACAAATGGAGCTGATGAACATTCTTCGATGTTTTGTCGTAATGTTTTTGTGTGGTTAGAGCAAGATTTTTTGATGCCAGCAGTCTTTTCATTTATGGCTTCGGCCCGTATTCACTGCCTTCACTTGCGATGCGCGCCTGCTGCGTTCAAGCCTTCTATAATGAGGTGTTAATATTTTCTTCCTTTTTTTTTGGGGGGGGGGGGGACGAGGGACAGATGATTTTCATTTTACTGCTTTGCTATAATCTAATGCCCTAATTGATTTAGGGCATAGATTAGGGGGAGAGAGGGTGAGGGAGAGAGCAACATAGTGAAATCAAGGTCTCTGAATTCTCAGCACGTCGACACATTGAATTGGTCCTTTTAAATAACAAAAAACTACCTTGCGATGAGAAAGGTTATATGTCTCTATTAGTAAGTGATAATATAAGAATATGTAGAGCTCAAGTAGCGAACGATTTATCGTTGAACCAAGCAGCCAGAAGGGTTAAATTTGGCATGTACACCACCCTGCGACTGCGACTGGCAAGAATGGTTGCTAGTGGCTTCCAGCCCTAATACAAACACTAATACTAATACTAATCAAATGCTGGTAGCAGTGGCTGCTGCTACCAATAACCTGGCAACTTATCACTATGAATCCTAGCAGAAGTTCTGCAGATGGATACGCCGGTGATGAAAAGCCCTGGTAGGTGTTGAAGGTTATTCGTTGATTGGTCTGGCATTAACAGTGCGGGCGAGGACAATCTTTTCGGTTACAAAAGCGTACACTTTACTACATGTGGGGTGCAAAGTGTTCTATCAAACTCTGCCCCTTAATTCCAGAGCGACTCATTTCCCACTCTCATGCCCTAATTATCTCTATAAGACATGGGCAGGATATCCTGAGACTGCACTTTCGTCCACGGAGCTCATGGCCAACAAGATTTCGCAGCGTACGCACGGCACAGCTGAAAAAGAGCAATGGGGTCATGGGCTGAAACCGTGGCCATTTTTCGTAAAGAACATCATAATTAGCAAGCAAGAAAGCGGCTGGGAACGTAGGTGTAAAGGCACAAACTCAGACTCCTGTTCGATGTTCGGGAATCCTTTCGCCTTCATGAAAGTATGATGTTTAAAGAGAGGAAGCGGATACGAAGTCTTACAGCCCAGCATTGTCACGTCAGTATTATAGGAGCTCGACGCTCGATAATACCAATCTCTGTATTGCGAGCGCTGATGGTATACAATGGACACACTGTTGCAAGAGTTAAGGAGATAGAGTGCGTGTTGCTGAAAGGGATGGAGAACCATTTATTGTGCTGGCTGCAAGACCACGGGGCTAGCATGTGTTTCCAGTTCCCTCGCCTCTCACGACACATAACGTTCAATTTCGAATGTTCATTTCACCAGCACTTTGTGACAAGTGGAATTTCTAAACACGCATACGTAGGTGTCTTGATTGCGAAATGTTGCCTTTCGTATAAAGCGCACTTTATTGACATTGACCCCCACGTGTAATAAAAAAGTGGGGTGAAATGAGGTTGTTGGTTCGTCTTGAATGGCAGTAGTTGAGCTCTTAGTAAATACGCGGACAAAAAAGGAGACACACGGACACGCGGGCGCTACTCACAACAATAAACTTAAATTCCTTGACAGAGCCGAACAAATGTGCCTTCGAATACACGTCACCGACCACGTGAACACGTTGCAACCGGGGGTACAAGATGACAAGACAGAGCGTACAAAGAGGAAGAATCAAAATTTAGTTACACATGCACAAAAACATTCTGTTCTTCGTTGGGCAACGCTAAGGACGTCTTGCTGATACATGGAACCAGCGTGATAGTCAATCTGCTCACTCTCGATTATTAAACGTGTGATTTCGCACTTGCTGCTGCCTAGTATCTCCGATTTATCGAACAGAGGGCAGACACACACAAGCATGGCAATGAATAGCTAGAAACCATCTGAAGGCGTTTTGTTAACTTTGTAGTTTTGCTCCTTAAGCCGTTCATTCATGCACCGTCCCGTTTGCCCAATGTAACAACGCCCGCAGCGCAACGGAATGCGATAGACGACTCTCGAGTGTCACTTTACGAACTTATTTTTGCAACTTCTTCTTCTTCAACTTTACACTTCTTGCAACTTTACTTTTCTAAGTCGTATCTCTTGTACAACACAAACTGCCCAGCTTACTATAGGTGTTCAGAGCACAACATGTGCTTTGTCCCGAGTAGCCATGTACTTCTGATCAGGTGAGAGAACTTGTAAAAGCCTTCGCAGACGTTGGCCTGAAGGCCTTTTCGGTAGTCATGATGGACTTATTCCTCGACACAGGATAAACCTTTACGTTGTGTTGAGGAATGCTTTGACGAATACGGATCCTTCGTCATCCAGTTATCGTAATGTCGTCATCGTCATACTGCATTCGTCGTTACATCGGCGTCATTCCTTCTTTGTAATTTCGTCGTAATCATGCTATCATCATTCAGCGGTGATGATGCCGCCTTTTTTATGCTATCGTCGTCATTGCGTCGCCGTCATTGAGTTGTCGTCGTGCATTCATTGTCATACCTCCATCGTGATCTGTCGAGGTCGTTCGGTCATGGTAATTCCAGCTTCGTCATCTGATTCTGATCATACCATCGTCGTTAAGTCGTCGTCGTCACACACTCATCGTCATCACATTGTCGTCATGCCATCGTCGTCACGCTATCGTCGTTATACAATTGTCATCATTTCAGTTTCGTAATGCCGTCATCATCATAGCGCCTTCGTCATTATATCGTTGGTCATAGAGTCATCGTCATATCGCCATGGTGGTGTTCGACCGTGGCGAGCGTCATAGCAAAGTGAGCCGATCCCGAAGACAGTGTGTGTCACTCATAGCCGAAGCAATGGGAATCTTTGAGTGACCACTGCAAATTATCAATATAGGTGTCTTCAGCAATACATTCATTGATTGCTAAACGCATTTATGTCGACAGTGATCGTGCGAGGGGTTCTGAAGGAAGTTTGCTTGATTCCTTTTTTCTCTATCTGGTTTAGGCAGCTTTTTCGTACCGTTTCATTAAGACGCGCAATCACGCGCCCAGCTGCCCGTAGTATTATAGAAATTATTTTGTCTGCTTGTGGCCACTCAAGCGCACATTTCATTTTCTACTTTTACTACTTTTATTTATTGACTTTGAGGAGTCCGTCCAATTTAAGGCATTTTGCATACAACTGCCCAATTCTTGGTCAACGCCCCTTACTCAGTATCTGTCACAGTGTTGAGTTCATGATCGGGAAGCACACCTTGGAAGAAGTAAGGCTCGGGAAAGTTAGGAAGCAAATGAGAGCTTCAACCATTCCTAGGGACCCTCCATTCATTCTCTACCCCATTCCCATGGTTAATTCTGTCCATCAATTTATTAAATTTAAACACCGAAAAAGAATTCAAATTTGGGAGATAACTACCACGTAAATCCTTCGCTGTGGCCTAATTATTATTTTAACATATTTTTCTTGTTTCTTCTTTATTTAAGACTGACTACCGTTGAACTCATCAATTTACTTTATTACTGATCGCTTTTTTTGTATTTTCATTCATCTTTTTGTTACATTACCACTTCATTGTAGGCCTACCCGTCATAGTTGGTTTATACCTGGGTTGAAAAAAATCTGCATCCTAATCAAATCATCATCATCATCAAAGCGAATGAAGTTGAAAAATAATTGTCGAAAAAAATCATCATTGTAGTGGATAAGCGTCATTGCTTTCGATCAGGAACAAATAAAAGGACTGGGTGCGGAGGAGCAACATCGAGCCTAGCTTCCAGTCGGCTACAATGTGCTCCCGTACAGCGTGGTGCAACCTGGCTGTGGCTGTACGTGAAAGTCTGCGAAGATGGAGGAGCAGGTTCGAAGAACACGTAGACCAAGCAACGTGAGCTTTTCACTAAGTCGCCACAATAGAGTTTTAGCGTGTCCGGTATTCTGGCATGCACAGTGGCGCTTGCGGATTACCGTAGGAGGGAGAGAAGGAAACAACTTTATTGAATAGTAGGGGAAAGGGAAGGGGGAGCCAGGCCATGGGGGGGAGGCTAGGTCGGGGCCTAGGGGGCCGCAGCTGTCACCCTCGATTTCGCCTGTCTGAACTGTGATTCTTGGTCGACACTTCAACGTTTTCTCCTATTCCTCAGGTGAGGGGGCTAGCCGCAGGAGCTCTTTTTGGCGTGGGTGACGGTAGCATCCCGATAGAATGGGATCCTCTTCAGCCTGAGCTAAGCCGCAAAATTTACATGTAGAGATGCTGTCATCCCTTAGAGAGAGAGAGAGAGAGAGAAAGGCAAAGGAAAGACAGGAAGGTTAACCAGAGATTATCTCCGGTTGGCTACTCTGTACGGGGGAGGGGCAAGGGGATGCGTTAGGTGAGAGAGAAAACGATAAACAAAATTTTTAAAAAATTAGAGATACCTACAAACACACACGCACGTACACACGAACTGTTTCTGCGGGCACTGTCACGTAGCCCGCAAAGGCATTCCTAGTGTTACGCAGTGTCACCGTACAATCCTACGTCACATAGTGTACAGTCACACTTTGTCAGAAAGTCCCGTGTCTTTTAAATACCGCAGCAGCGCCTTTATAGCGAATTGCGCTGATGTTCGCATAGGCCAGTTTCTAAGGATCTTGTTTTCTGTCATTGGGCGCTGGTCCAGCTTTTTTAGGGTGGCTGAGAGGACTGCTCTTTCGGGTTGAAACGAGAGCACTGACAGAGAAGGTGTGCGATTGTTTCATTGCACCCGCAGAAGTCACAAAGTGGGCTGTTGGCCATTCCGATAAGAAGAGAGTACGCATTTGAAAATGCTAATCCAAGCCATAAACGGACTAGAAGGGTGCAGTCACGTCGTGGAAGCTCGGGCGGAATACCGAGCTGTATATTAGGGTCCAGGGTATGAAGACGTGCACTTGTGAACTCTGATGAATTCCACACGCCTAATGTCAAGTCACACGCAAGTGGGGAAAGTTTTTTCGCTGCGTTGGCTCTCGAAGGAGGAATGGCAACGTAGTTGACGCCGTCATGGGCAGATCGGGCAGCTGCGTGTGCTTGATCATTGCCATGCATGCCACAGTGACTAGGCAACCACTGATATATTATACAGTGTCCTTCGTCATCTATACGATGGTGGACTTCTGTGATCGCTGCGACGAGCTGCTCATGTGATCCATGGCGAAGTGCTGAGAATACTCTGTAGGGCTGCCGGGGCCACTGTGCACCTCATGTAAAAGTTCTAATGTGGCCTGCTTCAGGACAAACGACGGCATGTTAGCTTTCTTCATGAATCTTGGGATAGTGAGGCGTATTTCAGGTCTGTGCGAGCACCGTAAAGGTGAGGATGGTCTTGCTGCAGGCATGCAGTTCGATGGCAATGAGGTACGGTCGGCAAAAATTATACGACTGAAAGTTGCGTGTGGCCTTTCTGCGGGTAGAGTGGCAAGATAATAAGAAGGTAGTCGGGCTACGTGCCGAATATGCGCTCTGACAGCGTCGGTTGCCAAGTACGTTGATATTGGGTGATCTAGAGCTATGAGTCATCCGTTAGGATGGCCGCTAGTCTCCTGGGGCTGAGCACACTGCGCGTTTGAGCTCTTCGCTGTGGCCTGTTGTCTGTTTAGGCCGTTGCATGGAGGCGGATAGATTTGTCGTTCCTCTCTTTGCCGACGGAGGCGATCTCCGTAACTTAGTGAGAGTGTTTCAGGGTTTTCCGGAGGACGCTGCCTCTCGGCCCGATTAGCAGTTGCGCGGGCCGTCAATGCGCAGATTCGTTGCCGAAGTTTTCCTCGTGCCTGGGGATCCATAGAAGCCTGATGGTTTTCTTCGGCCTCTGTAGTTTCTCTGCCGCGGTTTGGCTTACTTGTACCCCTCTCAAGCTTTTGATCACTGACATTGAGTCCGATGCTTTGAAGAGCGTCCTTGCGACAGCAGTTTGACTAGCAATGGCGCCCTCTTCCACTTTTAGAATACACCTCGCTGCAATTTTCTCAGTTCGCAGGATGCACCCCGTTCCGTCGACAGCCGCTATCTCATATGTGCCGTTCGCCACAGGCGAGGCCTCCACATAGACGGCCGGTTTGTCTGCAGGAGTCTTCTTGAGGGACTGCGCGCGTGCGCATCAGCGTCTCTTGTGTTCTCGCGTGTTTTTCAGGAGTAGCGGAATTACCAGATTGTGCCTAATGTCTCTCGGAATTTTCACTCTCTTGGTGGTTCCTGTGTGTGTGTGGGAGGGGGGGGGGAAGGGGGCGTTTCAGGAGTTGTAGGATCTCATGCCCTTGCTGTGTGCATGACAGCCTCGACCACTGTGCCACTGTTTGCGCTTCCACAATTTCAGTGACGGTGTTGTGCTAATTACATCAGTCTGACGTTGCTCGCCCATGTAGGGAGTCCGGCGGCTACTCTGTAGTCTGAACGCAGTAAAGTGTCTATCTTTGCGATGTCGGTTTTTCGTAGCTGAAGGAAATGGCATGTGTATGCTATCCTGCAGGCGAAGTAAGCCTGTATTAGCCTCATGCCTCTTTTTCTTGGCATCCAAACTTGCGGCCAGTAATACGTCGCCGCAGCCCGATATTCTGGTGAGAGGTGCTCGCCAGCCTCTTCATGGTTTCTTTGCACAAGTTATTTTCTTCCAGGAAAAGCCCCAGTACTTTTATGGTGGGGACCTAGGATACTACTTCTGTGTTGACTACGATTTTCAATGTAGTTTTGATTTACTGCATTGTTTTGCCGGCAACAAACAGTTCTCACTTCGAAGAAGAGAATTTGAGGCTGTTGGCGGACATGTAGGCTTGTATCGTGTCGGCTGCTGTTTACAACGCTCGCAATACGGCTGCGGCATTGCCTTGCTTCGTCCAAACGCTCACATCGTCTGCATAGATGGCATGGTGGATGAGCGGGATCTTGTTAAGTTCTTTGTGCAGGTTCCTCATTGCCCAGTTAAAAAGAAAAGCAGATAGTACTGCACCCTGGGCTGTACCCGTAGCGCCGAGATTGATCTCTGTGATGTTGATACCTGCAACGCTGAAGGTTGCTGTCCGGTCGCGGAGAAAGGCGATGATGTATTGGTGCGCCCGTGCCCCAGAACATTCATGTCCGATAGGTTTCCTAGTATGACCTCGTCTCTGACGTTATCGAAGACCTTGTGCCCATCGAGCCCTACGATCGCGCGCACTGCCCCGGGATTCCGGCACCCACCATGTCCCTTTTGAGCATCCACATGATGTCTTGCGTGAACACAGCTGGACGAAAGCCAAAGAGAGTGGGCGGAAATAATTGCTGCTCCTCTACATTCTCGGCGAGGCGTTTTGAAACCACGTGCTCTAGTACTTTGCCCAGACATGACGTAGGTTAGACTGGGCGGAGAATCTCCATTTGGAGATTTTTTCCTGGTTTCGGAATAAAGACTACGACATCCTTCTTCAGTGGCTGTGGCAGTTCCCCGGTGCGCCACACCTGATTGAAGAGGCCGGTTAGGCTTCTAATTGTCCTGTCATCGAGGTTGCGCAGCATTTAATTTGTTATGCCATCCGGCTCCGCCGCCGAGATGGTTTTTAGATCGGCGAGCACAGCTCTCAGCTCAGCCTCGGTTATGTCGGCATCTATGCTCTCATTCGCTTCGCCAGTGCACTGCGCGTACGTCAGCTCATTTGTTTCTGTATTAAAGTAGCGGCTGGTGAGCTCCTGTACGATCTCTTGGTTCGAGACCGGAGGCGCCCGAAATGGCTGATTGACCTTCTTGGCCGTTGCCCCTTTGTTGCTGTCGGGACCTAGAAAATGTGTGAACATGAACCAGGTGTTCTTCGAGCCGAGCTGACCATTTAGCCTGTTGCACAGCTGCATCCATTGAGCCGAATTTCGCGTTAACATGAGCGGCCGTGGCGGTGGCACCACCTGGTGACACAGAGCTCAACCGCCCAAACACAGAGCTATGTTATTGCATCAGCCTAGTGTATTCTACTTCGCTGCTGGCTAAAATTGTCAGAAGCGGCATAATCATGAACACGTTCTCTTAATATATACATTTTCTCTCGATAATACGTTCATGCAATCCGAAAACTTGTCTGTAAGGTATTGTGGTTGGACAAAGCGTCACAATACTTCGCTACCAGAGTCCGGTAACTTGGGTATTACGCAAACTGTGTTGCGTATATCGGAATACCTGACGGCGCTAGGACTCTTTAATGCTTTAATGGGCGGCGGGCGCTAGCTGGTTGAGAGCGGGCGAGAGGGGCCGTCAGACGTGAAAACTGCGAAACGATAGCGAAAAATGTTGGCACACTGCCACCTGGAGTGACTACAGCGGCAAGAACGAGCGCTGACAACTGAAGATTGCACCATAGCAGCAGCGTCGACCCCGAGCTTTGCTCTGTCGACTTGTCACAGTGCTGTGAGCGGTGATGACGTAAGGGAGTTCTTTGTTGTTGTTCTATCACTTAATTACTGTCTCGTCTTGCTAACTACATTCTTTATTGAATTTTTTTATTGACTCTCTTGGGAGTTATTCGAACCTCTGGGCGCATAGTCTAAAATGCTTTTTTTTTCTTTCTTCTTTGCCTTTGTACTGCGTTATAGCGCGTGTGTCGCGTACAGAGACCGATTTACTTGAGTGTGCTGATTAGACTCTCATATTATTATAGGCTCTCGAACCAATGACACTTCTGGTGTAGTTTCCCGCTAAAGTTACTAGAGGGTACTACGTGGCGCTGCGATCGTTAAGCTATAGCGACGCCATAGAAATGATGGGTAGATCTTTGTGTTTGCAACCTCATACGTTCTTGGGCAGCTATTTCATACGCTGTATATTATTCTAAACTTCGCAGCAATCATATTTTTATTCTAAACGCATGAAGGCAATATGACTCTGCGCGCATGCATCAATCGCTGCGAACTGTGGCATTTATAACGCAATATTTTGTTGAATATGTCCAACTATGCAACGTCACGAAGTGAGTTGCGAAGTTGAAGTTTGATGAAGTTTAGGCAAATTCCTGGGCATTACCCATCATTCTCCTGCTTGGTGAACCGCCTTGCTTGCAGCTTATTTTGTAATTTTAGGCTGCGAACCAGTATGAAGGTTCTTTTTTCGGGAGTGTTGGGGTAGGGGGGGGGGGATTTGGCGCAGCCAAGTATTGTTTGAATCAAGTAAATTATGACGTTCAACATCCAGAAGCAATTAAGACATGTGCTTTGGGAGACCTATGGGCTTTTTTGACGACCTGGTGTTCTTTCACTCGCACACAATCCTAAGAAAATGCGTATTTTGTATTCTCATCCCATCGGAATGTGGCCTCCATGGCAGGCAATTGAACCCGGGACCTCAGCCTCAGCAGCACCACAATAACTACTAACACATCACGGCGGGTTAGAACCGTGTGGAGCAAAGAGGTTATACTTGACGCTGAACTAACTGCTCCTATACAATTAAGTATTCATGTCGTTCGCCCTTCCTAAAAGAGCATCATCATCATCATCATTATCAGCAGCAGCAGCAGCCTGGTCACGCCCACTGCAGGGCAAAGGCCTCTCCCATACTTCTCCAAGTACCCCGGTTATGTACTGATTGTGGCCATGTTGTCCCCGCAAACTTCTTGAATCTCATCCGCCCACCTAACTTTCTGCCGCCCCCTGCTACGCTTCCCTTCCCTTGGAATCCAGTCCGTAACCCTTAATGACAATCGGTTATCTTCCCTCCTTATTACATGTCCTGCCCATGTCCTGAAGAAAGCTTCCTGAAAAATCTTTAATGCCTTTGAGGGCGCAGCTGGCGATGTTTTCTATATTTTCGCAACAAGCGAAGTTACCTTGCCTGCAGAGTGTGTGGTGCAGTCGTCATCAGTTCCTTGGGTAAAACCTCGTACGCCTGCAATCGAACTTGATTTTGGTTGATCTTACCGTCTGATTTCACAGAAACGAAAACGCCGCAGCTAGACCATTGCACTGCCGGATTCCGTGAGCATGAGGCATCACGTGCGCGCTGATGAGTTCCACAGCGCTGGTACAAAATCTTGAAGTCATAGCAATATTTCAGCAGATTCCCTTGCAGGTAGTTGCTGCGATTTGTCCAAGTGCTTCGGTCTTAACCGCGTTGTGTGATCAGAGTCCCAAAGAATGTTTCGCTCTTCTTTTCTCGGGCATTATATAGATAAATAGAAGTAGTATGTCACTGCATCTATTAATGCCTCACTTAGCCGACCACATCTGTGAAATCACACTTGAGGAGCTGTTCTTAAAAGCGTCCTTTGCACACAAGTGGTGTCTGCGGCTGCTCTTGTTGTCGCTGAGAACGATACTGGGGCGCTATAACGTAAAACTATTCCAAACTTTTCTATTCCAATTCTGCTATCAGCCCTCCGCGATTGGTCAAAAACTTTTTTCGACCACCCCCCATTTCACCTGTCTGTCACGCGACGTTACAAAAACCGCAATACCTCCCCATCTGATATGATGTGTGCACACTGATTATGCATGATTTGACAGAAAAAAGAAAAACAGTTATTTCTGATTCGACCCCTTTTCGCCATTAGCCCTCGGCTATTGGTACAAAGTTTTCGGGCTGCAGCCACTTCACCTGCCTGCCACGCGACGTCACAAAACCGCACGAACTCACCGCGTCAAAGTGACGTGTACGCGATAAAGATGCATTAATATGCCGAACAAAACTGAATTTTTTTCGGAATAGCCGCAGGCTGCCCCGATCCGAAAGGAATAAAAGATAGCTGCTGCCCATCGCTGAGACGCTGGCTACTCGCACATGCCGGAGAGCATGGGTGTATTTGCGTATGATAAAACTTCTTGCGTGACCGTGTAACGTTTTTAAGCACTTTCGACACGTTTACTACCTCATTCTGCCAACTCTTCTTTGCTGAGGGTCAATTTTAGCGTCATTCTTAAGCTTCCGTTGCATGCCGCCGCGATTTTCGACCAGCCACCACAAGCTAAGTAAGGGAAAGCCGACCAATCGCAGATGCCGGCACCACCCTCTTCATCCGGTTATCGGTTTTCAGTGCACTGGCTCTGCCCTAGTGAATCCCTCTCCACTTGAGCGTTCTCCTCGCCTCTTGTCAGCCAATTAGATACAACAAGCCGCTCAGTGTAGGCAATGTTATTCGTTTTTCAAGCAAACAAAAGGGACCTCCTATGAACGAGGACAGCGTTTGATTGGTCTGTTCAGACAACCCTATGGGTGACCACCCGGTGCTTGCGTCGGTGGTTACGCAAATTTGACGTCAGGAAATTGGAATAGAAACATATTGGAATAGTTTTACGTTATAGGGCCCCTGGTGTAGGCCTCTCACTTAAGCCGGTGTCACGCGTACACTTCTGATCGCGATCGGGGCCGATCCGGATAGGATTTCTAGATCGCGATCAACAATGGTCGCCGCTACACGATCCAACAATCAGGATCGAGCTATTATCGTCTGCTGATCGTCGGCAACTTTCAGAACTGCTTACTGCCTTGGCCCCAAATTCACATTTGCAAAATAGGGTTAAATTTGGACAATATTTCAATTTTACTATTATTGTTACTTTACTACTATTCCCAAAAAAGTTTTGAAGATTTTTTTTTCTTTTTATTGAGTTGATTTCGCTTTGTTTTTGGCGTTTTCAGCATACTGCGCTAGAGGGCGCAGATGCCAGTTTGCGATCGCGATAAGGAGGCCTGATCGCGACTCACGGATCGCGATCGCAAATGACCGTGTAGCAACATTCGATCGGGATCAAGCATAATTCGGGTCGGCCCCGATCGCGTTCAGAAGTGTGCGACACCGATATTGCAGGGCAGCGCGAAGAAATACCTTTATGTTGATCTTCTTTAAGGTAGAAACACATCCACTAATTGGTGCTTCCTTCAGTGATTCGTCCTCGGAGATGAGCTTCCGCTAACCTTGTTGCTAATTTTTGGTCGTAGAAGCTTCCACGTCTTTTAGCAACTTCTATACACGCAATAAGATAGACCCGTAGCTCCTCATTGCACAAATTGACGGCTACACATAAAGATGCTTCGCTCTGCGTGCTTTATTTGTGGCGCGCTGTCTGCCGCAAGTATCCAGACAACACGCGCCGCTCAGCCCCATTCTACTGAGTGCAGCGCCACTTTTGCCCCGTGATGCGGCGAAGTGATGAACTACGTCGGCACACCAAATCCTCTAGCCATCATAACTGCAGCATGTACGCGCATAGAAGACGGAAATTTGTTGTAAACGCATCCTCGTTAAACGTGTTTGTTGCTGAGTAGCACTTCTGTATTTGTGTTTACTTGCGTGTCTTACCCTCACATATTAGGCTCACAACACACTCAACAAATCTGAGAAGACATATAACCGTAATGAAAACTAGAAATTTTGAAAAAAAAATTAACAGAAAACACAGTAGAGAGGTGTGATATTTTATTAAAGCCAGCATGGAAGCAGTGATGTACACGCACTCATAAATTCGCTTACAAGCAGAATGCAGCGACAAGCTACACCGTAACAGCATGGTGATGGATCATCCTGAACCGAATTCCCGAAGTAAAAGCAACGCTCTCCGCGCCGTAATAATTTCTTAACGGTGCATGGTACGGTATGAGCGACGTCGACACGATTATCGGCAAATCCCGCAGTGGGGACGATGTCCTCCTCGATTAAAAGTACTACTGCTGTTTGCCCATCAATGCGACATGTCAGAGTAACGGATAAAGGTAGAAAGTGAAAAAGAAAGCATATTTACGAGAAGACGCACACAGGCTTTCCTCAGCTTTATAGCGCGCACCTTGCCAAACTGACGCAGAAAGTAAGGAAAGAGAATCCGAAAATTCGAAAGAGAACTCTGCATAAAACACACAACGAGGAAACAAAAAAGCGGCCTTTGAGCAACAGCGAAAGAGCCAATAACGATGTTTTCGGGAGGTACCAAAAAAATAGAACAGTGCCGGAAACGGCTTGTCGATCATAGTGCAGGCGAAATCGATTATCATACATTAGCGACCAAGGGTTTGCGCTACTTCGCAATTAATATTCAGGACCTCTTTCGGCCTTGTTTTCCTTCCTGTCTTTCATTGCAGTTGATCTGAGTTTTGATTAACAAAGGAAGAGAGAACAAAAAAGACAAACAGGATATTGGCAATGCAGGCGAGAAGGGGGCGAGAGCTTCCTTCGTGGGGATACTAAATTGCCTTCGCTTGTTCCCTCACTTTTATTTGACGGACGACACTTGGAGGCATTAGATAACAACGGTATCGGGAAACGCTTCCTTCGTGCGGGCGCCACCTCGCCAATTCTTACCTAACACGCTGTGCAGGAAAGCCTACACAGAACAAAGAAATGGGCGTGATTTCCCCGCCACCACATGCCCCAACTGCATATATATTGTTCATGCTACACAGCTGTTAATATATGGGTTCTAACATTTCGGATGAACTTATATTTTTGTCAAATAGCGGCATTTTAAATGTCCAAAAGCAGAGGAAGACAGAGAAAACCACGTGGTGAATTGAAAACATTTTTTTAAAGAACTTCGCATATTTTTAGAGATCCGAGCAACTCATAGATCAAATGCGGCGAAGCTGTACAAGAGATTTGTCACATCGTTCGAAAGTTCTATAGGAGTCTGGTTTGCCACTGCCCGAAATCTACCCACAGACCTGGAGGCGCATTACTATATCCGGTGCGAGTCCCGTCATACACTTCACTGTGTCCAAGCATAGTACATGTGTGCTATCTACTATATCCAGCGAATGGTCCTGTATGCTGTGACTGTCCTATCGAGATCGGTGTACGGCTGAACTTTCCGATGACCTGGTCGTATACGGACGCTTCGGGGTTGCGATGCAGGCGGCGTTGCTGGCTTTTGTTAGTGATGTTTGATTACCGTCGCCGGCATCCGATTGCGCTGGATGCCGGCAACGGTAAAGCACTGGTTGTACACGCTGGTCATACATTTAGTATAGTGGGCTTTTAAGAAACAGAAATAAATTCCCGTCAGCCTGTGCCACGAATACAACAGGTTGCGGTGGTCGGACCCCGGCTTCGGGGCTCCGACTCAGGCTGCGCTGCTAGCTGTTTTCTGGCACACATTCGATACCGACCACGACGCCACATGCTGTCGCCGTCGCTGACCACCGCCACCACTGGAACTCCCGTTTAACAGCTTCGCTAGAAGCCGAAACGGAAGAGAATAAAAAAAAAAGTTTCGATGAACATACATGAGCACAGACGTATACTGCAACATTCCCGGATGAATTCGGCCGCGAGATCAAGTGCGTACGCTTTTCAGCGCGGTGAGATCTGCGCGTCTATACTCTGGCTCGCCAATTTCGCATAGCTTATCGAAGGCAAGGGCTCATGTCAGTCATTTGGCAATGACAGCCACGGCTGCGTGTTGCAGAAAACTGAGGACGGCCTCGCCCGTGGTGCTCCACTGGTCCTTTCGTGCAGCTGCCGCATTTAGTCAATGTCGCACAGGGCGATCAGCGGCGGGCAATGAAGGAGTGCTTTTTCTTGTTCCGTGTTTTATTTAAAGGACGCGACCCACAGCCTTTCCGCTATGCGGCCCACAATTGGTGAGACGGAGGTATGGTGAATAGCTCTGGCAGCTGAGGTTTTACAAAAAAACAAAAATTACGGTCACTGACCAAGTCAAGATTAGTATCGATGTTTCAGAACCAATTCGAGTTTCCATTTTTCGCAATGCAGCGAACGGAGTGTCGTAGCTACACATGACGAAGAGAGCGACGGTAAACTTGTGGCATGGTGCCATCCGTCCGGTTGATAGTCTTAGATGTCGCCTGTATCAGTAGTGAATTCACCATGCCTCAAGTTCATCTTTGCTCTCTTCGTGACTCGCTACGCATATAATCTGACTGCGTCACTATGTCCGCTGTATTGTGAACAAGGAACCCAGAGATATTCCGAAACGTCAATATCAATTTTGACTTCGTCTGTGACCGTAAGCTTCTGCTTTTTGTAAAACATTATGTCTGACCAGACGAGCTCTCCGTGAACTCTGGACTATAGCAGCTAAAGTCCATGAAGAAACCGCACTGATTTTCAGAAATCAAGTGATGAAGAAACACGTGGGGACTAGGGTTTTCCGCTACGCGTGAAATGGTTACACATTAAAAAAGAGGTTACGTAGCAGAATGACAATGAGAAAGGAGGTTAGCGTTACGACGATTCTCACACCTGCAGACGCAATTGCCTCAACGTGCTGGATGAGTAACTCGCACTGTCGTCTTGCGTTAAGTACGCAACGAAAACAGGAATAAAGAAAAAATGTGCAGTTCAAACGCACATGTTGGACTACATGGGAAACGAAGATTTAATAAAGCAGCTAATTAAGTACTTTAGAACTAATGACGATGGGTATAATTTTGTTTGCCTTCATCTTATTCAACGTGTAATCTCATGCAATATTCACGTTTATCCGCTACAATGGTCACAACTTTGTTGTTATGCAATTTTTTTATGCGAAGCATATTACGAGAGCTCAACCCAGCTCCTCAGGCGCGGCGGTGTCGCCTTCAATACCACGTGACACCGTGACGTCACAACAGAGGAGAAACGGGGCTCCAACTCGCGCCGTCGCTCGCGGCGTCGCGGCGGTATATAAGCAGATGCGCTTGCCTCTGCTAGACACTCACGAGGTGAGATGCCTCCTGGAGACAGAGCTGCTCGTTGGAATGAGAAGCGAAGGTTGCGGCGTGCTACAGAGACTGATTTTCTAAGTGGCTTTGGCTCAACTCTTGCAAGATGGGCTTGGGTGGGAATCGAACCAGGGTCTCCGGAGTGTGAGACGGAGACGCTACCACTAAGCCACGAGTAAGATGCTTCAAAGCGGTACAAAAGCGCCTCTAGTGAATGTGGTGTTGCCTTAGAAACGAGCTGTTTCTAAGGCTCAGGCGTGCGTCGCTTGCTCAGGCGCACATTTCGTTGCCGCACCGAACGCTGCGTTGCTCGACGCTCACCGCGTCCAATGCGGGGCGCGTAGTCGCTGCGCCGTAGCCCATTGTCTTACACCCCTTGGCGGGTCGACGGGAACGCTGTCGCGTTCCACTCTTGAAGGCGAAGCAGAGTAACGCATGAGTTGTTTCTTCGTCCAGCCGAACCAAATATAGCCAAGCAACAGCAGTTCACCAGGCTAAACAGTGGTTCAACAACTAAAATAAAGGCTAGTGTGCTTCGCATCCTGGGCTTAACCTTAGCTAAGCCACAGCCATTTTTTTTATATTTGCGCACTAAATCACTCACAAGCTATGCCGAAATACAAACTCCAAAGCCGGATGGAGGCACAGTGTTATTCACAGCCGGACGGATGTAGAGAATGGTGATGAGAGATGAATGCACAGGAAAAATACGACGCGTATCATGCAACATTTAGGGATCCTGTACCTCGCGTCGTAGTGGGATATAACCATGGCGCATTATAGTCTGCACGGCTGCTGCGCCATAAAAATCCCAAATCATTGTCATCAGCATCATACCCATTCTGGAGGATTGGCCAAAAATGGGCACACGCACCGAGTGGGACATACCATATGGCTAAATCAAAGAACATACTGTAAACCAAACAATCTATGAAATACAGTTCAGAATTCCATTAGCGGATTGGTGAGCTTTACACAAATCTGTCATCCAAGATTTTAACTGGATGCTTAATGTATAAAGTTATTAATTTTGATTTGCAGAAGAAAGGTTGCCATACTTGGCCAGAATATACAAGGACTATATAAGTATACGTTCGCTGGTACCCGAATTCATTTGCGCACATTATTAACCTATATATATATAGTCATATCATACGAGGCCAACACACTATACATATATATGCACCGAGATACTGACCAACCCAGCAGTCAAAAGCACGCAAAACAAGCTCGCGAGTGCTTTTGCAATGCACCCCTCTCCGAATGTGACCGCTGTGGTTGAGAATCGAACACACGGCCTCGCGTTCAGCCGCAGAGCACCATATATCTACTGAGTCACCACAGCGGGTGATCCTGGTAACGTTCTTTTTCACTGAGATTCGGCAAAAGCTGGCTTCGAAAAACTAAACTAGGAACCTTGCCTGACATATCCGAATGTGTTTTGGTCGATACACAGAACAGAATCAGCTCTGGTTTGCACCGTTTGCGGAAGGGGACGTTTGCTGAAGAAATGGCGATCATATGGAACGTTCTGCTATTGCTACGCTGTATATCCACGTCTCTTGGCATTGAAGAACAGCGCGCCATCCTTAAACTGTAGTTTTAGCCATGATGGCAGAAAAGCGAGCATTAAGAGCTAGAAAAAATTCTGCCAGTGCCTATGTTCCTGTAAAGCGAACAGCTTGATTTGAGTTTAGACCTCATTCTTTCAAGGAATGGTCGATAGATTCCCTCGTTTCCTTTGACTTTCGATTTCTTTTCCAAGCCTTAAAATTTCTGCTCTAGTTTTTCAGGGGCGGCCTGGCTGTCTGCAAAACTCCAACTGACGAGCTCAAGGAGTTATATTTTGAAGATTGTGCTTCAGACAAGTCATCTGGGGCGGAATTGACTAAGCGAACTAAGGAGCAAATTTTGGCATAAGGAAAACCTTACGAAAAAAAAAACGTATTCGCCAAGTTAAATCTGTTCGTAAGATCAGCAAGCGTGCGAGGCGCGCCCCTGCAAGGACGGGTGCTGTAGTCGAAAAAAGCCGTGTTTGTAAATGTAGCCCAGTCGCGAACTTCACTACTTGCGCCAATAGTAAGCGTAATGAATTCACAAAACCTTACCAGCCGTCACAGCTGCCGACGTAAGAAGAAACTTCTATTATAGGGGGTTAGCGGTCTTAGGAACCTGATTATGTCTGTCGCTTAACCGCTCAAGCTGACGCGGGTAAGCGTTGGAACGCTCTGTTGCGGCCGATTCGCTAGAGGCCACAATTGATAGCCGAGGATAGCACGTGCTTATATATTTGTGGCGCGCTCTGATTTGTCATCTCAAAGTGTATTGAGCGGTTTTAGTGCCTAATTGTATTGGGTGCCGTCCATGGGGGAGGAGAGACGCGGGCGATGGCTGGCCCGCCGATATCCGGCAAAGACAACGTCACACAAACGTCACTTCCTCCGGTTCACGGCGAGGCTGCTACATGCGGTATTTTGCCAACAATCCAATAAATGCATTATGTTCCGATAGTTTCTGCCTCAAAACAAGGTTGTGTCAACCAATTTCAGCCCCCAAGTTTTCATTTGGGCTAAAAAGCGACAGAAGTTGTGTTCAGTATCTCTTTAATGTCTGATATGCTGTGTTTCTGACTTGATGACTGTGCCTGACTTTTCATACTCGTCATGACACTTTGTCGGATGGCAGCAAACTGAAGTGTGGTGTCCGTCGCCGACAACCGTGAAGTTGGTCAATGATTTATTTTGAGGCCTTCTGCAGGTACCTATTTTTTAAGTTTCAGCTTTCTCTCGCTCATAGAGCTGTGGATTATTATTTCTCGTGCTTCCGTGTTGTTAGCACACACACGCACGCAGGCACGTATGCACGCAGCGGAGCATCGGCCTCGTATGCGGGGGTACCGAGTTCAAATCTCGGTGCCGCGGGAAACCCACCGGTCTTTTTCTAATGGGTAGAGATGTTCCCTGGCCTGGTGCTCGGCTCTTGTGGGGCAAGACATATTGAAAAGGGGGCCGAATAGATATTTTTTAGATGTCTCTGGGGCACCTCTTGTCGAACCACAGGCGGCCTTGTTGAAGAACATCCGCCGCGGCTGTGGGAGACAAGTGCTGCCGCCGGGCACCTACCGGTAAAATTAGGTACAAGCGTGCTCCCGACCTGCTCCTCGCCCTTTACGGGACCTCAACGCTTGGAAATGGGTGTTTGTGCCCAACCTAATTGAATTTCGGTTAAAAGAGTCTGAGTTGTGGGGCGCAGCAGAGAGTTGAGTCTCGACCTGTCACTCGTGGTACTTACTTGGCACTTAGCACTTAGCTACAGGAGTGTTACGACTTTGTACCCTGGGGGCGCCACGCAGAGGCGTGCGTGCTCGAAGTTGAGTCAGTTATGTTTGCCGAAACTGCAGACCAGGGGCGGCTTGCATAAACATGTAATAACGAAAGTAATACCGAATTCAAGAACGCGTTCTTCAAGAACGTAATGTGGCTTTGGCAGGCCTGATGAATGTATTTGGTTTAATAGAAATAATAAAAGAGTTTATTTATTTATTTATTTATTTATTTATTTATTTATTTATTTATTTATTTATTTATAAATGTTCGTGCAAGCCACCCCAGATAGCACGCACGCGCGCACGCACACACGCACACACACGCACACGCGCGCGCATGCGCGTTCACACTGCGCACTGAACGATACAGCATGTGGCCATAATCAATACTTCAACGTTTGTTTCCTTGTCGTACATGCACTAGAATGCCTCAAATCGACTGAAACTAGACGATCGTCCTCTGAGTGAACAGACAATATTAGAGCACCGTCCCGACCGATCATCGGCTCAGAAGGCAGTGAAGGCACTTTTGTGTTTTCTCAGAACTTCTGGTTTGCTCGATCGACTTTAACTGAAGTGCTGTCCGTACACGTACCTACACCACCTCTCTCCCTTCTTTCTCTTCCCCTTCTCCCTTTCCCCAGTGTACGGTAGCCAACCAGACTATTGACTGGTTAACATCCCTGCCTTCCTGTATTCTTCTCTCTCTCTCTCTCTCTCTCTCTCTCTCTCTCTCTCTCTCAAATCGACTAATTTAGGAGGCGTAAGTGGCCAAAAACCCAGAGCGCCCCAACCCCAAATCAATCTGAAGTCAACGAACGCCTTCTCTTCAACAATAAAAAATCAAAAGAAATAAATAGAAATGGAACACGTGAAACGACCCGTACTAGAACGCCGACCGACGTGCTGTGCAATGAAGGCGAAACAAAGACATGCTCCGCGCAACCTTGCGAATATTGCGCAGTTCAATTTATTTTTCTCGCTTAAAACAAAATTTACTCTTTTAAAGCTTTCTAATTAATGTGGCAGGAAAGCCTAATATACAATCCTGAATGGGACATATTTTTACTTGGCACGCTACATCGCGAAAATGAAGACACGAAGTGAGTAAGGACGTCATTTCTTTTTGTCACGATTTTAACAGAAAGTTTACGTTTCCATTCTTCTCAGAGTATTTTTATCATCTAGTATACACACATACTAAGCACACATTGTGAATATGTTCCTCGCGAAGCGATTAGTCTTTTCTCTAAAAATAATAAATCTGTGGTGGCTGTGGACTATCTCTCATGACTAAAATTAATGCGAATAAAAACAAAAAGCAATAAACTACAATAGTTATGAATGAATGTCGTCTCATAATATAGAAACAAAACTTCGCAGTAATAGGTAAAACCAACAATCTTGTAGGGATTTTTCTGCCCAGTATAGTTTCACCTGTGTGCGCAACCGTCGAAGTGCTCGGACGGGAGGGGGGGGGGGGGCATAAACTTTTATTGTAGAACCAGCACTTTATAATGGCCGGGCCTAAGCCTCCCTTCAGGGGACGTCGAAGGCTTGCCTCGCCGCCGCCTCACGGGCGTGCTGGGTCGCCCAGGTTTGGTCGTCGAGGGCGGAGCTCCGCAGAGCCTCATGCAACCTCGAGGAGAGGGTCGTGGTGTTAGTCTGTGTGTACTGTGCTGGGCATTCTCACAGCATATGCGGAACCGTAGCCGGCTGAATGCCACAGCGCCGGCAGTGGGGGTTAGAGTAGACGTCTGGAAATATAAGGTGGAGGCGGGCGGGTGAAGGGTACGTGTTTGTTTGTAGCAGACGCAGGGTGGTAGCCTGCGCCCGGCAGAACTTGGGGTGAGGTGGGGGTGGGTTCGGCGACTGAGGTAAAAGGCCTTAACGAGATCGTTATAAGTGGTCAGATTGTCCCTGGTGTCCAACTCGTCTCCAGTGACTCCGGCACGGTCAATGCTCGAACGGCATTAGGAAATTATTTTCATAAGGAAATTGCATGAATAATTATTTCCCACATGTAAGTAATATAGTATTATTTTTAAAGCAGAATCGGAGATGGTCGGAAAAACATGTAGTGCACTTGGCATGGAATATACCCTTGGAGATAACCACAAAGACGCGTATCACTGAAGACAGTTCGTTTTTGGTAAAAAATCGCGCAGAATAAGGCTCATAAACGCCACTACATTTTTGCTTTGCATGCGCAAATCCAACAACAGGCAGCAGGCCATGGGATGATCAGACGAGAAAGAAAAGCGACAGCAGACGACAGCCATCGTCGTTTATGACTGGCTGAAGATGCTTATTCTAAACCCCAGACTAACATCAGTGCTGGAAGAAATGACGTCATTGACGCCTTTCAGTCGCTTCGTGTGATGTCCTTTTCTACCTTCCCTCCTCTCACATCAGGAGCACTTCATAGCCGTTTGTGAATTCAGCGCAATAATTTTCTTACGGTTATCTTACGGTCTTACGGTTATCCGCGCGTGCTTCAGATTGGTCGGGTCAACATGACGGTAGGAAAAAGCCGGTCACAGTGGCGACATAGAGAAATAAATTCAACAAGAACGGACACTCCCACTGAGCCCAGTGGCCGAAACGATAGTCTTTATTTATTTATTTATTTATTTAACATACTTTGAAGGCCGGAAGGCATTACAAAAAGGAGTGCGTGAACATAGCAAAAAATTTCTGCAAGATACAAAGACATATTCAACGTGGCGTTTCATGAATGGTGGCTTTGGAAGGTGTCGGTATCCAGGATGGCTGCGACGGGGGCGGGAACGTGGTTCCAATCTTTGCTTGTGCTAGGGACGAATGCATTACTACAAAATTTAGTATGTGAAGACGGCATACCAACTTTGAAACTGTGGTCCGAGCGAGATGACATGTGTGACGGTTGGGTGATAACCTGTTCTTTCAACAAAGGTCGTAGATTTTTTGAAAAGGCGAAAGGCGCAAGCATCGACGAGGAAAAGAAAGCTCTGGTAGTTAAGTGCTGTTTTCACTGAAGTAACGCTAACATATCGGGAGTAGTTTGATACGATGAAACGCGCTGCACGATTTTGAATGGCTTCTATGCTGTTTTCAAATGGTCCCAAATGGTGCATGCATATTCTAGTTTGGAGCGAACTAATGTGTGGTAGAGAGTTAGTTTCATTGACGATGGTGCAGATGAGAAATTTCGATGCAAGTAGCCCAACATGCGATTGGCATTGCTGCATATAATGTTGACATGCATGTACCAGGAAAGGTTGCTGGTGATGTTTAGTCCAAGGTGTTTGTACGATGAGACAACAGAGATAGGGCTATTATTGCGGAGACGTGTATTCAGATTAGTAATTACTTTGTTAATTCAAGTTTAATGGCACAAAAGCGACTAAGGCATGCTACGCCACTCACAGGACAGTACAAGATCCAATGTTAAGGCAAGAATAGCTGCGTTATCGTAAAGCCGATGTAGATACCCGGTTTCATATAAGAACTTGAACAAGTTAGTGAATGGCACTAGTAGATAATCGCCCAAAATTAAGGCAGCGTGTAAAGATATATGCAAGTGATACAACTTTTTAAAATGTTTCCACCTCTGTGTTTCAGTATGTCGACATGACATAATGATGTGGCTTACTGTACGCGATTCATCACTTTTCTCGCATGTTGGTAGCGAGGACAGCCACAGAGAAGGTGTTGAAGATTCTCCTCGTTACCACTGTCGTCACACGAGGCGTTCTTGGCCCATCCGACACGGAAAGAAAAAGGCTTGATCAAGGCTATATTCGACAAAGCAGGGTAGCTTCGCGACGGCAGAGTCCAGATGGAATGCAAAGGCGTAGAGAGGAGTCTAGGTTGTGCAGCTGGTTGTTTTGAAAACTTCCTGCGTTCCACAAGGAGAACGTGATACTAAAGTATAAGTTCACTTTAAGTAATACGTTTTAGTTTTAACGGAAAAGAATAAAAGAAAAAGAAAACAACGTGTCTTAACTTCATTACAAGTTCTTTTTCCCATGCTCGCGGCAGCTAACGGATGGCATTAATGCTAGCGTTACGTATTTCCTGCTGTCAGTTTTCGCAGAGTATCCCCTCTTCTTGAATTTCTTTCTGTATGGCAGCCTAGTATCGCGAAGTCAGCAATGTGAAGCGTGCATGCCGCTAAGCGTGGTCACTAAACCACGTCGTATCAGCAAGATCAGCATTTACGTCGCTCGAATTAGGCTCTCTTGTGCGCTCTCCCGGCGGCGCACAATCCGATCACCTAATTCAATGGAATTGGATGAATCTACGACATTAGTGTTTATAAAGAATATAAGTGGGTATCGTATGGAGAGAGAGAGAGAGAGCAAATGATGAATGAAAGGCAGGGAAGTTAACCAGGACTCACCTCAGTTGGCTACCCTACGCTTTCCCGTATCGTATGGATTGTACTGGAGGACCGAATGAGCTTCACATCAAGGCAATGGTGCCTACAGCATTCGGCGGACCACTCCAAAATTCTTTCATTTGTGTGTAACTTCCATATTTATATCATAAGAACCAACAAGCAAAGATACCAAGGACAACATAGGGGAAATTACTTGTACTTACTAACTATATTAAAGAAATGAAAAATTAATGACAATGAAAGTGGATGAAAAAAACAACTTGCCGTGGGTGGGGAGCGATTCCACGTCTTCGAATTACGCATGCGATGCTCTAACCAACTGAGCTGCCGCGGCGCCATTTCCCCATCGACTTTCTTGGGTATTTATGTTCTGCTTTTTTTTTGCTACTAGAACTAACCCTGAGAGTGTTAGCCAGCACCACCACTCACAAACCTTGGCGGTGGATGTGGAATGTCCTTTCTACCGCAGTCGTCACGTACGTGATTTTTTTTTTGGTGAAGTCAACTGGTCAATAAACCCACACATGCTACTTGAAGACATCAATGTTGCCGGATTCGAGACCCTTGTTATGTAATGGACGAGAAGAAAGGGGGTTAACCAAGGCGCCCGATTTTTATTAATCATGTCATAAGAAACCAACAAATATAGACACCAAGGACAACATAGGGAGAATTACTTGTACTTACTAATTGAATTAAATAATGATAAATTAATGGCAATTAAAGTGGATGAAAGAACAACTTGCCAGAGGTGGGAAACAAGCCCACGTCTTCGCATTACGCGTGCAATGCTCTAACCAATTGAGCTACCGCGGCGGCATTTCCCCATCTACTTTCTTGGGTATTTGTTTTTTTTTTCCCTACTAGAACTAACCCTGGGAGTGTTACCGAGCACCACCATTCACAAATTTAGGTCCCATATCTATGTGTCCCTTCCACAGCGACAGCGCACGTATCCCTGACCTTTCAGACTCGCTTCGACTCAGCCTCATTGATAGTTCTGGCCTCACATGTTTTAATTATGCGCAAGAAATGCGGAAAAATATTTCTCAAGAAAGCGGTCAGGCAAGTAGACAATCTCTCCAATGATAGTCACTGCATGCTTAGAAGAAATATTCAAGCTGTTATACTGGAAAGTGTTAGGAGCGACGATCAACGGTGAATATCTCAACATCCTTCAGCTTGCCGATGACGTTGTCCTGTACAGCAACACTGGAGATAAATTGCAACAAGTTATCGAGGACCTTAACCGTGAAAGTAGATAAGTGGGGTAGAGGATTAATATGCAGAAGACAAAGGTAATTCTGAATAGCCTGTCAAGCGAAGAATTCATGACCGGCAGTCACCCTCCGGTGTTTGTGCAAGAGCATGGTTATCTAGGTCAGTTACTCATAGAGAACCGTTATGACGTGAAGAAAATTTACAGAAGAATGAAGATGACTCAGAGCGCGGCCGGCATTACCAAATCGTGACCGGCAGCTAACCACAGTCGTCGAAAATAGAAGTCTGCAATAAATCCATTCTTCATATACGTTTATATGCGGCAGAAACTTGGAGGTTAACAGTGATGCTTGAGAATAAGTTAAGGACTGCTGAAACAAGCGATGGAACGAAAAATGTTAGGCCTAACGTTTTGACGAGGAAGAGAGCGGAGTGGATGAGACGGTAGTGCTATTTGATATTATAAGGAGAAATTGGAAGTGGGCAGGCCACGAAATTCGTGGAGCAGATAATCAATGTTCCATTAGAAATACAGAATGCGTGGTAGGGGGAAGGAAGCGCTGCCGAGGACTCCAAAAAATTAGACTGAAGAAATAAGGAAATTTGCAAGTGCAACTTCGAATCACCTAACACTGGTCAGGGCTAATTAGAGATCACTGGGAGTGGCCTTCGGCCTGTAGTAAACATAAATATATACGCTAATGACGTTTTACAACACCCTAAATTCTTCCGGAATTTGAACGTACTGTTGCTTTTGAGCCACAGTTCGCTTCGAACTGCGAGGTGATATTCGCATGTTTACAGAACGGTGTCTGCCGCGCCTCTTGCATACCACGCCACCGCCAACTTGTACACGTGCTATATGGGCAGTGACTGCTCTGAACTGTCAGTGTTGCAAGATTGATGACTTGAACCGATTTGATCCCGAGCCGGCAGGGATGTTGAAGCGTTATGTGCTTTGTGTACGGTGTTGTGCAAACAACGGTGTACATGAACGTGCTCATGAACGTGTGTTCTATCGAGGCTGGTAAATTTATGCAAACGTTCGCAATGATCATTCTAGTGATTTTGACTCATTAGCGCTGACTTCTATGAGGTGCCAATCGGGCTATAACAGGCAGCATAGTTAAGGGCTCTAGGCCGTGACGTGACCAGCCTATTATTTATTACCGCAGTCTCCAATATTGAATTATACGTGCCTTTGTGCATTTCACCTCTGTTGGAATGCAACCGCTTGAACCTGCAAAGGAAGCTCTTGACTTGCTGAGAGGTATCATCGTGGTTTATAACCTGAGGAGAAACCAAGTAGTGATAAATGCTGACACGACGTCGAAGTGTGGCAGGCCGCGAAACATGGACGTGCGGATGGTATGTAGTGAAGTTTTGTCGTTATAATTATAGGAGGTGTTGGTAGCAAAGGCTTCTTTCTGCATTTATTTTTTAGGGCTGCTTTAATAGCTCTCCATGCCCTCGACAAGGATCATATATGAAGGGAGCGCGCGTTTCATCGTAGGATGGCGTTGCACAACATCGTCGACAAACCGCTTAGACGGTACCAGCTGCCGAGGGAACTGATATGGAACTTATGCGCGGCATTAGAACAGTGCATGCAACAGTGTGCAGCGCTATTACATACCATACCAATGAACATGCGGGTGCTGGTAGCCCGGCCTTGATGCCAAATGAACTATATATTACGCAGCTTTCTTTTGTCTTTACTTACCGGAATTAGTATCGAAATAAAAGCATTTAGTCTCTCTGTAATAGGGTGGTAGTGGAGGTGGTGATGTTGCAGTAGTTGGAGTTAGCCTGGCAGACCTGGCCGGCAGTTGCTCCGCCTGCAGGTGTCTTTCTGCGCCAAGTATGTCACCATGTGTCCATCAGTCCTGTGTCTCGCAGAAATGTGAGAAAAACGCGTGACACTTCCACTGTCATTCTTGTGACGTCGGTGCGAACAGGCGAGTGCGGTTGCGCTTTGTTGGAGTGTAGCAGACGCCCGGAAAAGGAAGCTGCCGAATAGCGGCGGGAAGTGATATTCCGTAAGAATATAGCCTCAACTATAGATGCACGATGTGTGATCATGCTATGAGTTGATCGCGCTTCTTTCAGTTCTTGTCGCTTAATCTCAGTTTTGCTTCCTCCTCGCTTTCATACGACGACATAAGTCAAACGCGCTGCCACTTCGGTTGCACCCTTAGCGTAAGAACCTTTTGGCTAAGAAATGGCGTACGAACAACGCGGCTTATTGAATTCCACCCCTGATTCAATAGGCTTATGTACGGCAGAGAATCTGGACTTCTTAAATCAGGCAATCGCAAGCGGAATGTTGAACAGTATTTACTTTTGGCCGGTCCTTTGCCACCATTCACTGCGCCTTAAGAAGCCCATATTATGACTCTGCATCAAATTCACCACGTAGCCATGTAAATACACTAGATGCGCAATAAACTGTTGGGAATAAATGCACTATCCTACGCGTTTAGGTGGTCTACTGGCCTTCCATTCCTAACTGAGCTAAATGAGCAACTTTATTAGCCAATAGATAAAAATTCCAACAGCTTCCAACAATCTCGGAGCGAATAAAAAAAAACGGGCTAATTCCTCTACAATGTGCACATTTTGCCATAACCGGTGCAAACAAACTTATATCCTTGCATAACGTTCAAAGTTTTCTTTCTTTTTTCCCATTTTTTTTTTACTTTCCTATGGTAGAATAGTTTACAGTATTTCCCCAATATTTCCAATGTGTCTGGAAAAGACGCAGTTTGGTTCTTTTCTTCCTTTTCAGGCCATCAATATTTGCAAACGCTTCGCGTCTGCAAGTGCAGCATGCCAGCATTCTCACACGGCCTTGTGAGACCAGCTCCGGCACACGGCCGATACCTCCCCAACATGTGTAGAGACGCCCGCTTACTAGATTTTGCATGCAGGGGCTTGTCCTCGTTCCTGACGACTTACGAAGGAAGCCTTGCGTTTGTTTCGATGCGTTACGCAAACGCCTTGTATAGGAGCGGGATAATAGAATACGTGGCTGTCATTGCTATTGTTCCTTGTTAGCGGGCGATTACTAAAGCAAAGGCTGACCTTTAAAGTACGAAGTGTTACGAGGTCTACTCCTCAAAGCAATGAACTCGGTCGAAGACAATGCCCTGGCCGCGTAAGCACGCTGCAGGGGCAAAACGCGGTTAACAACTGTGACCATGCGCGACAGCGCGTGTAGACGGCGAGGGAGCTTCGAAGTGGTCACGTGCGGGTGAATTTTACGGGATTCCCTTTCGCACACTGCTTTTCCCATGGAAAAAAAAAAGGTCTAAGAAATACTCAATAGTTTTGGTCCTTAAGAGTGTAAACGCTCAGAGCAGTGTTACTTTGCAGAAACGTTCGAAGTGATGCACGTTACAATTTGCGTACGAGTGTTTGTATGTACACTCTGCACGTATACACCCTGTACCGAAGGATCGAATTGGGGAGTAGGGCGAGAAGTACAAAAGTACTTCTGAGTAGTATTTTGAGCTTTGAACACGCAACATGTTTGGCACATACTTTGTGCCGAAGACTAATGTCGACTGCAATTGCACCTGCCTACCTCCGTCGTCTCCCTCGCAGCACCGGCATCCTTCAAGACTGCAATAAATAACTTCTTTTTAATTAAGTACACCTGATATTATTCTAGTCTATTGTTGTTCACACTCCCACGCCTCTCTGTAACGCCTTACGAGTTTCAGAGTACCGCAATAAATAAATAATTAAGCACCCACAATAGAGAATGCGATAACAACCGGGTGGTTGATGGAAAACAAAAACAAAAAAAGAAACGTTGAAGGCCTCTACGCCTTCAACAGGGAAACGACAATGCTACATAGCTTTTTTTTAACATATTAGCTAACAGGATTCCCAACCGCCAAGTGTCCGATGTAACACCGCTTCAAATGTACAGGTGAAACCACTTTCTCTCCAATCTCGTAGATGGCACTGAGCCAATTCGCTTAAGACATTAGTTTAGAGACACTTTCGGCCTCAGAGTCGATTAATCCCCGGCCGGGAACTTAAACAACTAGTCTAATCTGAAAAGCAAGAAACCGTTTACAAGGCAACTGTCTCAATACCGGCGGCCTAAACATATGATTTAAACAAACCCTTAATAAAAAAAAATAGTGTACGAAAAATATACTTCAAGGTCATCTCAAATGCTACGTTGCCGACGCGTCAGGCAAAGTGGCGCTTGGACGTCGTCCAATTGAATGCTGGAAACGGAAAAGATGGTTATCTTACACCCCTTCCAGAAACTAAGTACACTGACCCCGAGTCAAGCTCGCTATGATAAATAAAATAAAAAACAATATGAACCCAAGTTATCTGATTGAAATATTTTAAGTTATAGAAGATGTGGGACAGCGTAAAAAAAAAGATGAGCATAACCCTTTGGCCAAACAGCTTCGGACATACGGTTCCATAGAGCTATGCATTTGGACTGAATAACTCTATCCTACTTAGATACAGGGAGTATGAGACAGTTAAAATCTGCATATGTTTGAATTCCGCAGCTTGTACTAATAAACCACAAAAAGCAAGTTGCGCGTGTCACAAATAATATAAAGGAACAACCTACATATCTAAGCAACTTTTCTTTGCTATGATCCCTAAAATGTAAAATAATCATTGAAATATTTTAGATATTTCATTTTTCTGAATTCCTAATTTAAATTCAGGGACACTAAAGCAAAACGCTCACTCAGTTTAGACTGATAAAGCTTTCTTTGAGAATTCCTTGTCGTTACTTCTGAAATAATGGGTTTATTAGAATAGAAAATGAATCTCAAATTTTCAGTTATTCAATTTCGCGCCATAACCCCGACGCGAGTACCTCAGTGTGACGTCACGGATTTCAAATTATATATACCTTTCTTTTCGTTTTTGGGCCACGTTGGCTCAGTCAAAGTGCTCGAAACTCACCATGTTCAATCTGCCGCTAAATATTGACTACGCACTGTAGTCGATATTTACCTCTAAAGAATTAACTAGGCCTTAGAAGACGCCATGAAAATTCATGACGTCACAGCAAACTGGTGCGCGAACTTCAAGGAGGCGTTGCCACCCATCTTTTGTTTTTCTCGCTTCGTTTTTTTTTACCAAGCGGATTCTCGCGGTGAGAGTGGCGTGTTTGGTATTGTCGAAGGTTATTTGACTAATACAAGGGAAATATTTTTTTCTGTTTCGTGTCCCTTTAAAGCAATGCATGTCGTTTATCAACCGCTACCACCCGCCCCTCCGCTTTCTTCCTCCTTCACCAAGAACACTATAACCACAGTGGCTTCTCGTCCGTTCTCCCGTAATGGATGAGCGCAATTATTTCAGGTTAAAAAAAGTAGTCAAGCAAAAACGAAGATGTTAGACTTCCCGTTGGGAAAATGCTACTCCAGACGTAAATGAGTACCCGCCGCGGTGGCTAAGTAGCTATAGCATTGGGCTGCGAAGCACGAGATCGTGGGATGAAATCGCGAGCGTGGCGGTCGCATTTTAAGAGGGTTAAATGCAAAAACGCCCGTGTCTCGTACATTGGGAGCACGTTAACGATCCCTTGGTGCTCAAAATTAATCCGGAGACCCCCCTACGGCGTGTCTCATAATAAAATCATGGTTTTGGCACGTAAAACCGCAGAATTGAATTCAAGACATGAATGAGTTCATACCTGAATGAATCACGGAAATCTGCTGCCTTTCTTTCTATTGCCGGGCCTGGGCTTGATGCAGATTTGGAGCCAAGGGCCCGGGCCCGTTTATTGAAGGTACTAAGTCACGCTTCGAGCGCAGACGGGTGGTCTGCACAGATCTAATGCATTTTCGGCGGAGGTAACATGACGAGTTGGAAAAAAAACTCACTCTTAATTACCTAGAGTGTGGCTAAACGTACGACCGACATATTCTTGCAATTTTTTTACTTGTAGGTGGGTAGGATCCGGCACTTGGTTTCGGCATGTTTCGCGTTAAAAAATATGTCGAACTTAAGCGCGCAAAGCATATACGCGCTTCCCTCGCGTCAACGTTGCTGTTGTGTGCGTTGTGGTGTAGCGCACCTAAGTGAGAGCAGCTGGCGCAGATCGCGGTCCTCACCAGTGCTGAAAACAACCGCTGCATGTGCTTCCAGAGCATTCATGCGCACTTTCACAGAAATAAAAAGAGGCATTCCATTACGCGCCAATCGACGGGCTACATTGACGACGAGTGCGATTATGCTCCGCCACCAAACCACTATATAGTGATTGGTTGATGTACGTCCGCGCTGCAGCTCTTCTTGGTAAAGGTCGCAATTACGAACATATCTAAATATGAAACTGCGATCCACATATAAATAAAAACGTTAAATCAGCCTTTGACGCTGTTTCTACGCAGAGTACTGAATGGTGTATAGTTGTAGTTCTGTGGGGGGCAAAGGTGATAGATAACGTACCTGCAGTAGCTCACTTCTGTGCTAATCAATACCAGCTTGGCTGAGGGCTCGCTTCTAAAGGCTTAGGAATGGTTAGAGCCGTTCAGCACTTTATAGATATAAGGTTAGAGTACAATGTACGTAAAGTGCAGATAAATTGGCTTTCGGAAACACCATAATCAACTAAAATAGTGCGGCACATACCTCAGTCAACAGTATGCAGCCAAGGGAAATATTACAAGCACATAAATCATTGCCAATTGCTGGTGGAATCCCCGGTTGCTACTATAGGGTAACAGGGTTAAATGGCAGGTCACGCCAATTTTTTTTTCTTTTTATCTGCGGTGATTCCCCTGACGTGACGAAAACCTTTTTCCCCACTTACATTTTACAAGGGGAAGTTCAAAGCAAGCAGTGAACTCAGTAAAAAATTTTTCCTTAAAGAAACTGGAAGACCACGGAGTGCAGGCGTGCTTCGTGTCGGCTCCTCTATTTTCCTATGTTTTTGGCGGATTATCGAGCTTCTCGTGGTAATTCTTCTTACCAGCGATCGGCGGACTCTTCAGGACTCCCCCGACACCAAGTTTCGCCAGATGGGCCCATCTTCTGGCCGATAAGCAGCGCCTTTTGTCCCGCCGCGGCGGCGGGGCGTGCCAAGCCTACCGTGCCGCCGGACCTCATTGGAGCTCCCAGACTCCGACGGCAAGGTGCCAGGCCTTTCCTGACGTTCAATGGAAGTTGTACAGGTAGAAGGAACAGATATTAGGCCGGAAGATTTCGGCAAGGGAGCGGGGTGGTGCGATGTCAAGAGGAAGAAACAGGCCGACGGTGCGACCGAGTCTGCGCATAACCAGCATGTGCACATGCAGCCACGGACGGTAGCCACATCGACTACGGGAGTCACCACAGCGCAGTACAAAAGGAAGTACGCCCGTCAAGTGCAGCAGGTTGCCATGGCAAGCCGAATGCCAGAGTTACCGCCGGACGATTACAAAATCGTCGTACGCCCTCGAGGCGGCTTCAACGTGCGCGATTACGGCACAGATCGCATTTACTGCTGCCTACGTAACGCGGCGGGTGTAGGCAGAGAAGCGGCCGGCGAAGATAGCATCTGCCTCAACGTTAAACAGAACGTGGTGGTGCTCAGCACGCCGTCTGAAGACAGAGCCAAACGCTACGGAGCCATTAGCAAGCTGTGCATCGGAGACCGAGAGTTCGAGGCGAATAGCTATCAAGCCGCCCCGGAGAACACTTCCAAGGGCCTGATTAGGAACATTTCCAAGAGCGAGAGCCCGGCAGACATCATCGCTGATCTAGTGACGCAGCGCAACCCCGGAGTGCTGCACGCGAAACGCATGAGCAACACCGACAACATAATCGTTTTGTTCGACGGATTCCACGTACCGAGATACGTATATTACGGACCTATGCTCGTCAGATGCTCCCTCTACAGGAAGCAGATTAACGTGTGCTACGAGTGCGGCAGGCTGGGACACCGCGCCGACGTGTGCCCCAATCCCAACGACAAGATTTGCCGTGGATGCGGACGCAACAATCCGTCGCCTGACCATCAATGCGAGCCGCGGTGTCGACTGTGCGGCAAGGGACACTTCACGGGAGACCGCAGGTGCAAGGCGAGGTACAAGACCCCATACATAGTCAAGCGTCGCCAAATAGAGCGAAAAAGACAAGAAGAGGAAGAAGCAGCCACAGCGTACGGCAGCGGTTACAACAGCAGCAGCGACTGTAATGGCAACGACAGCTACTACCTCAATTTTCCAAAGATAGACCGCCATTCAGTCACCGACAACCGAAGAGGACGCTCGACTAGCCGTGGCGGGAAGGGCGGCGCGGGAAAATCCCGATCCCGATCCCACTCTCGCAACCGAACACAGACGCCGAGAAGCACGTCGATGACGCGCGGTGGCGGCGGTCCGGGCACCGCAGCTGTGGGCCACATCAACCAGCAAAGTCAGCAGCAGCAGCCGTGGCAGCAACAAGGTCACAGGAGCACTGGGCAACAGGTGAGCTGGGCGGCTGTCGCCGCTTCTCCCGGCGGCGGAGGCGCTTCGGCGGGCCGCTCTGGCGGGCCCGCTGTTGGCGGCGGCGGTGGGAACGAGCTCGAGCGAGCGATAGAGCGAGTCCTAAAACAACGTCTAGAGCCATTAGAATTGATAATTGCAGAGCTTAAACGCGAAAATGCGCTCCTTAGAGAGGAGAATATCAAATTGAAAGGCGAGGCTCCACAACCGCAGCAACCATCGCAACGTCAAACGACGATGCCGCCGACCTCAGCGCCTCGATCACCGACTCCATCACGGCCTGAGCCGGCCGGGATGGACACGGACAACGAGGGCAGCTCGAGGGAGACGGCGGATGAACGCGATGATCGTCCAGTTACCGCGAAAAGGATCGCACTAGATCCCGCAAGACCCGACAGCAAACAGGGATGCGGCCGTTATGAGAAACTACAGAAACGTGTGGACAATATTGAGAAGAGCCTCGAGGAACGTTTTACAACACAGACGGCTCTTATGAACGAAATGTTCAATACCGCGCTAGCTAAGCTCTCTGACCAAATAACACAAATGTTCGCCGCGCACTTGGTGCGCATAGACGACATAGAAACGAGGCTGTCGCCAGCTGCAGGCAGACCAATCAGAACAATGAGCAAGCCATACGCTAGACAGCAACAACACAATCAGCAGCAGCAAAACACGCTCACAGACGTAGAGACGCAACCGCAGCTGCAACCGCAGCAGCAACCAAGTCGCCTCGATAGTGACGGGTTAAATTAAATACAGGCATCACCATGGCTACACACGCAACGAAGCACACTAACACTGGGAAACAACAATACACAATCTGGCAGTGGAACTGCCGGGGCTACAGGAGGAAGCGGGGGAATCTCCAGCAATTCATACGCAGCCGCGAGACGAAACCAGACGTGATCCTTTTACAGGAGACAAACCATCCGGTTAAACTAGCTGGCTACAAAGCCATAGACGCGACCGCGACGGAGAACAGGCAAAGAAGGAAACGGGCTACACCCTGCGTGGCGGGCGGCGCTGGGCCGGGGGCGATGGTGCCGCGCCGGCCGTCTCCCCCGCCACGCCCGTTGCCGGTCGCCGCCGTGCTCGTTCGGCGTAATGTCACTGTGGCGCAGCGAGAACTTGCCTGCGTAAATATCCCTCACGTGTTCGTAGAATTAATCCCTAAGAGCGGCCGAGGACTCTTCGTCCTTAACGTGTATAGTAAACCCACGCTGCAGCACAGATTCGGGGACTTACTGCGGGCCGCGCGCGCGGCTTCCGGCGGCGAGCCTCTACTTGTTGCGGGCGACTTTAACGCACCCCACGGAGCCTGGGGCTACACCCGAGAAACACCCAAGGGCAAACACCTTTGGGAAGACTCGCAAGACCAAAGGCTTGCACTGATCGCGAATCCCGCCGATCCTACACGCAGAGGGAACAGCGTGAGTGCCGATACGTTACCAGACCTTGCGTTTGTTTCAAATGTAACAACAGCGCACTGGCAAAACACGCAGGAAGATTTGGGGAGCGACCATGCGCTGATCGAGATAACGATAGGCACGGGCCCGAGCGGTCGTGGTACTTACCCTGAGGGCAAAGGTCGTAAGCTCAAGCTCGTGAAGTGGGACACGTTCCGCAAGAAACGAAAAGAAGCGGGGCGGGGCGATAAGCCGATTACGGACATAGACGAGTGGACCGAGACGCTCAGAAGGGACGTAGGTGCAGCAACGAGCGACGTTCCGCCCGAGGCGAACCTCGAAATAATTGACAGCAGGCTCCTACACATGTGGGAAGCAAAGCGAGCCCTCCTAAAGAGATGGAAATGCCAAAGACATAATAAGGCGTTGCGCAAACGCATAGCGCAGTTAGACAGAGGCATCGAAGAACACGCACTTCAGGTATGCAGGGCACAATGGGAAGACACGTGCAACGGCCTCGAGAGGCAGATGACCGGGGCGAGCGCTTGGCGCCTTTTTAGACACCTATTAGATCCGGAGGAGACTCGGGCCGCTCAAGGCCACAAGACTCGTAGACTCTTAAGAGATTATAAAGGCGATAACTTCCTTGACGCCATACGTGATCGTTACTTTAAGAAAGCCGAAAGCATCCAGTACGCTGAGTACGACGGCGTCACAAACAAGAAACTGGACGCGGAATTTAGCGAATCGGAAATTCGGTTAGTCCTGGTCGAACTCAACACTCGATCGGCGCCCGGCCCGGACCGGGTTACCAACAAGACTCTCCGAAACCTAGACGACGAGTCAATCTCCCGACTCGCGGCCTACGTCAATGAGTGCTGGCGAGAGGGTTCGCTTCCCGAAGCGTGGAAACGGGCCCGCGTTATCATGATTCCTAAACCTGGCAAGCAAGTTACGCTCGATAATCTAAGACCGATTTCGCTTACGTCTTGCGTCGGCAAAGTCATGGAACACGCAGTTCTCACCCGCGTGACCGACTTTCTCGAAGATCATGACGCGTTCCCGCACACCATGCTAGGATTCCGCCGCAACCTCTCCGCACAGGACGTATTGCTTCAACTTAAACACCAGATCGTAGACGACACTACCAGCTCCACTAAGGCAATTCTAGGCTTAGATATTAAAAAGGCCTTTGACAGTGTTAAGCACGAAGCGATCTTAAAAACAATTAGAACATTAGGACTAGGCCAAAGAATGTATAATTACGTTAGAGATTTCCTCACGGGCAGGCGCGCATGCGTCGTCGTCGGTGACGAGGAATCACCGGAATTTCAGACGGGTCCGTGCGGCACGCCGCAAGGATCCGTCATATCACCATTACTCTTTAATTTAGTTCTACTTGGTCTACCCGAGAAATTAACAGAAATAGAAGGATTACATCACAGTCTCTACGCGGATGACATCACCCTCTGGGTTCCCGGAGGGGGATGTGACGGTCACGTCGAGCGAACGCTACAGGCAGGAGTAGATGCGGTTCAGAATTACTTGCGTGGAACGGGCCTCGAGTGCTCGGCTACCAAGTCCGAACTCTTACTCTACAAACCCACAAGGAGAGGTCGTAAAACCCTGCGCGAACAGGAACGGGAATATTCCAAAATACGCATCACATTGGCAGATGGTACTCCCGTACCGCACGTAGAGAAAATTAGAATCCTAGGGTTACACCTGCAGGCAAACGGCCATAACGGAGAGACGGTGCGAATACTTCGTCGTTCGGTAGATGACACCATCCGACTCTTGCGTCGCATCACGAACGGACGCAATGGTATGCGTGAAGAGTGCGCGATCCGTCTCGTGCAGGCGTACGCGATAAGCCGCATAACGTATGTTGCCCCCTACTTGAGGTGGATCGAGTCCGAAAAAAACAAAGTCGAATGCATGATCCGAAAGGCTTTCAAGAGGGCGGTCGGCGTTCCACTCAACGCGAGCACCGACAAGTTTCTAGAGCTCGGAGTTCACAACTCTCTCAACGAGTTAATCGAGGCGCACGACATTGCGCAATACGAACGATTATCCAGGTCAAAGGCAGGTCGATGCATCCTCGAGTCGCTCAGCATCGCGTACCACACTCAGCATGGAGAAAAGATGGCGGTTCCCGCCTCTGTTCGCGACCGCCTGATCATCCCGCCGCTTCCCAAGAACATGCACCCGACGCACCACGCTGGGAGACGCAACAAACGAGCAAGCGACCTTGAGAAGAAGTTTGGTAACAGCAACGAGGCGGTGTACGTAGACGCGGCGCGATATGGAGGAGGGAGAAGCGCGCACGCGATAGCGGTTGTAGACCGCTCGGGTAGGTGCCTCGCGAGCGCCACGGTGACCACGGGACACACGGAAGCGGCCGAAGAAGCCGCGATAGCCCTAGCGCTCGTCGCGGTGCCGAACGCTGCGATCGTGATCAGCGACTCGCAGGCGGCAATCCGCGGCTTCGCGCGCGGTCGTGTCTCGCGGGAAGCGGCCCGCATACTCCAAATTTCTGACGACGGCGACTCGTCATCGCCCTCGCAACCCCAAAATTCTACGGTCTTCCTCCTCTGGACCCCGGCACACACCGATGTTCCGCTAGCGGGAAACGAGGCGGCCCACGCCACGGCTCGAGGTCCCACACGCCGAGCCGCCGCTGATTATGTGGCCGCCTCCGCCCCCGAGAGCGGGGCATCGGATCTGCCGGATCGGGACACTACAACAGAAACACAGCAACAAGAAACACACTGGGCGTGGGGCGATCGCCTAACCACGTTCAGAGACCTCACCCAACACTACAGACTCGAAAGACGCAGATTCCCGCCACCGCGCGATAAACTGAACAGGAACGAGGCCGTGACGTTACGCTTGCTCCAGACACACACCTACCCTAGCCCCGCTATCTTACACCACTGCTATCCGCGTTTGTACCCAACAGACGCGTGTAAAACATGCGGACGCAGAGCAACGCTGCGACACATGCTCTGGGAGTGTACCGGCAACAACGGTAATCAAAGCAGCTTCGTTGGCGACGCGTCCATAATCGCGGCTGTTGCCAGAGTAGAAGGCTCGAGCTCCGTTCTTCCTGACGCCGCCCCGGATGCGGGAGCCGCCGGGGACCTTCTCCGTAGGCGTCGCCGCCGCTGGGAGGCGGCTATCAGAAGTTCAGAGCTGGCAGACCAGCTCTGGGCCGTCCGGCAAGCCGAAGATGCCGCTCGAGTCCAAGAACTTCGAGCCGTCACCTGAGGCCACCACATCAAGAACTGCCGGACTATTCTTTACTAAAGTTTCTTCTTCTTCTTAAAGAAACTGCAAATTTCAGGCAGCTGCCTCGCCCGAAAATTTCTGTAAAGCTGTTTCCTATTTTTTTTTCCTTCTTCTGTTATTTTACAAGATCTCTTTTTTTACATGAATAGAAACTTTGTGTTTAAAGACAGTTATCTGTTTTTTTATTGCGGGAAAGTTCTGCTTTCTGTTTAAAATTTTTCTGTTACTTCAATAATATTTTGTTTTATTTTACAGAAAATGTATGTGTAAAACAATTAACCATCTTGAGGCACAGAAAAAGTTCTGTCTTCTGTTTTTATTTTTCTGTTGCTTCACATTTGTTTTCTGTTCCACTGTACAGAAGTGTGATGTGTAACGTCAATTTTCCATCGTGATGAATAACGGGCGAACCAGGAATGTCGCTGAAGCCAGCGCTTTTAAAGGGCATTTCTCGTCGTTAGGGCAGTTGCAGCACTCACGATGAGAATTTCCTTTGTAGAAACGTCGACTGCAGCCAACATTCCTTGTTCGACCGCTGTTAATCACTTCTAGCCTCCCTTTTCATGTAAACTTCTGTCATGTTCTAGTTTTCAGTCGTGCGCCATATAATCATTATAAGATAACAAATATCAAGTAAATATGCAGCTGGTCTCAAAACGAAAGTTTGGCTCTGTGCTCAAAGCTGAAAAAGTTCAACTGCAGCATAAGAAGGCAAAGGTCACACGTAGCGCTCGTGCGTGTCTCCGTTTTTACTTCACTCAGTTTTCTTGAGCTGCTGTTAAACGTGGTCAACACTATCACTAACACCAACACTATCTATCAGTGGCTGTAAGAAATAATTTGTAATTTAGGACATTGTGGAAGAAAATGAATTTTTATTTTATTTTACATCAAAATATTACTGGACAGATAAATATAAAAACAGGTGTATTATTAGAACTGTTTATGCGCAGTATGTTCAGAAAACAAGCAGCATCGCTTTACCTCCAGTTGTTATAACAGCTTAAAAGTAAATTTCCCAGGCTATAGATTAGCTTCTGCTTGTCATGGATCGCACACGTACGGGGAGAAGGAAGAACAAGAAAAAGTGCATACCTTTTCAAAGCAAGCAATTGAAGTAAATAAATACGCACATCTTTGCGCATAATAGACACTGCTGTTCAACTTACGGAACTCCCCCGACCCTGTCAGTAAAATTGTTTTGAATTAGTCACGGCATATATTAATGCACAAGTTTGCGACACAAAGTAGCATCAAGATGGATGTGCAGTGTGTATAAGGCATCATGGGTCGGCGTGCGTGATGTCACAGTGTCCAGATATTGTGAAGTGCACATTGAAGAGATGTGCGTATTTTCAAAATGCACGTACAATGGAAAGCTTTTTGGATGTAAAAAGGAACTGTTGTGTAAAGTCAGATATCGGCTTAACAATCGTAGCTGAGTCGCAAAATAGCAAGTGTTCTCACCTGAACATTGTTTAATCTGATTTCACTCTAACGCTTGATTTTTTTTTCTATGAACGAATTATGGGGCGTTACGTACCAAAACCACAATTTTATTATGAGGCACGCTGGAGTAGGACATTCCGGAATAATTTTGATCACCAGGGGACCTTTAACGTGCACCTAAAGTATAAACCCCATGCAAGCGATCTTGCACGCGACAGCGACAAGCGACGCAATGGAGATGGCTGTCGCGTTCGCTCGTCGCCTACAAGTCGTACCCCATGCGAGCGACAATTTCAAGCGACATTTCCCCAGTGTTGCAAGTATGAGGGCAGCAATATAGGCGCCGAAACTAGCGTGACGCGTGCTTTATTAACTTAAGTTCATTTGTTTTACTGTAAAAAGCAGCATAAAACATCGCTGAAGGTCTTCCAGTAGGTTCTTATCCTTGCACGTATGAAAATTCACTAGTTTGCTCGTTCCATGCGACAATCGGAAGTACTTGGATTATGTAAATCCAGTTCCAGCTTCGCGCTATTGGCTAGTCGCTCATAGCACTTCCGGGCGACGAGCGACGGATTCTAAATTTGCAGTACCGAGCGATCGCGCGACAAGACCACGCGATCTGTTCACGCGACGGCCCGATCCATCGCTCGAAGCCGTCGCTCATCGCTGTCGCGCACAAAATCGCGCTCATGGGGTTTAGCCTGAATACACGGGACAGAGGCGTTTTTGCATTTCGCCCCTATCAAAATGCGGCCGCCGCAGCCGGCATTCGCTCCCGCGACCTCGTGCTTAGCAGCGTAACACCATAGCCGCTCAGCCACTGCGGCGGGTGTTTTTCTAATATATATAGACACACACACACACACACACACGCACACATATATATATATATATATATATATATATATATATATATATATATATATATATATATATATATATATATAAAGGAAGGAACCTGATATTTCATGGAGTCATGCGTGACAAACAGCAAGTGGCATCGCTAACACTATGGTAAAGCAAGAAAAACTGATGGATAAATAAGTGACATGAAAACAAAGCAGGAACAGCGAACTTCTTACTACAGTGCAACAGAACCAGCTTATCGAACCATAATGGTGCTGAAAAAAAAACTCAAAGTGGCCTCGGCACTATGTTGATGCAACTTTTACTTTAAAACTCAATCGTGAAGGCGCATGGTTATGGAGACAACTTTTGGTGCAAGGCCATGCTGCTTGCTTGGGCTCTGGACTTTTGTTTCTCTCTCAGGGTGTCATGCTGTGACTGACCTGAAAGCAGTGGTGCTTTAATTTACATATGGCAGTAGCACGATTGCACAGAGCTCAGTGAAGGGCTTTAGCACAAGACTTTTTTTTTAACGAGTGGTCAACAAGGCCCTGCAGTGTGTGCGTATGTGAGTACCATGTGGGAGGCCACTTCGTTTCAGGTAACTGCAGATCATTAGTACGTGGCCAGTCCGTGGCACCGTATACACTTTGAAACAAACAGCACTCACCATGGGACGAAATGTACACGCCCTTCCCTCCACACACGCAACACCCACGCACACAACATGTACAAAGCACACGCACACACACACACAAGGCACACACAACTCCATGTCGGTGCTTGCTGTTTCTTTAAAAAATGTAGAAGCCTATACAGAACATTGCACTGACAAGCATCATTTTATTATTGCGTATATGCACTAAGCTAGAAGATGGGTAAACCTCAGGTTAATTGAGGCGTATGGGGCTTTCTTTTTTAAGTACATTTAAGCATAAAAAGGCGACACGTTCATAATGACTATTGCTTCTGTTTAAAGGAACAACATTCAATGAAGACAACGAAAAAGAAAAGATTCCAGGTTGGTCTCAACCGGTTCTTCTAGAACTGTAATTGCCACCCTCCCACTATCTTGGTCGTTTTGTTGGTTGTTTCTATCCATGTCACCTATTCATGACAATATTAACATACCATTTGTGCAACTATAAGTGAAACATTTTTTTAACCATTCAACCAGTTAGAACGGGATATCAAAAACGAATATCCACATTTTCTCATGACTTCCTCTTTCATAACTCTTCTAAATTCATCCTACTATTCACTTGAGGGCTAATGTTGAAATTGCTGAATTGAAACCGATCAGTGGAGAAGTGATGCAACGACTTTTTTTTTGCAGGTGCAAGTGCTTTCTTTTTCTTCATATAATCATGGTTATACAGATATCTGGACCGATAGCCAGGGAAGGCTAGTTTGCGGTCCAATGAAAAATTTCAAAAGACAGTTCAGGCGCAGATTTTAACAGCACAGTATTCCGGAACTCGTCATGAGTTCCAGAATTCAAGTAAGTTAGAGATTCTGGCTATCAAGAAAAAAGAATTTGCTACAGTGCTTGAAATTACGTGTGGTTTTAACTTCTAGGGGTAAAATATTCCTGATTTTTGTGCCACTGAATTCAATGAACGCTTCGCCGTATACATTACTTATTACTTATACATTACTCATTACTTATACATTACGCCGTATGATTACTTCTCGCCGTCATTATCGGCATTTGCACATATGCTTCAAAAAAAAACTTATGAAGTTATTCAGTGAATCGTTTTAATTAGCAACCTGAACATTGCAATCTGTCGCTCAAGTAAAGTCCACTTCATATAATCCATATCAATAGGCCGAATTGGCCTATATCCTCCATGCGCTCTTTTATTTTTCGAATTAAGAAAAAAAAAAGGTCGCACTTTCGCCCGTAAGGCGAAGCATCCATTGCGATAGCAAATTAGTACGCAGCTATACGAAGTAAGGATACCAGTTTTGTCGGTAGTATAAACATGGAAACATTCACTCACTAATTGAATGAACAATCATGGTGCCAGCGCGCACGAGCAAGCATGAATACGTCACACTCGATGAGCGTGGACACTCGCGGTCAAAACGCCGGTGAAAGCGAGTGCAGCAGCGGTTGAAGTGATCATATGAAGTGACCTTCGTGCGATCTATTGGTTCAACAGCGGCGAGAACACAGCTCGCACAAAGGCGCAAGCCATCTTCAGATCACTCTCAAGATACCGCGCGTGGTTGCGCGCGCAAAGTACGCAGTTGTTGGCGAAGTCGAAGCCGCCTCCCCCCCTCCCTCGAGGGCTGCCTCCGTCAGTTCTCCTTGCGTCAGGTCGCGAAATGCATGGCCGCAAACAAATCACACGTCAGCTATTTTCGTAACAATGTCTAGCAGAATGGCACCAGGTAGAACATAGTCTGGATAATCTAAAGTGATCGACACATTACGTTAACTGTACATGCTGCCTTTTTTTACTTTGTTTATTAAATGTATTTCTGAAGTTGTGCAAATTTTGACCGTTCGTTTCTTGTCTTTGCAGTCCGTCATTAATACATTTAGTTATTCTTTGTCGTAGTCGGGAAATGAGGCTAGCAGACGACATGCTAGCGATTCCTTGTGAACACGAGCGTGACGACGGCATATCTTCGCGGCTCGGGTACTAGCACCTTCGGCGCTGTGCTTTTAAATTGCGCAGATAGTACACCAAGCCACACAGTCCATTGTTCCCGCTAAGTATGTTCAAAATGGAACGACGTTGTCAGTGGCCAGGCAAAATCATTTCCCGATGGTAACGCACTAAAGCACTCGAACCGCAACTAAAGAAGCAACAAAATCAATACTGGTAGCCATACGCCTTCATATGCGGCGGGTTCATTAGCAAGACTCAAAACAAATAAAATATTATGCAAGAGGAAAAAAAGTCGCACTTTGCAGTCACTTCAATAACCTGAATACTTAATCGCAGCTAAGAGCTAACATGGCTGAGTTAGCTTTGTTGAGAGCTCGCGCATGCTTTTTTCTCGCAGCCACAGCAAAAACATGTACATTCCGAAAATGCAAGAATACACACTAATAAATTTGCCAAACCCCCTTGCTAGCTCCTACGTGGGCTATAACAAAAAACTAAAGCTAAATTTAATACCCAAATTGCACGTTACCTCACAAAGCTCGACGTACGCTGAAATGCCGGAACACGCAGTTGCTAAATTTTGTCACTGTCCGTCTGAATTTTCTTTGCGGGACATAACCAGCAATTGATCTGGAACTTGGAAGACCAGCCTCGGACAGGGCCAATATTGGCACAGGCATGTTGCGTAAGAAAAGCGACAGTTCAGATAAATGGCACGCAAGACCCGCACAGTTCCACTGCATAATAAGTGGCACCTGTGGACAAGATGGTGAACATTGTGTCCTGACTGCATCCATATTGCTAGGTGCTTTAAAAAGAGGTAGAGCTGAGAATCACTGACCCGAAAGCCAGGACTACTTCGAGCATTTCCTTCATCGAGCTCGCCGGTATCTTCTCTATATGTGATCGCAAGGCCTTGAAGAGAGCACGTAGCACCTGCTGACAGTCCTCCTGTGGTGTGTTTTCATCGCAACGCGATTGGGGTCGCTGAAGTACAGACACATAACTTCGCTGTTCCGGTTGTTCAGCAGTCTTCTCGTCTACGGGGCCTCTGTTCATTGATTTGACTGTTTTAGCCGGTCCGCTGCGCGATGGCATCACTGTGTCCTGGATTCCTGGAGAAGGCTTCAGGCTTGGCTACCGCTGAGCTGAAGCTACCCGACCACTTCCCCGCTCCGGATCTAAAGCTCAAAAATATATGCGCTGCCCGTAGAAGAGCGGAACAGAGGCTAATGAGGACGAAGGGTGACCCACCAATGAAGACTATATATAACAGGATTAACGCAGTAATTCGACGTTATACAAGGAAACTAAGAAGAGATCAATGGGCATCATTTTGTGCAAGCCTATCGGTCTTCACGCCAGTTCCACGGATATGGTGGGTCGTTAATAACCTTGCTGGAAACTTTCGACCAAACAAGTCATTTGAAGCCCTAGCACTGAAATTAGGCAAGACACTCGCTTGTCTTGCGAATGCCTTCGCTGAAATATACTCTTCCAGAAGGTCAGCCGGCAAAACGAACCCGCCCCCGCCACTATCGTCGTCTCTAATGGATGCTCCTTTCACACTCAGAGAGCTGGAACTAGCTATGGGCAGCCTCCGACGTCGATGTATGGTGGGACCTGACCTTATCAGTAATCAGATGCTGACTAACCTACCAGTTGAGAGACGGCGTGATTTGCTGGCGGTTTTTAACCAAGTCTGGGCCAGTGGGGCTATGCCACATTTATGGAAGGTAGCATGGGTGGTACCGGTTCTGAAGCCTGGAAAGAATCCTGCAGCTCTGGACACATACAGACCGGTATCACTGACCTCGTGTGCAGCGAAGCTAATGGAGAAGATGGCGTGCACAAGACTCACTTGGTATGTCGAGCAGGGTCGAAAACTACCATTGTGCATGACTGGGCTTCGGCAGCGTCTAAGCGCTCAAGACAATGTGCTGGACCTGCTAAGCCACATAGAACATTACAGTGCGGATGGCCTGTCGACACTTGCTGTTTTCATGGATGTTTCTAAGGCTTACGACTACGTGTCTCAAAGAGCCATCATCAGCCACTTGCAAGTTATAGGCGTCACGGGTCATCTCTTGCACTTCATACATACGTTCCTCAATGATCGTCGCATCAGAGTTCGTCTTGGCGACACGTTGAGCGATGGAATACGTATATATCGCGGTGTGCCACAGGGGAGTGTTTCATCTCCCTTATTATTTAACACTGCCATGAGTAGCCTCCCAAGTGTACTAAACCATCGAACCCCAGTGAAGATATCTATATATGCCGATGATATCTGCATTTGGGTCTCCGGCTACTAGCATCGCCGCCTCGCACGAATAGCCCAGGGAGCAGTAAAAGCCATTCAGGGCCACTTGGCAATGATTGGATTATCACTATCAGCAGAAAAATCATCATTCGTGCTATTTCCTGGAGTGAAAAGAAAATCTACACGTTTGACGCTGAATTTGGACGGATACCAGATTCGACAAGTCACCAACTTCCGATTTCTGGGCGTTACCTTAGACCACAGGGTACTCTGGCGCCGCGGTGTTGACCACGTTGTGGCGTCATCGTCACCCAGGCTACATGTGCTCAAGCGAGTCACTGGCATACGCTGGGGAAACCACCCATCGTCAATGCTACGGCTACATATAGCGTTGGTTACCAGTCGAAGCCTGTATCAGCCACCTCTGATGTCACCCTCAGACAGCCAATACGAGCGCTTAGAAGCCATCCACAGAAAAGGCATCCGACTTTGCCTTGGAGTCCCTCAGCCAGCGTAAACAAGAAAGTGCTCTACGAAGCTGAGTAACGCCCTCTACGACTTCAGGCTTCCCAGGCTCTGATGATCCAGCTCCTACGATTGAGTGAGTCTACGCCCGGTAGGGCGCTCTTACGACGCATAGGTAACAGGCCGCACTCACATTTTTATGCAGCATTGAACACGCTTCGCGTATTAGGATTGCGCTGCTCGAGACAGAGGGAAAGGATAGAACCACCCTGGACATTCGAGGACATCATATGCAACTTAAGTGTACCACGATTGCAATCAAAGAGCTGCATTCCATCTGCAGAAGCCAAGTCATTAGTCCTGGAACACCTGAACACGATTTACCCGAGTCACCTACAAGTATACACAGATGGCTCTGTCAAGGCAGACGAAGACCGCTGTGCAGCTGCATTCTATATTCCCTCTCTAAGATATACGTGGTCTGGCCGTCTGGACTGTATAGCCTCGTCGACAGTTGTGGAAGGCGCAGCAATAGCTTCTGCTCTGCGCAAATTAAAGACTTTGCCTCCGCAGAATGTGTTTGGTCTTACGGACTCAAAGGCCGCATTACAACAAATATACCGTGGCTTGCCATCCCTCAAGTTTCCACACAAATCACTAGCCATCGTGAAAGAACTCAACAACAAAGGCTTCACAGTAAAGTTTCAGTGGATTCCTTCCCACATTGGTATCTCAGGAAACGAAAAAGCTGATGCGCTTGCATACGCAGCGCTCTATCATCTTCCCAAAATCAAGGCTCCAAAGAGTAATCAAGTGCAAAAATCTGACATTCGGTATCACTTTGCGTCGCTTTGGGTTCCACCACATATGCCCTGCGTAACCAAGAGATTGCACCGAGAGGAAGCCACACTTCTATATCGAATAAGGACAGGATCTGCTAATCACCGGCCTAGTTATTTAAAACGGGGTGAATCAATTCTCCGAACTGTACGGCAGCAACGAGACAGGAGATATTGAGCACTTTTTGTGGTCCAGCCAGCAATTCCAAGATGAAAGAGACACTCTCCTGAAAAATCTGCAAAACAAGGACCTTCCGCATGCGCGCCTGCAACACCTTATATTTCCCGAGGGATCAGTTATACCGCAAAGAAACTTCACGTCTCCTCATCGAATTCTTAAGAGAGACTGGCATGATGGACATATGGTGAAACCCTTCAGCGATATTGTGCGAGACGCTCGGGCGGAGCAATTGCAGGCCATGTTCGCCAGGCTAAACCCGCCTGTTGCTACAATTCACCACCACCACCACCACATCTTTGCGGGCTACGGTGTAGTCCTGTTCGATGTCGGGAACACGTGGAAAATATTGGGTAAAAGAATACGTCGTGCACTGTTTGTAATGTACTTGAAAAGAAAACCACTCACCTCTTACCCGTTGCAAACATTTTTATAGAAAATCCATAGACAGTCTATAGACATTTGTCTATGAAGTCTACAGACTGTCTATAGACAGTCTATAGACTTATGGCCGTTCACTTTTTATAGACTAGTCTATAAAAAGTCTTGAGTCTGTAGACTGCCTATAGACTGTCTATAGACTTATGGCCATACACTTTTTATAGACTAGTCTATAAAAAGTCTGAGTCTATAGACTGTCTATAGGCTGTCTATAGACTTATGGCCATCCACTTTTTATAGACTAGTCTATAAATAGTCTGAGTCTATAGACTGTCTATAGACTGTTTATAGAGTGTCTATGGATTAATTAAAATTCATGTTTGTAGACAGTTGTCTGCAGAATGTCTATGGACAAATGTCTGGCTTACAGTTCTACTTTTGTAGACTGAAGTCTATAGAATGTCTATAGACTATCTATAGACATTCTATAGACTTCAGTCTACAAAACCCGAACTTTATAATCCAATACACTTTTTCCTATGACATTCTGCAGGCATTTACCAACAAACATGAATTTCCATTATACTATAGACATTCCATAGACACAGACATTTTATAGACAAGTCTACAAAGTGTGTATAAGGCCATAACTCCATAGCTATCGGCTATCTACAAGTTAGCTTACATTTTTGTTTACATGTGGTAACAAAACATTTTGAATGTATTTATGCATGTGCAGCTGTTGCTCTTCATCTTGCACTTATACATTAACGTTAGTAGATTAATAATGCTCCTGAACCAGCTCTACTTTAATACATGTTGCATAAACAGAAAGAATTTAGTGGTGAATCATGCAGTGCAAAAAATAAAAATGCACAGGCAATGGAATAACTGTTTTTATTGCACAATTCCTTAAAATGCATGTCGTATGCTATTATAGAAACAGACTATATATTTACACTACTTCCCCTTGGCAAGCATGGTGGACAGGCTGGCCTTGACCTTTGTGTCGTTAGTCCCAAAGGTGCTGCAGGTGTATGCTGCAAATAAGTAGATGCGGTAATATGAGGCAAAAATAACAAGTGTGTATTCTTTGTATGTTCATTAAGCAGCTTAATATATTTGCTCAAACCATCTAAGTCAATACTTAATGCGGTTTAACTATGACTAAGGGCTGCTTGTCAATACAAATCAGTACCTTTATAAAATGTTTTATTTTATGGTATGGTAAACAATTAAACAGTCAATACTGCTGCTCGTGCCAACAACAGCATGTTCCCTTTTATGACAAGTTCATATACAATGCATCAATGTACTTATCCCAAATGATCTCTATATTTATTGCTGAAACGTTACCCAGTTTGACTGTCTTTACATTTTTTTGGCTGGTACTTAAGTATGCCCGCGCAGAGGGATATGCTCTGAAGATGTGACTGGAATATTCACAGTACCGTGCCTAAGAGTGTAATTTATTTTGCTTAATACACATTTAAATGTCTTTCTCATACTTTTAAATGAATGGGTCATTGGGCATAACTTCAACAGAAGGCAGATGGATTGAATGTATTGATATGGTCACTTAATATCTTACAGGTAATGAGGCCTCTTGGGCATGCTAACAGGTTTCCAAGTTAGGTATACCACGTGAGCATCCGAAATACCACACGAGCACTTTGTGTCATGGCGCGACAGATATGCACCTCCTAGGAAACAGAACTGATAGTATAGTTCGAATGAATTCTATCTCAGTAAATTATTTAAAGTGCTTTCAAAGATGAAAATTTTTTCTACGGTTTCGAGGTTCAGAACTCTTAGTTAGCACGTTAAAGAACCCCAGGTGGTCAAAATTTCCGGAGTCCCCCACTACGGCGTGCCTCATAATCAGAAAGTGGTTTTCGCACGTAAAACCCCATATATTATTAACTGTTAGTTAACACAATAAAAAACAAAACAAATTGAGTAAAAAATGCATGGTCTGTTGCTTGGCTTTCTTTTGTTTTTCTATAAATGGGAACCAATTTCCCTCAACTTTTTATGAGGTGAAACGTTTTAAAAATATATTTAATAGAGAGATTATCTCCAAACTTTGTATTACATATCTTGTTACATATAACAAGACAGCATACCTATGTGGCCATTTTAAAATTTCCCGATCGTTTTCCAAGCCTTCCCTGGCTGTTTTCATGAAAATTGTGTGCAATCTACGACACCCGCAGTGTAAGTACAATAAAACAAAATAATGTGGTTTAATGCTTGCTAAGTACTTCCAGTCCATAATATTTAGATAAAACGAAAAACACGTCAGTCACTTGACATGCAGTATTAGATTCAACTCACTTGAATCCCTCGTTTAATAAAGCCGAGAAGGGCTAGGACAAGTTCGTAATTGATGGCCACACGAGTACAGCACGGAAGACAAGGACACAGAGGCACACACGTAAAGCAAATGCAACAATGTGAGGGAAAACTATTCAATCAGTTATCTTTACGATTCAATTGTAGTTTTCTATATCATTTGCTCTCATCACTTATGCCTCTAGTTAACTTTGTTTACCTTTGACTAAAGACTACATGGCAATATGAATCAGTACCATTATGACGTTTCGTTATATTACAGTATGATAAGCAATGAGAAGAAAGGGGCTTAACCAACGGGCCCGATTTTTATTAGTCATATTGTTACGTATGAACACGCAGACGAAAAGCTATGTACAAGTATATTTACAATAAAATATGCTGCGCTTGGCCAAGAGGCAACAGCCCGCGCTAGCTTCTCATCGTCGCCGTCGTCTTCGCACTGCTCGCCTTTTCGTGATCGCACATATTGTTCCGTAACACTACCCCCGCCTGCAAAAGCGCCGTCCCGGAGCGACTAAAGATCGGACTCGGAAGCAGTGTAGTAGGCCTTGAGCCTACTGACATGCAAGACATCACTTGATGCCAAAAGAGAGGACGAGGTTGAACCCACAGCTGCAATTCCGTAAGTCACAGGCGTCACCTGGCGCAGCACGTGGTAGGGCCCTGTGTATCGCGAAAGGAGCTTCTCTGAAAGTCCGACGTGACGGGAGGGCAACCATAGGAGCACGAGCGCACCAGGCGAAAATTGTACGTCACGATGGCGGGCGTTGTAATGACACTGCTGAGTGGCTTGTGAGGTCGTCAGTCGAGCACGGGCAAGCTGGCGTGCATGGTCGGCGAGGGCGATGGCGTCACGCGCATACTCGCTTGTTGAGATCGCAGCAGGAGGAAGTGGCGTGTCCAGGGGCAAGGTAGGTTCGCGACCGTACACTAGATAAAATGGAGAAAATCCGGTGGTGTCGTGCCGGGAAGAATTGTACGCAAATGTTACGTAAGGAAGGGCAATGTCCCAGTCGTGCTGGTCTTTCGAAACGTACTTGGACAGCATATCGGTAAGAGCACGGTTTAACCGCTCTGTCAAGCCACTGGTTTAAGGACGGTATGAGGTAGTCAGTTTGTGTTGAATGGAGCAGGAACGCACAATGTCAGCGATAGCTTTCGAGAGGAAGTTTCGACCGCGGTCAGTAAGCAGCTGTCGCGGGGTGCCATGAAGCAAGATAATGTCACGCAAGAGAAAGTCCGCGACGTTAGTGGCGCAACTGGGAGAGCCCGAGAGATAGCTTATAGGGTGGCATAATCAGTCGCGACGGCTACCCGTTTGTTGCCAGAGGGTGACGTGGGAAAGGGACCGAGCAGGTCTAATCCAACACGAAAGAATGGTTCTACAGGGACGGTGATCGGCTGGAGATGACTGGCAGGTAGCCCCTGAGGTGTTTTCCGACGCTGGCAGGGATCACAGGCAGCAACATAGCGTCGAACAGAGCGAGCGAGACCAGGCCAATAGAAGCGGTGGCGGACGCGGTCGTACGTGCGGGTTACCCCAAGATGTCCTGCAGTGGGTGCGTCATGCATCTCAAAGAGCACAGTCTGTCGTAGCTGTTTTGGCACGACAAGAAGAAGATCAGAGCCGTCAGGGAGGAAGTTCCTTCGATACAGAATGCCGCCCTGGAGGACATATCGGCGAAAGGATGCGTCGGTAGGTGTTGAGCGCAGACGCTCGATAAGTTCTCGCAGCGATAGGTCTCGGTACTGCTCATCGGCGATGTTAGCGAAGGCAGACACAGACAAAATGCCGTTGGCGCTACTATTGTCGGCGTCGTCAGGCTCGTCGACCGGGTAGGGAGACAGGCAGTCAGCGTCCTTGTATAGACGGCCAGATTTATAGGTGACAGTATACGAATATTCCTGGAGGCATAAGGCCCAGCGACCAAGTCTTCCTGTAGGATCTTTCAGTGAGCATAAGCAGCAAAGCGCGTGATGGTCTGTGACAACGGAAAAGGGTCGGCCATATAAGTATGGGCGGAATTTCGGAACTGCCCAAACTAGGGGCAGACACTCACGCTCAGTGATGGAATAGTTGCACTCCGCGGCTGAGAGGAGCCTGTTGGCGTAAGAGATAACACGGTCGTGGCAATGCTGGCGTTGTGCAAGTACTGCGCCAATTCCGTGACGGCTGGCATCAGTACGGACCTCGGTAGGCGCAGAAGGATCGAAATGGGCCAGAACGGGAGGCGTTGTGAGAATGTCGATTAGATGTGAGAATCCAGAGGCCTCGTTATCGCCCCACTGGAAAGGGGCGTCGTTTTTCAAAAGCTCGGTTAGTGGTCGTGCTATAGCGGCGAAATTTCTCACGAAAAGGAGGAAGTACGAACAAAGGCCGATGAAGCTGCGCACATCCTTGACACACTTCGGAATAGAGAAGTGCGCAACAGCATGGATCTTGCCTGGGTCTGGTTGCACTCCGTTTGCGTCAACGAGATGTCCAAGGACGGAAATCTCGCGACGGCTGAATTGACACTTCGATGCATTGAGTTGCAGACCGGCTCGACGAAAAACGTCCAGGACTGCTGAGAGGCGCACGAGGTGCGTAGCGAACGTTGGGGAGAATATGATAAAGTCATCCAAGACGCACAGGCACGTGGACCATTGGAAACCGTGAAGAAGGGAGTCCATCATGCGATCAAAAGTGGCAGGGGCGTTACATAGACCGAACGACATCACTTTGAATTGATAAAGACCGTCGGGTGTTAAAAAAGCAGTCTTCTCGCGGTCGAGATCGTCCACAGCAATCTGCCAGTAGCCGGAGCGAAGGTCACTAGAGGAGAAATAGCGAGCACCGTGGAGGCAGTTAAGTACATCATCAATCCGAGGTAGGGGATACACGTCCTTTTTGGTAACCCTGTTAAGGTGCCGATAGTCCACGCAAAAGCACCATGAGCCATCTTTCTTTTTGACCAGTACAACAGGTGATGCCCAGGGACTATATGATGGTTCAATAATGTTCTTGGCAAGCATTTGGCGAACTTCTGCGTGAATAACTTGACGCTCAGCTGGTGACACTTGATACGGGCGGCGATGAATAGGAGGGGCATCGCCGATATTAATGCGATGTTTGACAGCTGTAGTTTGGGCCAAAGGACGGTCGTTAAAGTAAAAAATATCGTGGTAGGAAAACAGAACGCGGTAGAGTTCGCGAGCGTGCTCGGACGGCAAGTCGGGCGCAATTATTTTCTGTAAGTCAGCGATGGTACAATTTGCCGACTGCGATGGTAGAGGAGCATCGGATGAAGTGTCGTCGACTGCAATGGATGCTACCGAGTGATCCGCGAATGAGCAAAGTTGGGCCAGAGACATCCCGCGTGGCAGCACTTGTGTCGTCAAGCCAAAGTTCACCACTGGCAGGCAGACGCAATTCGCCGTAATAGATGAAACTGTATGAGGTACTGTGATCCCGTGTGTGAGGAGGACGTCTTGCATAGGAGCCGCGATGTAGTGACCGTCGGGGACTGGTGAGGAAGACACTAGGTCAACGTAGGTCAGTGCCGAAGGTGGCAAGCGAACGAAGTCGCGGAACTGAGGCGACTGAGGTGTGGTTCAGCAGGATCCAGAACAGGCAGGTCAAGGCGGACAGTACTGACGGAACAATCGATGAGAGCAGAATGTGCGGAGAGGAAGTCTAAGCAGAGGATGATGTCATGGAGACAGTGGGCGATGACTGTGAATAGCCCGATTGTTGAGCGATCGGCGAAGGAGACGCGGGCGGTACACATACCAATTACGGGGGCTGTTCCGCCATCGGCGACACGGACAACAGGCGTCGTGGCTGGTGTGATAATTTTCTTAAGCCGGTTACGAAGGTCAGCGCTCATTACGGACAAATGCGCCCCAGTGTCTATGAGTGCAGACACAGAAACACCGTCGACTTGCACGTTAAGAAGGTTCAGATGAGTGGGCAACGTCAGTAGAGGATTTGGCGGCGTAGGGAGCAATGCAGCGTCACCTCGAGGTGCTGCATCGTCTAGTTTTCCGGCTGGGAGCGGCGTCCGAAGGGAGTCGGCGAATAGGAGTGACGGGGCTGGGGAGAGTGAGATTGTCGTCGTTGGGGCGAAGGCGAACGAGAATAGGAGCGGTTCGGTGCAGGAGAATCAGCGGCCGCGTTATTGGAGCGTGCGGCATAGGGACGAGAAGGGCCACCTGGGGGGCGAGAGGAGGCGGTATAAGTAGACCGGGTCGGGGAACTCCAGTGACTGCGACAGTGCCGAGAAATGTGCCCGATTCAATGGCAGTGCAAACGAATGGGCTTGTCGTCAGCAGTGCGCCATTCAGATGGGTTGCGGAAACGTGGTGGGTAAGAAGGTGCGGGACGGGGCGGAATTGAAGAAGCCGGGCGGGTATCAGGACGATGGGCCGAGCAGATGGTGTGAAGACCCATGTTGCGGGCAACTGCCTGGATCAGTGAGACCGTGACTGCAGATATGTTGGTGGGACTGGAGTCGAAGGCAGCCGGATAGCCGGCCTCGATCTCACGCCGGACGATCCTGGTAACATCGGCAGTGTTGTTGGGACGAGGAGTGTCGGCACAGGAAGATGTCACTGGGGTGTTGGGCAGATGGGCAAACTGCTGGTCGATACGTCGCCTTTTAGCGAGTTCCTGGCGGCGGCACTCTTTTATAACAGCATCCACCGTCATACGTTGTTGCAAACGAGCAAGTTGAGGGTGTCATCGGCAATGCCTTTCAGGATGAGGGCAACTTTGTCTGACTCAGTCATGTGGGTGTCAACTTTGCGGCACAGAGCCAAGACGTCCTGAATGTACGTGACATAGGGCTCTGTTGACGTCTGCACACGGCCGGAAAGCGCCTTCTGCGCGGCAAGTTGGTGACCGTAGGGTTTGCCGAACAAGTCCCGAAGCTGTGTCTTAAGTCAATCCCAAATGGTGAGCTCATCTTCGTGCGTGCGATACCAAACTCTAGGTGTGCCACCGAGGTAAAAGACTACGTTGGCGAGCATAATAGTAGGGTCCCATCGGTTATTGCGGCTGACGTGTTCATACAGGCGGATCCAATCATCGACGTCTTCCCCATCTTTGCCCGAGAATACGCCAGGATCACGGGGAGCGGGGAGAGTGATGTAGGTCGTCGAAGCGGCAGCAGGTGTCGGAGCCGGGGGAGTCCGGTTGTTGTCGCTGGGAGCCATGAATGAAGACTCAACGTACCGTCCACTGCGAAGCTCCGTGATGAGGTACAGGCAACGTCCACTTCCACCAGATATGTTACGTAGGAAGGCGCAGACGAAAAGCTATGTACAAGTATATTTACAATAAAATACGCTGCGCTTGGCCAAGAGGCAACAGCCCGCGCTAGCTTCTCATCGCCGTCGCCGTCTTCGCACTGCTCGCCGTTTCGTGATCGCACATATTGTTCCGTAGCAATATCATAAGAAGCCAACAAACACTGACACCAAGGACAACATAGGGAAAATTACTTTCGCCGAACCCACAACCTTCGCATGCGAAGATTGTGGGTTCGGTTCCCACCTGCGGCAAGTTGTTTGTTTTTCCACTTTAATTTCCATTATATTTATCGTTTCTTTATTTCATTTATTTATTAAGCACATGTAATTTCCCCTATATTGTTGCGAAGGTTGTGCGTTCGGTTCTCACCTGCGGCAAGTTGTTTTTTCATCCACTTTAATGTCCATTAATTTGTCGTTTCTTTATTTCATTTATTTATTAAGCACATGTAATTTCCCCTATATTGTTGCCAAGGTTGTGCGTTCGGTTCTCACCTGCGGCAAGTTGTTTTTTCATCCACTTTAATTTCCAATAATTTATCGTTTCTTTATTTAATTTATTAAGCACAAGTAATTTCCCCTATGTTGTCCTTGGTGTCAGAGTATGATGAGCAGTTAGGCAACCGTAATCGTCGCCGGTGCCAGCAACGGTACGTTTCGTTTCAAGACAGGTTCATGTGACACACCATGTACTTATAAAAATAAAAGAAATGCGAGAATCTCAAACTATTCCTATAATAATACTTGTTGAAACAAAGATACCAGGCTGGACTGTGCACATTTTTCAGGTATTAATGCAATATGCCCGTGCCGAACGAACATGCTCAGCATACTGACTGCAGTTTTGAACAATCACGTTAAGAATTGCAATTCATTTCCGCTTCGAACATTCTGCAATGTCTCTTTTCTCATATTTCGAGATGAATACATTTGCCACACTTTCAGTAGAATGCGCATGAATGGGGGCGTATTGATAACGTTACTTATCAACTAAAACATGTTACGATCTCTTATGTGTGCTGATAAGGGTAGAATAAATGCAATGTCCACTAAACTATATGAATACTCTGTGCGTTATCTACTAAGAAAAGACCACCAAATGGATAATCTGGCTCTTTCTTCTTTTGTACAGCGCATGTAGTACAGTCTGTCCAAAACGACGGCACTACATGCAACAGTAATGAAAACCGGAACAGTTAGTACGGACGACACGAGCTTCATACGAAGCACGACTGGCACAATGCGAACCTGTGCCAGCACCTGCCTGGTGATTAACAGCACGTAAACTGCATGACGGCGAAGCATTCCGAGGCGCTTAACGCTTTTCATATAGCCCGAAAGATAACTCCTCCTGCTAAACTGTTTATAAAAGAGGCAAAAAACAAATCTTCCAACTAACGTCAAACGAAATGCCTTCAGTTTCAAACGTGTAAAGGTGCTTCCCGGAGCGACTAATTTATTGTTCTCTAATTTTTTCGGCTAAGTTGCGAAGCTGCGAGTGACTGAGCTTATCCTAGGCTTCATGCTCCAAAAGCGTTTGTGGTTGCATATAAATAGATTGGGTAAATCTAGATATTTCTGCTAGATATTTCTTCAAGTCTCGTGTTTTGCTTGCGGTAACTTCCCCAAAATATTTAGATTGGTTGCGAAGAACCTTAAAAATGCTGCTACTTTTAAACTATACGAAGACGGCAGCGCACACACTGCTGATGCATGTCCCGCAAACACGGCCTTTCATCCGAGTACGCTAGCAGTTATTCGACTATACGTGTCTGTTTGAAAATACTTCATGCTAACACAATTTCGATATATATACGTAAAGCGTATCACGAGAATTTCACTACACATTCGGCGCAGCATTCATCGCGGCTGGATCGAGCGCCACGAAATGAGATCTACCACACTGGCTGGCCAACACACACATTCTGCTTAGTGGCAGCTCAGTATCAAGTTAAAACATGGTGTACTTCCTTTTTTGCGCACCTACATTAAAACGCTAAAATCAACAAGCCCGAGCGATCGCTCGCCGTAAAACGTAGAAGCAAGAACAAGAGCGCGTTATCAAATCATGTCAATGACAAACCGACGCTATATCCGAGTCGCCTGCGCTACATGCAGCTGGTTCGCGCTACAAAATGCGCTCACATAATCATGAGCTATTGACGCAAAACATCTTTACTAAAGCTTACCATTCAGTGTAGTTGACGTGGATGCCACAAAGAAGCCACGCATACACAGACACCAACGTGCAGGCAGACACCGCACACCACTACAAGCGTTTACGTGCATGGCGCACTCGTTGCGAGGACAGATGGCGCACCGCCGCGCATGCGCAAGAGCTCCGCGCATGCACAGGAGCACCGCGCGCGGGGCGTGCGCGCTCCGAGGAGTGTGAGCGCCTTATCCTTTTCCTTTTTTAGAGCGCAGCTCTTTGGCGTCCGTTCCTGGGTTTCGCGTCGTCGTCGTCGTCGTCGTCGGCGTTGTCGGCGTTGTCGTCGGCCTCGTAACCAGCTCGCCGACGAATCTGCTGCTCCGCCGCCGCGCATGCGCGCTGTCGGCTCTCCGGGCGAGGGAGGATGATGGAAGGGAGGAGGAGAGACTGTGGAGGAGGGCTGGCTACACAAATGGCTCTTTGGCGTCCGTTCCTGGGTTTCGCGTCGTAGCTCGCCGATGAATCTGCTCCGCCGCCGCGCATGCGCGCTGTCGGCTCTCCGGGCGAGGGAGGATGATGGAAGGGAGGAGGAGAGACTGTGGAGGAGGGCTGGCTACACAAGTAGCTCTTTGGCGTCCGTTCCTGGGTTTCGCGTCGTCGTCGGCGTTATCGTCGGCCTCGTAACCAGCTCCGCCCCCCTTTCATCCCCCCAGCGCTAGCAGCGACCGACTGATACCGCTTTCGTGAGTCGGCTACCGCACTCACGAAAGACGTCGTGCACTTCCTGCAACTCGCATTAACCGTCCATCGATCCACACCGATGTTAGTAGTGGGGGACTTTAATGTTGACATAAAGACAAACAGCAATTTCCTAACACTTATGCGGGAGAACAACCCGTTCCTCTCGCTCGTAACGCGTCCCACGGCTGTGACAACCTCGCGAGGCACTTGTATAGATCTCGTCTTTGAGAATCAAGCATTGGTGTACCAAGTCAAACATATATCAGTCTATTTCTCCGACCACAAAGCTTCCTTCATGACTGTCAAGAACTGTTAGTGGAGTCTTTGTTAAAGGAATACGTGTGAAAAATAAAAAAAAAATTCTGTGATAGCGCATACATGTGTTGCTCGATTTCTTTGCCTCAATCTATCGAAAAGGTCAAACAGCTTATTTGCTGCGCTCAAATTTCGCATTAGGAAGTAACGTAATCGTCGGTAATTTTTTTTTGTCTGTTTCTCTCTCTGCGCGCCATGCGTGCCGGAACGGGTTGTTTTCTATCTTTCATCTTTTTTCATGGACGAAGGAAATGCGCTGGCAGGTTGTATTACAAACGCTGTTGGCTATCGTGTAGATGGACGAATGCGCTGTTTGTTAAAACTG